>NC_135497.1:478961269-479263274 GCF_052857255.1 Amblyomma americanum | reverse complement strand
GACTCGATGGACATTGAAACTGCACGTGTAGCAGCGCAATATCGCCCTTGAGGCGATAGGCTATTGGTTCGAGGGCCTTTGAAATACCGGTGTGACAGGGGCATAAGGCTTGCTGGGCCTGGAAGTCGTGGCAGCCGAGCAGGGTCGCCTCCCAGGCTCTTCAGCACGATGGCAAGACGGGCGAGTTGGTGATACATACATCTGGGAAAATAGCGCAAAAGACGAGGACAACAAGGAAAGGAAACAACCGGGCCACCGCTACGTGGCGTTTGTTCTGCTACTGTTGAGCAGCAAGGGTGTTGACCCGGGAGTCGTGCGACAGCGTTGGTTAAACCACCCACAGCGATGGATCTCCAGCCGCGACTATTTAGCAGCAGAGCTAAGAGCTGGTTATTTATTGACGCCCGGCGTCTGTTCCTTCCCTTTAGCCCAAAGCTCGGCCGCACACAACCCAAACTTTAGCAGCGCGAATGCCCTGTCTCCGCTATGTTAAAAGCTTATAAGCCTCAGTTCTCGATTCGGAATGTAGCTTCCTGACTAATCGGCAGAACTGTATGTGGTACTGGGCATTCTTTTCCTCTGACCTACACTGATTCTGCTGTGCCAAAAGGTATCATACTCTGCTCTTTGCTTTTTCTCATTCGAATTATTCACCTGCCGACAGTTTTCATTTGGAATATACGATTATTTGCTACGACAGCGTTGTCTGTCGACCTATTACTAAAAGCAACGAAAGCTTACAGTTACCTTTTAAGCATTACTGCTACCGCTTTCTATATTGGTGCAGGATACATCTCATGCCTATAAAAATTATTAAAACGCCACCAATCACATTTAACCATAAACAGTCATATGTTGCATCTAAAACCGGGCCGCTCAATCTGATATTTCTAATGTTGGCTCTTATACATACCTTGGTGTCACGATCTATCATTGCCTTAATTGCTGTCCACATTTCAAACATTACTGAAGACATCAGTCGCTTGATCGTTTTTTACGCCGTAACCTGGGTCTAGTACCTTCACCTTTAAGACTAGTAACCAATTTAATGCTAATTCTTCCCAAACTAGAATGCACATGAGCAGTATGGGACACTCATCAGTCAAATCTTTCACCCTCAAATTCATCCAAAATTTTGCAGCAGAGTTCATTCCTTCTAAATACTCCTTTCTTTCTTGTGTCGCCAGTGTTAAATAAAAATCTTATCTTCTCCTCTGAAGGCTTTGTAAATTAGCCATACTATGCCTTTTTCCTACATTGTGCTACTGACCACTTGTAACTTGTGTCATCACACATCATGACCGCATTTCTTCCTTCCTAATTCCTGGCAAAGCAGTCTACCCCATCTGTGCACGCCTTTGTGTGCACCTTTACGCTTTCTCTGTTCGCACAGGAAAGGGTGGCATCACTTTTCAGCAGAAGCCGCTCATATCAGTCGGGCTGTCCACTTCAAGACATTCATCGAAAAGAAATCAAGAACAAGCTGTTAGCACCTACCCTCCAGTAATGCCGCAAAATGCCTATTGAGGTATCAATAAGTAAACAAATATTGAGCGAACTCATGCGCTGCTGGCTCGAGAGTATTCAAACCTGTCCTCCGGAGATGACACTCCCATTCCCAGCACAGTGACTCAGATCTTTCCCTACAACACCAGAGATATCTGAGACCGTTATCCACCCCGTCCTCTCCAACTCTTCTTCACTCGACGCAAGGCGAACTCCATACTAGCTCCTGCCGTGCGCACAGCGCTGAGCGGCGTTGACGGTGCTCCCGACAACGTGGCTCTCCACACGTGTCCCACTCTCATCACAGAACCCCGCCTGTCACGCGCATCCTGCAACCACCCGGTGGTACGCGTGGTCCTAAAAGACAGTCAAACGCTTCTAAACGCTTTTCGGACGCACTGTGTAGATGTCAGAAGCAGTTTTAATGAAAAGCGCGCAGCAGCCATACAGCGGGAACCATGAATAAACGCTTAAGCATGGGTTAAAAGGAGCACGATTACAATAACTGGTGTTGCGTTGTAACATTCCAGCTGTAAAAACCTGTAAGGATGATTACGATACTCTATAATCGTAAACGCGCCGCCCGCAGCAGAAGTGCTCCGTCGGCGCCGCCAAGATCCAGCTGTTAAAGCAGCCGGAGCAGAAGCGCCGACGAAGTCCAGCTGTGATAACCGCCTTACTACTTCAGTTAGCTTTAAAAATAAACAAATAAGACAAATCTTCCTCATTCACTCGCAGAAATTGCCGCAGTATCGCAGTATCGCATGTCCAACTTTATTTACTGAAAATTTTGTACGTTTTAAAACTGCAAGGCACTGGTACAGAAATATTGTTAAGTAATTGTCCATTCTTCCGAAATTTAGCCAAATCTCTCTTTCATAGCGTTTCCATCGCTCGCATCGAGCAGTTAAGATCGCCTTAGAAAACCAATGTGGAACGTTTTTGACGATAACAAAAAAATTAATAGAAAAAGAAAAAAATTTCAAGCCTGCCAACGGGACATCTGCGAATATATTGGTTGTTATAGTCAAATGTCACAATATAAGAAAAAATGCGCTCGTAAACTGTTTCCCGTTCAAAAATTCCTTTCTCCAGTATTGGATATGCCCGGTTACAGCGCCCGCTGTGGGGCTCAACTCACGTTCCTACACGTAGAGCGGTAGCCCCGCCACGTAAATCCCAAACACAACTCATTTGAGTTATGGCTGAGAGACGCCACGCCTGCTTATCTAACACAGCTAGGGTACTGTACAGAGGCCCCCTCCGATGGGGCTCCGCCTGTCGATTGTCTTCTCTTTCTTTTGTTCAGCAAATGTTTATTGAATTTCCTAACAGCTCCCCGAAGCGCCACTTGGAACTACTGGGTGTCGAGCATAGGATATCGAAAGCTCGATTTCCGGCTCTATCCAGTCGGGCTTGGGGTTTCTTTCTTGCGGTGAAAGAAAACGTTCCGACTGTGAGTGAGCGTTTTTAGGTGCTTCAGCTCAGCTTGGAAAGCGACTGACTAGGGCTTCGTGCATCTGATGTTTACGAACGGGTAGAAAACACGTGAAGCAAGTCACAGCGTAAAGAGCCGGCGTGCCAGCAGTCCGCACCAAAGCGAGCAGCAGCAATCTGCTTTCTCTTGGCGCGTTCTAAGCGGCCAGGAGTAAACTAACGGAAGGCGGTGGGTAATGGGGAGAAAAGCGGCAGAGAAGGGGGAGGGGGGGCTTTACGACACGCGCGACTCGTGGCACGTCATAGAGCAAATTGCGGAGTACAAGTGTATTTTGTTTCACTGTGCTTCTTTGGTCGTATATGACGAGCGGCGGCTCGGCGAGCGCTAAGACACGCACTCGTTCCAAGGCAGAAACGTGGGTAGCAGCCGGCGCAGCTCTGATGGCTCTCTTCCTGTTCCTCTTGATGGCTGTGCTAGTTTCAGGTGAGGCCGAGCCGCCTGGTGCTCCGATTTTGTTTTATACAGTTAAAAGACGTTATAGCGAGGTGCCTTCTAATGAAGGAACTTCTACTGAAGGCACCTCGCTATAACGCCTTGCAAGGTTGCAGGCACAGCCCGGGTGACAGTAAGTGCTTGTCCTTACGCTTTAAAGGCAACCTGTACAATTCAAACCGGTTACCAACCAATGTCCTGAATACAGCATCGCTAAATGCTGCGCATGCACTCTTTTGGCCATTGGGAGCTCATACGCGATGGCCCTCAGTCAGCAGTCGCCACCCACTCAGCCAACCGCGGCTGTCAGAGCCAAGTAGAAGCAGGTGCCAGTACCCAGTTCAAAAAATATAAGATGTGGACAAAATGAGAAAAAGTGATGAAAACAACAAGTATTAAGAGATACAAAAAACAAAAACTTCTAGGCGATCCTCGGTGCATCGTTTGAATGCGTTATCAGCAAGCCTTTCGCTATATCCGGGGTTCGCACACTAACGTCCGAGGTGGTACACTTTGCTCAGTTATATCCGCACTATATTTTTACACCCATTGTTCAGAAACTAAAGTCCGTTAAATACGAGGTGGCATACTTAGATTCCTCTTATCCGAGGTAACATACGAAAGTGCATTATATCCGAGGTTAGCACACGAAAGATAGTTTCATCCAAGGTGGCACACTAAGCTTCCTTATATCCGAGGCAGTATACTAGGTTGCTACAGGTAGTACACAAAGTTCATTCGTTAGCCACCTTCCACTGGCTGCTGAGAGCCGGTGCTCGCCATTCCCGATTGAACACACCCTTCTAGTTAACCCATCAATAAAAACATAACTATACCGGTAAGCAAAGCTCAAGATGGCAGCGGCATACGTTTCGTTGGAAATTTTACGTTAAGCAGTCGCTTAGCGTTGCTTCGCCATTCCAGAAATTTTGTTTAAGGTTACCTGGCTGCTGACTCGAATGACGCTGATTTGCTCTCGGCCGCGGCGGTCACATTTCGATGGATGCGAAATTCTAGAAGCCCGTGTACTGTGCCATATCAGTGCACGTTAAAGAACCCCAGGTGGTCGAGTTTCCGGAGCCCTTCACTACGACGTCCCTCGTAGCCTGAGTCGCTTTGGAACGTTAAACTCTCCCATAAACCAAACTAAACCACAATGACGCTCACCTGCGTTATTAAATCTGCTATATCTTGTATGTCGCAACACTTGTTACGATGTTCTGGCGTTGCCAGTGTGTAAAAAACCCATCTAGTGCTCCTGCTCTATGTTTAGGTGCAAAATTTACCGTGAAGAATTGCCCCGGGGCAATCTTAATATCGACAGCCTGCGCTGTGGTTCTAACGTGCACGTGACTCCTGTTATCGTTCTCGCTTACGTTTTATCTGTCCACGCAGCATGTGGCTGCTGTCTATTTAGAACACGCGAAGCCCGGTTGAGGCACCGTGGTACTTCTGCTGAACCTTACTGGCAAACCTGATACGTACAGACGACATGTTTTGAAAACGCCAGTTCACTCTACACATTTCAAGAGCTTTCACCTTCTGCTTCCGAGGGTCAAAATTCTAATTCCTCACTTATGCAAGGGCAATAAGAGTTGGCCGAGTGCTGAAACATGCTCACGAAACTCTCGTAACACGTGGGGCCTTGTCACCATGTAGTTCGTGATTCAGATTAAAAATGGCTGAGACATAATTGCGCCCCTAAACAAACCCTTATCCTTACACCACCAACGTCCAGACTGAAATTTTTACGAGGTGCAATTATATATACACCCCATTTGCCGCTGATTTTCAGAAGCACTGCTGTTCAGACACCAAGTTACTGATGGGCGCCCAAGAGATAAACATCAACAGCAGCTTGTACAAATGGTGCTGACTGCGCCATGAGCGATACATAAACATAAACATTCATATCGCCACACTGCTCAAGTTGGGTTCCTAATGAGACTTAAAGACGAGCACATATATGGCGCTCCATGTAAAGCTTATAATGGCAACGAAATTGAATAGGCCTGAAAGTTACAAAAATGCACGCAATAAATACACCACAGTTCGGAGTTTAACGTCCCGAAGCGACTCCTTGGCAAATAGAGACTCTTTAGTGGATGCCTCCAGATTAATTTAGACCACCTGATTTCCTTTAAGCTGCGATAACTTTGTATTTTGCCTGCATCAAAATACGCCCTCGCCGTAAGGATACAACCCGTGACCATGGAATCAGCAGCCGAACGCGAAAGCCAATGAGTCACCACGTCGGGGGATACAAATACATCATCAATCGCTCAGAACTGTGACCGAAATAGCTTAGGATCACATGTAACTCAGCGCTTACCGCAGAGATTACTCGGAGTAAGACAGATTTTGAGCAAAAATGTTTCTTGTCTTCTATGCAGTGTGGACATGGACATTAACTCTAGACAAGAAGGCTTCAACAACCACTTTGATTTAAACGGGGTATCGACAAAAATCATCCATTCTGCCAAGTTGTCTAAACTCCAGAGCTCAAATAGGCCCTCACAAGTTTATTCCAAGCATTCGGGGCTGCTCATGTACACAAATTAACTGCAAAACTGTTTCGTTATGGCAGCAACGCATCCTTTATCGCAAAGATTTTGGCTTCTCTAGAATGTCAATCATTGCCTGGTGGGAATATTAAAAATGCATTTGAATATGCATGCGTGAAGAAGCACTTTTATTAAGGGCAGATTTCGGCGTGCTGATGGTAAAACTGAAACTGCTTGACTGTTAGAAAGAATAGGCTATACTTTGAGACATGGCACTTCTCCCTTTGAACACTGCGTTTTCGCTGACGTATTCCCACCGGGCACACAGCGGCCTTCTAAAATTATTCGTAGAATCACTCTTGCGCTTTCGGTCACACGGTTTGTCATGCACGCATGCTCAAATGTTCAGAGAGCCTTCGTAACTGCATTATTCATTCCATAACCAAGCCGTGGGTACCTATTTCCTTGTAATTCATTCTCTCTTGTATCATTTGTACACAGAATGTGTCACCTAAAAATGTAAATAATTTTTAAAATAAGTATCGTGAGTTACAATAGCGTTTTCTTTTCATCGTAGCATGGTCTCCGGTGCAGTGCATCACTATACAAGCTAAAGGCGAGACGCAAACGACACAAGAAAACACGAGTGCACTCACTGCACAAGCGTTGATTTGAATGAGCAGGTGACATATTTATAGACCCTGAAAATAATGTGGCTCATTCTCGCAAAGCCAGGAACCCAACCACGTATCAAGATTGTTCTTTTATTGGAAGCACAAAATAACCGCCTCATCAAGAAACAGATGAAGACGTTCTAGCAAGACTAGTGCTAAACCATACAAATACATGTCTAACGCAAAGCGCCAGAACCTAAAAAATTACACCGTAGCCCAAACAAATGCAACTACAGGACAATACGATTAAAAGGCATTTTAAAAAAGCGATAAATTTATTCTGCTGCTAATTGTCCAAAAATGCGACATACGAGTATTTCAAGGGATTGAAATTTTTGCGAGCGAAGAAAAACGCTCTATTTTCGCGCACAACCTCATCGTGGCTCTTGCCAGTTGCCGAAAATACTTCGATTCCAGGTTTTGTGGCGATGAGCCACATGATGTTGTTCCTGAGCTCCCCATGTCACTTGCTGGTTTAATAAACCGCCGATAACGGGCGCTAGCGTTGTCATGAATGGACGAGTAAATCAATCAATCAATCAATAAATAGATCAATGAAAACATAAATTCGTGCTGTGCTTTGTCATGTCGTTATCTCCGCTCCCTCCGCGCGGATCAGAACATGCGCCAACTCGGCCTAAAGCTATCTGAACATGCCTGTTGCAGAATACCCTATGTACTACCAAGCCACCTACGGAGTTCAGTCGAACAGCTCGGAGCTTCTCAGAACCCAAACCAAAAGTTACAGGGCCTGACCCATAGCTAACAGGTCACCTCATAGGTGGCGCGACCATTCGCTAACCTCCGCAAAGTGGACAATATTAAATTTGTGAAGCGGTGTTTCTCATCTGTTATGATTATATACTCTAGCAGCTCTGAGCTCTCCCATCAGTCTGCCATTTTGCAGCAGATGTACAGACTGTTGCGTCGCTCAGAAAATATCGTCGCATGGCTTGGCGCTCAAATTTTCCGCATAGGTGGCATTTTGCCGTAAGTTATCTTATACTACGTCGCTATAAAATACTTGCCCGGGTCGGTGTGGATTAATAGAAAGTCACCATCTCGCGCGACGACACCGTGCCGAAAATTAGGGTGACAGGGTATGACGCGACGGCTTTAATAGCTCCGTTCGGCAGTTTCTCTTTGAACACATTCACTATTCTTTATTAACATTAACACGTTTATCACAAGAAAATTTCCACGTTCTTTTATTTGAACACTTCAACAGTGCAGTTTACGGAAATAACGTTACTGTAATCAGTATCTGACCATGAGCAGGTATCTGGTTCACTCCTGTAATTAGTACATTACCAAGCTTCGAACTAAGCCAACACCACGCACACATCACTACCTTATGCCCCATACCAGTCAACGTTACTGCGTGGCCTCGTGCATCGGCTTGTTTCGCGTATTTTTTTTTTCAAATCGTCAAACCACCCTTTTTAATAGCTGTGCATATCAGGCGTCTCAGTGCTCATTTTCCTTTCCTATTCGTATCGACTGAACACACTCGTGAGGGGCCTTTATGGGGATTTCTTAAGGAAGTTGCTGCCACCTTCAATTTCCTCACTGTGCACTTTTTCTTTAGGCCACCTGTATAGCCTCTCCAGAAGGCAGATGACTCAGGCACTTGCAGAGTATTTGTTCCCTGTACCTTTGTATCGGCAACCTTATCTGGAGTACCTTGACGCCAGTGTTTTAAAACGTGTCAGGCGAATGTGCACTTCTTCTTGTGCAAAAACATTCCTCTTAAACTGCACACATTGACGCTGCCTGTGAAGCCATGGCTTCATGCTAAGGATATGCTTGCGCCATGGGCGATAAATTGCCGCCTGCGCAATGCACCAGACAACTGACCATTGTTTTATTCCGTACATTGACGCTATGTTCCTGTGGGACATATTAAAACGAACAATAAGAAGGACATTGACATCACACCCTACAGTATCACTTTTTTGCCTGTGGGGAAAAACTTTGTTGTGCCATATAATCTCCTTATGTTGCTGGGACTATTTAGCCTCTAGAAAAGCAGCATGATGCACCGCCGCGCCGAATCACCACGGTCGTCGAAATATTTGTTTCGTGAGCAATGCGCTTTTGTGCGGGGAGTACATATGCTGCCCTGGAAGAGCCGCCTAGCTGGCTCCCCTATCTGGATGCATGTGTGCGTCTTCCAGACTTTTGATGTTTTGGAAGGTGGTGTCGTGCAGGGGTATGGTGGCCAGGTGTTCTGTGGCGTAAGCATGCTTACATTTTTCTTTTCGGCACTATTTCCATGCAATAAAGAAAGAAAAAAGTTCCTATGGTGCCTATTTGGTAGCATGCATAGCTGGTGACGCAGAGGTGGTGAGTTCCAATCCTGACAAAATATATTAAATATTTAAAAACTCCGATGTTTTCATTCCAGACATACACGCATTACATAACGCGCGACTCGTTCTTTTTTTTTTACACAACACCGCCGGACGACGCCACCCTTTTGCCTGAACGAGAGCCTTAAGCTGTCGTTAAAATGATGCTCTCCAAGCAGCTGTGCCAGCGGCTCCATCTCTCGCCCCCGTTGTGAACCACTCTTTTGCGCGTTTCGAATTGGTCTACTTCTGTCATTCTGCCGCCTACAAGGGCTGACGCTGCCAGCACAGCTGTTGCAGAAGCGTCGGTTGTTGGTCCGACATCATCGCATAAGATGCAAACCTTTTTTTTTTGTTTTTAAGTTTGGAATGTTTTTATTCCATCAACGGCAGTGCAACCTATATTGAAAATTTATTGTCACTGATTCAGGCAAGTACCCGACCTGCACGTAGCGTAAAACAAAAATAAAGTTGAGCGCGAACAAGCCAGTTGTTAAGCTATGAGAATTATACTTGAATTTTCTCTGAGCGACGCAACAGTGTCAATTTCGGCAGCAAATACTGCGAGCTGTGTGCTGAGTTCCCCCTCAGCCCGTTTGGTGGGCAAATCATAAAAAACTGTGGCTTATTACTGCACATTTACAGGTTCCCTGTACGCTGCCCCAGAGAGCCATCACCTTAGACTGCGTGAGTAACTGCATTGCGGGTCTATTTTTGTTTCTTTCATCTCCCTTTTAACAAATGAAAAATGAAACTACAACACATGGTCCAAGAAATCCCTCATGTCCCTCTTGGACACAGCTAGTCACATCGCTCGTTGAATCGGGAAAAGAAACGAACAGAGCGTTGAAGAAAAAGGTGTTTCCTGCTCGTGGGAAATCCAATTTATTAGGAAATTTAGGAAAAGGTTTAACATGCAGGCATACCTCCAGCGAAATAACGAATGTAGCTGAATAAATAATAATAATAATAATAATAATAATAATAATAATAATAATAATAATTGGTTTTGTGGAAAGGAAAATGGCGCAGTATAGGTCTCATATATCGTTGGACACCTGAACCGCGCCGTAAGGGAAGGGATAAATTAGGGAGTGAAAGAAGAAAGAGGTGCAGTAGTGGAGGGCTCCGGAATAATTTCGACCACCTGGGGATCTTTAACGTGCACTGACATCGCACAGTACACGGGCACCTTAGCGTTTTTCCTGCATAAAAACGCAGCCGCCGCGGTGGGGTTCGAACCCGGGAATTCCGGATCAGTAGCCGAGCGCCCTAACCACTGAGCCACCTCGCCGGGTAGGAGCTGAAAATCCAAAAACCACTTTTCAGAGCATCTTCAGAACTAGTTTTTTACGAGTAGCGTTTTATCGTAAATTTCCATAGCGTCCATTTTTCAGAGTGCTGTTACTTCGTCTCCGGTTTTAACATGATAGCGTTAAGACTGCTAATCTGCGGAAAATCCGCCGTCGGCGTTGCCGGCGCTTTGAGCGAAAAAGCAGGCAGCCCTTCTGCAACCTAGGCAAGGTTACCTTGTTACGTCATCACAACCTGTCCATCGTGGGAGGTGGTAACCTTCCCACGAGTTGTGAGAAAACTGCCCGCCGCGGCAGGTGGCAGTTGAATGAATTATGATGATGATAATGATGATTTGAATTTTTTTTGCCGCAAGGCCATCTCTGGCCAAAGAGTGCCATGGCACAAAGGTTTTTCTTCTACTCAAGGTTGGGTCAAAGACCCATTTCCCAAGCATTTCACCAGACAAAAGCCGAGCACCAGGTCAGGGGAAAGCTTGTACCCATTGCATCACCGGTTGGTACCCGGCGGCACTGGGGATCGACACCCGCACCTCCCACTTTTGAGGCGGATGGGAATCAATGATTAGTCGCGAAAGGCTGTTCAGGCAGAGCCAACAGCCAACTGCGGGGGCACGGCGCATCGCTTAACCGCTGCACCACTACGCCACTGCGCCAGGAGAGATATGAGGACTTCTCGTGATCTGTGACTGTAAAGCAGGGAATTCCGAATTCCACATATATGAACAACTAGGCAAAACATGGGCGAGAGGACATGCAAAGTGACACGCAGGGCACTGAAGGTAACCCTAAACGCTATCGCGTCACGCCACTAAGGCGGAGCCTAAATTTGCCCTGAAGTTTGTTTTTGTTTTTTTGTAGGTAACATCGAGAGGGTGCTGCACTCAGCGCGAGGGCAACGAAACCGCTGAGTACTAGCATTTTCTAACTCCGCTGCGGTGGTTCACTTGATGCCGAGTACGAGGAGGCTCGATCAGATCCCTACCGCTGATCGATGGAAACGAAATGGTAAAGGTGGCCGTGTGCAATATGACGTCAGTGCGCATCTTCCATCATGACACGACTGAGGTTTCCACCGAGAGCTAGACATTTGCTGTGTCTTTCCATTCCTCGTAACGAAGCATTTTTACTTTCTTTTTCGAAATTCTGGTACAATGTTTTTATAACTTACTTTCATATGTGCAAGTAGCGCGCAGGTGGCATGTCTAGAATATGCATCGGACATTGCAGAAACACTTCACTCGCTGCTATCGCTTCATGATCGTTTCAGTGTTATGTATATGGGCAACTTTCTCGGGGGGTTTTATTTTAGGACCTCCTACCATTAGGTGTATCCAAATAAAGTCACCGAAAGCGTACTTGGTCGACCTCTTAAAATATACTTCACTCTTTCTATCTCACTGTCTGATGTCAAGTTTATAGAGATCTGCAATTAGTAAAACGAGCTCTTGGGCGAGTTGGTTACTTATCTTAGGCATAGTAGCAACGCAAAAGACACACACAAAACAAGAAGAACAAGACACAGAGAGACACGCACAGGCAGCGTCTGTGCGTGTCTCTCGGTGTCTCGCTCTTCTTGTTTTGTGTGTGTCTTTTGCGTTGCTACTATGCCTAAGATTTGCAATTGGCTTTACGCAATTTTTTTTTCAAAGCACGCAAAGCGTTTAGTAACGCGGTTGGCTAGTTTGGCTAACTTTGGACAGAAATAAATAAAATAGAATAGCAATCAGTACCTCCGATGTTTTGAGCGAAACTGTGACTGGTTTATTCTTTGCAATATTATTTTTCTCTCTAATAAGAACTCAATGTTTCTTCCGAAATTTTTCAAACTAACGTTTTTATTGTCTATTTAAGGGTGTTTTTTTTCTAAACAGAGGGGTCTACTAGAGCTGCCGTAATTGCACATTGTGTTCTAGACAAGAATATCTATCGAAATTTTTCATGGTTTTAGGATACCGATATAGGCTCGCGCAAATTTATTAATTCCACATACCGAGCAATACTGGACAAAAGCATTTTTGAGCGGGAGGCCTTTTATGAACACAGTTTTTTTATTTAATGCTAGATGTCACTATAACAATCAATATATCCACAGATCAACTCGACGGAAGTCTCGTAATCTTTTTCCTATTCACGTTTTTGCTATCGTCAAAAGTGTACCCCATTTATTTTCTATCGCAGTCCTATCTGTTCGATGCGATCGATGGAAACTCTTTAAAAGAAAAATTTAGCTACATATGACAAAAACGGACTATTAACTGCCATATTTTCATACCACTGTCTTAAAAGTTTCTAATTTTTGAAATTTTTGGCCGAGAAAGCAGGACTCAATACAGTTAAAACCTACGAAATACGTTCTTGACTTTCATGCCCAGCCTCACGCATACATCACAAATTCCTCACCGAAGCAGTCTTATTTCAAAACATGCAAATCAAAACGTATATCTCTCACTTTCAAAAACGCGACACGAATAACTTTGGTGAATGTAGGTCTATACCTTTACTGCGAATATTTCCTAAGCCACATGAAAAAAAACAGGCGCTTTAAGGAGTTTGACAAGAAACATTGCCTATTAACCTTTTCGAAACAGTGATTCATGAAAGAACTTTCAATAAAGTTTCTTTTATTGCATCAAAAATAATACCGGGTGTTTCTGGGAATGCCGCCACTAATATTTAAAAATAGGGTTTTGAGGTATGAAGTTTGCTTCTGCTGATTAGATGTACTGGCACTGGAGGGCATCAGAATACCTGAGAAAAACCCCGGTTAACTCTTTGCTTACCGCCCCTACACATAGCCTTCAATTTGAATGATAGCGCCTCTTCTGAACAAGTAACTCCATTCAGTATGTACAAGAACTCTAATTCAGTCTCGGGATCAATTTTTTCTTCAGTTACATAAGGGAGTAACTTTAACTTCATACGAAGCCTGTCAACACGGAGCAATCGCGCAAGCATGGCGTCCTAGATAGCGTCTTCTCGCACTTATCCAGCTCAGCGGGGTCAGCGTTCTCGCGATTTTGCACCGTCGACAGTTAACTCTGTAGGTGCAAGCGACAGCACTGTGACAAAAGATGGTGTCCATTCGTCTTCTTTTAGTTCGGACCGGGGTGATTGCTCCTCCAGGACCGGTCTGTCGAGAGGTAGCCGTCTGCATCTTTCGTTTCCGCCATTGCCGAGGAGATTCACTTCCTTAAGGGCTTCACTGAAGGTACCTGGAATGTTCTGAACACTTCCGTACCACCAACAGTGTAGCGGACACAGCTACCTGAGAGACAGCCCAAGGTACACTTTGGCACTGCACTACGGAGTAGCCCAAAGCGATGCGCACGTGCAAATGATTTTTTTTTATGCTGGCCGGAACGTTTACATTCAATGGCTATTTAACTTTGTATACTCAGTCTGGGCATAGTAACGCACAAAATACATGTTCTATGTTTTTTATCCTTCTATTTTTTGGATACGTTTAATGTTTTTGTGACGTTTTGTGCGAGCCTCTGGAATGTTTTCCAATGAAAGAGTTTTTCTTCATAGTACCTGCCTTTTTTTTTAGGGGGGGGGGGGGGGGGGGGCTCACTTCTGTTTAATGCTTATATCAACTACCCAGTTGCGGCGGTTTTTCTTAGGAGATTCATAATATATGTGGATGATACCAGCCCATTTATTTTCGTGAAGAATAATTGACACTGTATCAATAATAAACCGTGAAAAAGAACGTCTATACCAATAGACACATTAAAAAATAGTTTTAACCTGAATGTTCTAAAGCCAGAACCTATTTATAGACGTGAAAATCACCCTGGAAGCCTAAAAACGCAAACAGAAAACAATTCTAGCCGTCTAGAAATCATGCAGTGTTAAAGTCACTCGCAGTTTCGTTTATTCATAAATATTTCAGCACAGTGGGGTTAATTACATTCAAAGAAAAATATCTCGTATTAGCGGCTTAATTTTTCTAAGCCCTCACGTACTCCGTGTAAGCGTTCCACTCGCTTTCTCGCTCCCATTGGAATTACTGTAGATAAGCCTGTGCCCGAATATCGTAACAAAAACTTTGAAAGGTGCACGTCTTGAAAACATTTCTTAAGAATATTGAAAACATACCTGAAGCACATGACACCGAGGAAGCTCTTTCTCATATCCAAAAATTTCTCTGCAGCTGAATTATATCACCTTCGCTTATTCCATGATGTTAATCATGAAATTACAAGCACACCATGTCTTCTGCAGGAAGTGCATAATGTAGAAACACATGCAAGTATGCAACTCAAGATATATTGGCCAATGAGACATTTAAATATCTAGATAAAATTAGGATTATCAAAGACTAAAACATTAAAAGCCACGATTGCCCAGCAAACTGTAAAATAAAATTGTCTTCAAATATTCCCATCTAATAAATGAAGGAACGTCCACGCCACTGGACTCTCTCACTCTTTTCCTTGATTCAAGATCGGCTTTTTTGCAGCATTGAGATTATAGCAAAACTATCTGTTTAAATTGTATTTTTCTTTCCCGCAGGAGTTTAATTGCAGTGCCATAACATTGCTCAATTGTCTGGGTTACCCATAGTTTTAAAGACTATGTATTCTCACATGTTTAAGCCGCCGTGTTGCCGCCAAATGTTAGGGCCCGTGTCACAGGCACCTTTCAGTACTGACGCGATGCTATTAAGTATACTTCATGGTGTCGAAATAAGCATTATTATTATCGCCCGATGAGACAAGATCACAATCCATTCTGCCTGTTCTGACCACCGCTCTTCTTGGCTGCCTTCTTAACGCTTGCAGGTAGTGGGTTCGGCTGCCCTTACAACGAGCTCACCTGTTCGCGGCAGTGCGTCAGCGCCGGCAAATCGCACGGCTTCTGCGGCCATGACAACGTCTGCGAATGCGTCGACTGAGACCTGCACCGCCTACGGGAGCGTCCGAGGTCCCTGGCATGAGGCTCCCTAACGGGTCGAAGAGGCCAGTTTCGAGCTCAGCTGCAGCTCGTTCGTACGCTGATCGAAACCGCGAGAGCGCCGATTAAAATAGAAAACAGTAAAATTCCAAGGCTGTGATTACTTCTTTGCGGCAAAAGGCCGGGGCAGATAGCGTTCCTTGCCCTTGTTTTCTGAAAAAGATAAAAATATGCTGTTGATAGACGAACTCGGGAAAAACTCTAACACAAGATGCAGCTACGGGTTTGCTCTGTGGTCTGTCTCAGAGCTTCCTGATGTGAGCAAAGCTGTCGTCCTTTCAGCTGAAGGCCCTCAACCCCTCCCCCACCCCCCCTCCGTGCAGCTTGGAGGGAGTGGTGCTGCAGAGCAGGCAGCGGTGGTCCCGGCTTCGAACTCCTGACCAGAATGAATTTCTTTTTACCTACGAAGTTTCTGTGAAAGCTCTATAGCTTTCCTTTGTAGCCGTGTGGGTGCGCTAATAGGTGAGTGACAATGAGTAATTGGGCTTCCTTATTAAAAATTTACTGCAGCTTGGGGGATTCCCCTAAACATTTGTCCAACAAAGTAATCATATGTGGGTGACTGTGGAGGGAGGGAGGATGATGCGGTTTTTTTAGTTTTTGATACTATGAATTCAAGGTTTTCAACCTAAGAGAAGAACGTTACGTCATTTTGGCTGGCTCTCATCCTCATTGGATGCCGAGGCCGAAGTTAAAAACAGCAGTTCGTGCCCTGTCAGGCTGCACTATTATGGGTATCCAAAGAGAAGGCATTAATAAAGAGCGCAGTATGCCAATCGTTATTAATAAACACCATTGTATGCCTATTATACCTTTATGCACGCAGTGGACGGCACAAATTATCGACGGAACAGATGAACTTGAAAATTCTCGAAACAACTGCCCTCGTCACCCTCCTCGAGCTTCTTTCCTGGGATCGAGCGTGGTACCGCGCCCCAGAGATGTACCTGCACAAAGTAAATATGCAAGAGCCGTCATAACGCCAACCCCACCTATTTGTTATCACAAAAACAATCACCTTAGTAAAAAAAAATAGGAAGGGACACTTAAGCTGTGAATTAAAGGTATCACGCTATAGTGTGGTCGGTTAATTGCCATATATACAGAATGTCATCCTCTACTTTACGCTCATAGGTCTCTTGGAGTCATCACACCCCTCCTGGCGCCTTGGTGCAGCGGTTAAGCGATGCGCCACTGCCCTGTGACGGCAGGTGCTCCTAGCGGTCAGCCTTGTGCGAACCAGGTTGATCTTCCCAAGCAGCCAATCATTATTTTAACTGCCGTCTGCCGCACTGGGCAGGCTGCTCTAGGCGGCAAACGTTTACCTAGGAGGCCCGTGTACTGTACGATGCCAGTGCACGTTAAATAACCCCCGTTGGTCGGAATTATCCGCAGCCCTCCACTATAGCGTCCCACAAAACCCGAGTCACTGTGCAACGTTAAATTCCAAAAAACGAAACTAAACCTTTAGTCATAGCCCTGGCCATTTTTCGCTTTTTGATGAACCCTCGATTTTTGAGGGCAAGGTTTTGACAAAAACAAATAACGGAGCTACGAAAAGTTTGCGTTAGTGGTTCATTGGGGTTTAACGTCCAAAACGATTCAGGCTATGAGGGACGCCGTAGTGAAGGCCTCCGGGAATTTCGACCACCTGGGGTTCTTTAACGTGCACTGACATCGCACAGTACACGGCCTCTAGAATTCTGCCTCCATCGAAATTCGACCGCCGTGGCAGGGATCGAACCCGCGTCGTTCGGGCCAATAGCCGAGCGCCATAACCACTGAAGCACGGCGGCGGCAGGAGCTAACAAAATGTCTCGCACTGAAATTTCACGACGATCAGACATCTGACGCAACAACTCTGCGAAGACAGTTTGGCTTACTCTTAGTGGTTACTTCGATGCTTCTACTCTGCTTCACACATGCGACAAGTGGCAAAGATGGGTGGGCAGTGATCAGAATGGCTGGCTACCATTATGATCACCCTCCACGCTTTTGTTTCATGAAACTCCACTAGCAGTCATTTTCACCAGTTCAACCATTTCTAGTACACTTCTGTTGTACTTAAAAAAATCGATGGCACACTTAAGCTCCGCCTTAAGGGTATGACGTTATAGTGTAAAGGGTTAATTCCCGTATATACGGAAGGGCATTCCATACTTTACTTTAATAGATCCCTGGTAGTCTTCATATCCCTCCTGGCGCAATGATCAGTGGTTAAGCAATGCGCCACTGCCCCGCGATGGCAGGTGCTCCCAGCGTTGGGCCTTGTGCGACTTAGGTTGCTCTTCCCGAGCGACCAATCATTAATTGAACTGCCGCCTGCCATGGTGGGCAGTTTACCCACAATCGGATGGGCAGCCTGTGATGACTTCGCAAAGCCACGGGACCTAGGTGGCCCACCTGCCTCTTAGGTTGCTCTCTGGACACCACCTGCCAGAGCCATGCTCGTTATTTTTCGCTCACAACGCCGACAGCGCCAACGCCGCATTTGCTGCGTAACAGCACTTAACGACATCACGTCAAAAATATTTGAAAATACCAAAGGTTGATGTCTCCAATTGAGTGAAGCGCGCTCGAGGATGGGCATGCACACTCAAGAGTTCTTTCTTTTAGCGCCGTTGTCAGCATCATCGCCAGCCCAACTACACATTCTGCTGGACCGAGCCTTCTCCCGTATATTTCCCATTAACCCCGTCCTGTACATGCAGCGGCCAACTTCGTCCCGAAAACTCAGACAAGAACAGGAAGTAGACGTGTAAGAACGCCAATGGCAAGTCTAAAAACAAAATAGACTTCATACTGCATACTCACCCTGGCATCGTGAAGGATCTGGAGGTCCTCAGAAAGGTCTGATGCAGTAACCATATAGTTTAGTTTAGGAGAGTTTAACGTCCCAAAGCGACTCAGGCTATGAGAGACGCCGTAGTGAAGGGCTCCGGAAATTTCGCCCACCTGGGGTTCTTTAATGTGCACTGACATCGCACGGCACACGGGCCTCTAGAATTTCGCCTCCATCGAAATTCGACCACCGCGGCCGGGATCAAACCCGCGTTTTTCGGGCCGGCAGCCGAGCGCCATAACCACTCAACCACCGCGGCGGCTGGACCATATGATGGTAAGGTCTGCACTAGCCTGTACTTGAAGAGGGAACGGAACAAACTAGCAAGGTATAAGCCCATTAAGAGCGAAAGTAGAAGAATTCAGGATCTCGCTGCAAAGCAGATATTCGTTTTTAACGAAGAGCAACAGCCTTAGTGTTCAAAAAATGAACGATAATCTCACGGCTCTCATCACGGAGGCAGCAGAAAACGTAGGCGGTAGAACGGTTAGACCGGATACCGGCTAGCCCTCGCCGAAAACGATAGGCATGATTAAGAAACTCCACGATATGAAAGCCTCTAACACCACAGACCGAACAGAACTGGCAGAGGCAGAGCTGTGAAGGTTATTGAAAAACTCAACGTAACCGACATAATTAAGTATAATATGGAAAGAATCGGGCATGCTCTAAATTGCGGATGTAGCCTAAAAGCGCTAAAAAGAAATCTAGGCGTAGGCAACGATCGGAGTTATGCGTGAAGAGACAAGGAGGCCAATGTCCTTAGCAATGTGGATAAGGCAGTTAAAGGAACAGCAGTATATGCGGCTAAAATCTAATAACAAAGTGGCAGGAGCCCCTCAGAACAGGCCCTTCAGCTAACTGTGTCAACCGATTTTCATGATGTCGCCCTTAATCTGATTATGATGTAGCTCATCCCCTTTCATCTGCCACTCCCTGTGGTATCACGCGAGCAGGACCATGATTGACCGGGACGTCAGGAGAATCGGTCGATGATTACGTGCGGACGGCCTTTTCTGTGTGCCATCTGGTGCTTCCTTCTAGATTTGTACCCGATAACAGAAACGCAGCAAACTGCACCCGAAACTGCGAGGGAAATGCCGCTCACCTCTTTTTGGCTTCGGAAGCCTGCGCCATCTGCGAACATCACGCAGCCAGTGACGTCGGAATCAGACCCATCTAGACGACGGATGAAATCGCCGGCTGCCACGCGACCAAGCGTCACTGGCTCCGCCTCGACTGCTAACCGTACCAGCTTTCATGCACATGTCGGACGGCGCAAACAACGGAGCGCATGGACTGGAAAAAATTTAGAAACCATTCTCCTCCTCACCCTCCTCGCTTTGACAACTGCTGAGCCGATTAGTCGGCCTGGATGCGGGTTTAGCCTGCGCCTGGCGGGTTGTAAACTTCAGCTTATAAGTTTTTTTCTTCCTCTACGGAAGCTAGAGACCTCGTCAGCCAATCAGGAGAGCGCGTTAAACATGTTCCTCTGCCCCTTGTCGTCTGCTCCTGGAGTATGCAGGTATTATAGGAAGAGAGTATCAATAAATTCTAAGTACTTAAGACAGAATGAACATAATAGAAATTTAAAATAGCGCATGGACGCTTGCATGTGTTAAACGAAAGCATTTTGGGGGTTGTTACGATGTCTCATATTCAAAACCTTGTGGCGCCATCTGTTCGTAGAATACAAACTCTTTTTTTCAGCAAACGAACGTTATTTTTATGGCCTAATGGTTGCCGAATTGTAATTGGTAATAAAAATAAATTAAATATTTTCGTTACAGATTTTGCAGTAGCTGAGAAAAGAAAACGAAAGGCTTCTCAGAGGTATGCGTCGGCTATATATCTGTTTACCACATGTGTCTGAACTTGCCAACTGCTCAGACCAGGCGAGTTTTCCCCCTATCTTTTTCTTCAGACGTATATGCTCCTAAAGAAGATAACCGGGGACTGAAAATAGCAAAACTGCGAAATTACACTCGGTCCCCTGTTTTCGAGTGCTTTTCGGTGGCCGAGCCTTGACCTGCGGGTAGGTGACGTGAATAACGCAGCAGGGAAATAAAAGCTAGAAACAAACCTGAAATAAAGCATAAGCAAACGTAACTGCTGCATCGTTTCTTCTTCGGGGTGGTTTTTCCATAAAAATTTCTGCAGGATTGAGAACTATCTGTAAGCCTCGGCAGTTATCGTCGAAGGGCGCATATCCAGTGCAACCATCTTGCTGAATACAGTTTATGTTGCAATACATATGTACTATCGCAGTAAATAGTAAGAGCCCCCCACTGGGGCGCCAGGTGATGAAGCCCTCATGCTGTCGAGACCGGCGTACTGGACCAATATTTTCTATAGATTTCTCTGTTGCGTTTAACAGGCGTGCTTACCATAAAAAAGGCGCTGAAAAACGTAGAGGAAATGCACGTAGTGCTAATAAATTTGGCAAAATAAACTGTCGCTTGCATAAACGTTGTACGTTTCAGCCTGTTTGAGGGGACTCTAGAACGAAGCACTTCAAAAATACTGTCCACTCCGATAACATCCTTGTATGCAAAAGTAGGATTTCTAATTAGCAGGTTGAAGTAGCAATTCAGATGTTTCTACTGTTATAAATCGGGTAGCATGGCCGATTGGTTTGATGTTGGGTAGCGTTGTTTGGCTGGAGAAAGAATGAGGAAGGATGGAAGCTGACATTTGGGGAATGAAGACACAAACAGCTTTACTGGCACTTAGGGAAACATATTTACACAATTTAGAAGGAAACAGAAAGAGCAAACAGTCACGAATTAAAAGTTCATTGCGTCGAGTGACTGGATGAGTCTTGTCGCCAAGGCCCAGAGCCACTGGATGAGCCTTCTCGCTAAGGCCCAGAGGGATCGTTCGTACTCGGGACGCTCGTTGAATACACTGAGACTCCGCCTCTTTCACCACACGAGACACAGATCAGAAGAGTCGCCACACATATTCGGTCATTTCAGCTCCTATAGGAGGCGCGGTGGCAGTGCGACATGGCGGACGAGGCGGTGATGGCGCTGATGCCATAGCTTGCATCTCTATAGAATCAAAGCCGCTTCTTGACGTTGTGGAACCTTTGGAGTGATTTTAGATTGTAGATAAGCAGTAGTAAATGATTCTTGGTTATTATTAAGATCCTATGCTTGAGTTGGCTGCATTACAGGCTCGAAATAAATTTTTATCGATATGAGCATGGAATCCTTAGTTCGCAAGTGCCGGGCGCGCCAAAACCCCGTTGGCGTTGAAACTTGCGAACTCAGCATGGTGAAGTGCGACGAACACTTTAAACTGTAATTTTTTGCGCGTTCACTTTCTTCTTTCGGCACTCACCCGAAAGCGGAAATAAACTACTTTAATACCCACACAGTCTGACGCTATATTTCGCGCTACACGAGTGCGGCCCTTAACCGCGTAAGCACGGTATGTGTATTTATTGCGTGTGGATCTTATAAGAACACAACTGAAAAAAAAAGATCACCAGTTGGTAACGCTGGTCATGGTCCGCAGCCTAATATTACAATGCTTACCAATTACAACAGTGATCAAAGTCAACTTTTTAGTGCTGGACTTTATCAAACAAGCCAGAAACGTCGAAATCCTTGAGCCTACAATTTCGACGCGCGATTGACTGCTTGTTTAGGCAAACAGAAACGTTTTACCACTGGTCTACATTTTCTTACGGATGAATTTTGTTCGGTGGTCCTGAATGTAGGCGGAGCTTTGCTGCATATGTAATTGTATCTGACTGTAGTCCGTCTGCAGCGTACGTTCCGGGGGTCAGGGGGTCATTCAAGCTTTATAATACAGTCGAAATTAACGCTCAAAATGTGTTTTTGACTAGCAGGGAAAAACGCTGTGATCGTGTGAGCAGACGACAGTTGCTAAGAAGCGTTTGCAATTATTCACCCACTTTACGCATTATGTGCGAGGAAGTAAGGTACAATTATGAAGTTCTTGCCATTCATGGCGCTCTTTAGCAATCACGTCGTGGCCAGAAAGCCGTGTTTATTCTAGACCAGAATGAACTGAAGCGTGAGTGTTAAGTGGAAGCCCACAGGGCCGATGGGACCCCCCCCCCCCGCACCTGTTACCAGGAGCGGTCATGCCCGAGGGGGAATCGAGGAATGTACGTCGAGGCGTGTCGCCCGCGCTTAGGGTGAAAGGCGGCACTAATCCTTTCTGTCCCGACGCGTGGCAACCGGTGCATCGAATGCGCATGCAGCGAGCTGCGCATTCCTCTGGGCTCGCGACAGCCCACGGGGACAATGCCCCCCCCCCCCCCCCCCCCCCGCACCTGTTACCAGGAGCGATCATGTCCCGCGGAAGACATTCCTTAGCTGTCAATCCGATGCGTGGAAATCGATGGAATGTGCATGCAGCGAGCTGCGTACGCGGAGTCACGCGCCCTGCACGTTCCAGGAGGAGCGGGGTCCACTGGGCTCCGCCCACTTGTACATTGCATGGCTATTGGTTCAGATTGGGCGAGAGCTGGTTTGGTAAAGCTCCGCCCAAGTATCGAAGGGTTTAAAACCCGTGGGAAACAACGATTTTGGACGAGCGCGCCGAGTCTCAAGCTCGGCCGTTTTTAACAGCCTTTTTTAAACAGCCTTTTTTTAAACTGCCTTTTACTCACCTGCCTTTTTTTGTCAGTGCCGTCTTTAATAAATAAGTTTTGCTTTGAGAAGTTGGAACTGCTGCACCAACCGGCAACGTGTCGCCGGACGAAGACCTGAAGTACTCTTCGTACTGCTAACTGTCGTTCCCATCGGTAGGAGGGCAGAGGAGAAGTTTAACTGGTGCCGTGACCAGGATCGTCTGAGCGGCTTCCTGCAGAGCGGTTGGAGGCAGTACCTTCCGGAAGATTGACGGAGCACAAAGTCTTGGTGAGAAGCCCCGGGGACCAAGGTCCAAGTGAGGTGATACCCTGGTGCAAGGCCTCGGAGTCAAGGCTCCACGTCAGCGCTGACAGCGAGAGAAGCGGACCTACGGAGCGAAGCGCTGCGACTTAAGCGGCACCTGTGGCTGGCGGCTTCATCGGCCGGGAGGACGTGGTGAGCCTGCTGCGAGCTCTCGGTTCCGGCCGCACTTCTGCACCTCAGGACGTGACCTGCTGCTGCCACGAAGCAAGTGCCATGACCGACAGCCCGACAACGGAGTGAGTTTCCCCATTCTCACTTTACTTGCCTCGGGAGTGCTTGAGCCGTAAGGTTAGAATTACGCAAGGCACAATGGCTACATTTAGTTTGCGAAGTGGCTGTGGCTATGGGTTTGAATATGAGTACGAGTATGGCGCTGAGCACGCAGAAATGTCAGAGGCCGAGCGGGCCATAGAAAAGGAGAGAGGCGACGCCATTATTCGAGACCTCAAGCTCCAGTTGGCGGTAGCCGAAGAGAAGCTACGGCAGGAGAGGATGAGAATTAAGCAACAGAAACGCTCTCGGAGAGCGGCGCGTGTACTGCCGAAGACGGCACAGACACAGCCATGCCCTATCATCGTGAACGACGCTGATCAAGCGCTGATCGATGCGGCGATTAGAGAAGATAGCGGCAGCGGCATTCAATCGATGCTTATTGAGAGCAGTCGAGAAAAATCCCGGGTTCCTGCAGATAGTGCAGCGACCACCAGCGTCGAGGAGTCGCACGTTGTGCAGTCAACCTCAATTGTCGGAACAGAAAAGCAGCCGTTTATTCCCGAGGTGGAAGTGAGCTCCACAGACGTGGCCGGCAAAAATTCGACGCATGACACAACTGTGCAGGTCAACTCTGGCGAGGCAGCCGAGCAGGTTGTTGGCGGTGTTAATGGCACTGATGAGCGCAACGGCATGAACTGCTCGGATGGCCCGGTTGCACCGTGTGACCTTTTGTTGCCAGCTGAAGCACCAGCATGCCAGGCAGAGAGCTGCGAAAGCGGCATGTGCGTTCGCGTTCAAACGGCATGCGCAGCATTTACAACGGCGTCGGAGAAGCCCACACAGCTGGGTAGGCTAGGCTGTTCTGAGCCGGAGAACTCAGATTCGTTCAACGCCGCAATAAGCTTGGCTCTAGATGAGGGGAATCAAAGCAGTGACGACGGGGGATCCACCTCATGCCCTGGAAGAAGTGAAGTTACGCTACCGCTGATAGAGGCGAAGCGCGACCCTTGCTGCGATCTCCTTGCGGGTCTGGGCGACAGGCAGATCGAGAACATGGAGGTCTCTGATGACGAATTCATTGAGTTGCCCATGCCACGTTCTAAGAGGTTCTCTAGACCCGAGCAATTAAAGCCTTTCGCGGAGGCTTGTGCCCCATATGCGCAGACGGTCGGCCTCTCCTTCGAGGAAGATGAGAGAGACAACCCCAGAGCAGGACGAATGCGAGAATGGTGCTTCCTGAAGCGCGCAATGTACACTTTCGTGCGAACAGACATATTCGATCCTGGGGGATAGGGACAAATGCATAATGGCCATAGCCTTAACCCACTTTGCCACTGCCAGGTTGCGATAGGCGTAAAAATTCCTTGTGGCTCGAGCACACGATGGGGCAGTGAGTGAGAGTGGGGAACGCAAAGAGTTCACAGCTAAGAGACTCTGAAAATGATTGGACAGGCTCATGCCAGTGTACCGATTTTGTCTTGTGTGAACTGTTCCCGTTGTGGTCATGTTTAATCCGTCTCTGACGAAGAGCACCGTGTTATTATGGGTCTTGCCCTCGTCGGGATTGTGTTGTGATGTACATAGAACTTCATGAAAACTGTGGTATGTTTTCTTTAACCCGCATTCATGGCAATGTTGTTGCACGTATGATTTTTCTTATGATTTTACCAAAGGGTCTGATTTGTGCTTGTCGTCCTGTTAACTGAAATGTGTAACTAAGAGTTGTGCTGGCGTCTGCATGCCTGAAGTTATCCTCCCTAGCATGTTTTTTTCTTCTTCCAATTGTTAGTAGGATGTAGAAGTGTATTTTTTTGTGCTGGTACAGCGGCCAGTGGGGGCCCGGACCCTTTTGCTTTCGCGCGTTTTGTATGTTGTAGAAGGCCGCATTTTTGGCGCTATAGTGGGCTTCGGTATGTTGGGTGTACAGCAAGTGTCCCCCAAACATTCTTGGTGGGGAGGTGTTAAGTGGAAGCCCACAGGGCCGATGGGACCCCCCCCCCCCCGCACCTGCTACCAGGAGCGGTCATGCCCGAGGGGGAATCGAGGAATGTACGTCGAGGCGTGTCGCCCGCGCTTAGGGTGAAAGGCGGCACTAATCCTTTCTGTCCCGACGCGTGGCAACCGGTGCATCGAATGCGCATGCAGCGAGCTGCGCATTCCACTGGGCTCGCGACAGCCCACAGGGACAATGCCCCCCCCCCCCCGCACCTGTTACCAGGAGCGATCATGTCCCGCGGAAGACATTCCTTAGCTGTCAATCCGATGCGTGGCAATCGATGGAATGTGCATGCAGCGAGCTGCGTACGCGGAGTCACGCGCCCTGCACGTTCCAGGAGGAGCGGGGTCCACTGGGCTCCGCCCACTTGTACATTGCATGGCTATTGGTTCAGATTGGGCGAGAGCTGGTTTGGTAAAGCTCCGCCCAAGTATCGAAGGGTTTAAAACCCGTGGGAAACAACGATTTTGGACGAGCGCGCCGAGTCTCAAGCTCGGCCGTTTTTAACAGCCTTTTTTAAACAGCCTTTTTTTAAACTGCCTTTTACTCACCTGCCTTTTTTTGTCAGTGCCGTCTTTAATAAATAAGTTTTGCTTTGAGAAGTTGGAACTGCTGCCCCAACCGGCAACGTGTCGCCGGACGAAGACCTGAAGTACTCTTCGTACTGCTAAAAGCCGTCCCCATCCGAAGGAGAGCAGGGAAAGTTTAACTGTGAGGAAAAATCTGTTTTCTGCAAACGTCCGCCTTAAAATATAACCAATATACTCCATATCAGCTCAGTGTTTAAGCACTGCACTGCTTTCATGCAGCTGTAATAGGCTACGCTGGTAGCATGAACAAAACTCCGAATAGAAATGCATTGGCGACACCGTGTTGTGGCGTCAAAAGAGCACGTCGCTGATTAACAGATGGGTCATTGGGCTGAAACTCGTTACCAACCTGTGGATTGAACTTAATCACTGCTTTTCGAACTCTTTACGTGTTGGGAGAAACAACATGTTAGCTATTTGGAATCTTCGCACATTGTATAATAACAGAGCATGCTCATTTCTGACGCGTATCTGAGGCTCCATACCACTGTGTTTGCACGCGCCGCGCAGAGCAATCACCTGCTCGCCGCTTCAGGAAGAGGCCACGTAGCGCTGGAACGACCGAATCCCGCAGAGCCCCGTAGGAATAGGCGAGGAGGATACGGAGGTCCGCTGCCACTTCGTCCGAAGCTGTCAGTAGACAGTTTTAGCTGTGCGTACGCAAGTGCTTGCGTACGCAAAGCGCTACGGCGCTGCGTGCGTTACGGTGTCCGCTCCGAAGTATAGTTTTAGCTGGCCGAGCCGTAGCGTCCCTCAGGAGCACGTAGCGCCATCAAGTGACAAGACGTCAAAGCACATCAACGCTCGGATGAAGAAAATTTCTGCCGTAATTATTTATAACCAGTGTGAGTGCATTGGGAGCCTTTTTTTGTTCCAAGAAGAAAAACTATGCACACCGAAAATGCAAGCACTGGATAAAATCTAGAAAACTGCTTCTCCAGGAGTCGTTGCAACGAGGAAGACATACTGCATTTAGTTAGGCCTAGGAGCTTGAAAATCGCCAAATTATCTGAAAAACAGGGGCTAGTTATCGCTTATACCGATACGTGCGGGAAGAGTAGGTGAAATAAAAGCGAACCGCTACCATTTGAGCGAACTATTGCGTAGGAGAATCCAGCGGCGACATGTATTTATTCCGAAGAGGGCGAGCTGGGCACCGCCATCTTGTAAACATTAGCGTACGCAAGCCACGCAAGCGCCGCAACGCAAAGTCCGCTGGCTAGCGCACGCACGCAAGACGCAGGGCTTGCGCTTGCGTTCTGCGCATGCGCACTACCGTCCCCGCAAACTTGTTGCGTACGCTAAGCCGTAGCGTACGCACAGCTAAAACTGTCTAGTCACGGTTAGTTCCTGGAAGGCGCCGTTGACCGCTTCCCCCTTGGACTGTACACCGTCGGTCGCGTCTTGCAAGGAACTGCAGTCAAAGGGAAGGTCACCTCTCCCTCTTCGTATTCGTGGGAAAGATTCCAGCGGCTGCTTCCCCGGGAGGCATCTTTTCTTCGCCGTCGATTAATCTTCGCTTTAATCGCTGGTGTGGATCTCATTCATAACCGCACCCCCGCCGCTAAACAATAAGACCGGAAGATTAGCTGCTCCTACGCAGCTCAGCTGACTAGACTTGCAAGAATGAACCCTTCTTCCGCAGTCCTCCAGGCCTCTTCTCGTCCTGGTGTCCGAAGTCCGTCCGCATCGTGGTGTCCAGCTCTGGGAATTTCTCTGCGAGGCGAGGCAAACGGAACCACAAATGCCAAGCCACATACACCAAAAGCAAGCGCAGTCTGTAGCCCACTCGTCCCGCCAGACCATTCCAAAAATCAAAACTGATTATACTGCAGATATTTCTCTAAAACTCCCTCTGAAATTAAACCAAATTTCTCCGAACAAACACGAAGTGTGAACAGGATGCAATGTTAAGGTGCTCGGACCTCTAAAAATCGTTGTCATCATGCGTGACACTTCAACACAAACGGAAAATCAATAATTGGTTTCGAATTGGTCGCAAAGAAACGATTTCGGACGTCACCCAGGCAAGTTGGAATCCACCGAGAGGTCAGATCGAGACTTCCAGTTTTGCCACAACCTATTCTCTATTTATAACCCGCACAATGGCGGTCTTGCTTTCTGTACTTCATGGCAGAAAACACAACGACACCTGCCGTCAGTGTGAAAAACCTGCGCTACGACACCTGCCATAAATGCGCAAAACCTATATTCTCTACGACATTTGCCGTAGATACACAAAACTCAAGGTACGACAGCTGCCGTAAATGTACAAAACTCACGTTACGACACCTGCCGTAAATGTACAAAACTCACGTTACGGCACCTGCCGCAAATGTTGAAACATGCCCAGCTAAACTTAATACCCAACTTAAAACTTACTGCAAAACCCTAATACTTCAGGTAACCATACTTGCACAACCACTTAAGCTGACAAAAATATAGTTCAAAAAGCACTGTCGCTTCAGGCTCGTTCCATCTAGACAGAAAAACGCTACACTTAGATATTTTACAACACAAACAATTCAAAACTCATATCCCTGAGTGAAAATCAAAACGCCTACTAAATCCACTCAGGTGTCAACCACAACCTAACCATGTACAGGAGTATAACTACAAGAGGAATTTGTTCCGGAAATCTGTCTGAAAAACGTGTTGACTTAAGGAGATTACTAGTTTTTTTTTTTAGCCGCGCCCTGCGCAGTCGCAGACCAATAGTGGCTTTAACAGCTGGGACAGGACAAAAACCGAAGGTCTTAACTGTGCGCTGACCCCTGCCAGCTCCAGAAGTCATGAAAAAATGATGCGTTCTGCCCTCGGCCGCGGCTCTCCATCACCTAAGCAGCGCTTTCAAAGTGGAATGCGAGGGGAAAACGATCGGGTGTGAAAAAAAATGCCTGAGTGCATTCCCTTTTCTGTTCCCGAATACCCTTCGCTTCTTTTTTTCCCAGGCGCACGTTTTCCTGCCTTTTGTGGTAGCATTGCGCGCTTCTTTTTAGCCTGCTGCTAGTTTCACTTGTCGTGCAAGAACTTCCGCAATGTCGCCACAATGGGGAAGGTGACATTCGCTTTGTTCGAACCCCTCTAGTCAGTCTGGCCTTCGTGTGGTGCCGATCGCATCTGGAATGCTGCGGTGTCAGTCTCGGACGATTACATTGCTGAACGGCCTTCACCCTTGCAATGTTTTTGGCAGGTACTTCTTTTCTCTGGAGACTACCCCTTTTTTCTTGGCTAGCTTGGCTCTCTTTGCGCGCGGCCGCTTTCCAGAAACTGCCCTAGCGGTTCGATTTTGCAATCCTCCCTTTCTCGCGGTACCCTCATCCTTAACATCTTCTCGTTTACTTATCACCGAGCCGCATTTTCCACTTGATTTTAAACTATCGGCTCGTGCTTTTGATGAGTTACTGCTGTTCGTAGACCCAAATTGTTCCGACTACCCTTTACTTTCCGCTGAGCCTAGTACCTTGCTCTCCTGAGGCCCGCTCTCCAACCCTACAACCGTAAATGCCTGGCCTGCAATTATACCTGGACCAAACTCTTTGGTTAACATTGCGTTCCGGACTGGAGTTTTAGCTGCGCAATCAGATGATTCGCGGCCACTATTTATAGAGTAAAGCGTCTCCAATACTGGGCTACTATTGCCCTCCAGCCGCATCGAAGGAGTGTCTCCCTTGACTCCCTCACAGCGCTCACCTGCGAGCTCTCTACTCTCTTCTTGAGAGAAAATATCTGCCTCCGAATTGACAAATGGTGCCCCTGCAGCTGCCGAACTGGAGTTCTTTTCTGGGCTTAATCTTTTCCTGCCGTTACTCCCCTGAGCAGCAGATGCGTGCTGTTCGCGCAGTTTCTTTATTTCTCTCTCTAGTTTTTCTAGTTCAGCTTGTCTTTCGCGATACTTCGCCTGCCTTTCTCTTTCGCATTCCTCTCAAAGTTTCAGCCCTTCTGGTTCTTTCCTTTGCTCCAAAATCAATTCCCAAGTCTCGTCTGCCTCCTCGACTGTTACCACTTCCGCCCGCATAATGTCCAAAATTTCTTCTCTTGTTTTAGTGGGGCCTACTGGAATGCCCAAATATTCCAGAATTTCAAGCAGGTCCTCTACCTTGAACTTATCCATCGCAGATCACATCTTGTGCCGCTAATCCCCACTAAATTACAAGCTCTAGCTGGAAGCGATGAAAGCAAAATGCCAGATTTTCATTACCCAGAAAACCAAAATCCCACTTCTGACATCTCCCTCTGCTAGTGCGGTCTGGCGAAATGAGTGGTAAACATCGGGCACTCACCCTGTCGACGTATGGCTGACACCGTCAGTTACGTAGCTTCCATTCAGTTGTCGCTTGTAGCCTCAGGTCCCCATCGCTCAACCACAGTTGTTGGGGCGTCCAGATTTCGAATCCCTAATTCCTCCCACAACAGCAACAGCTCCGGCTTGTGCAGCTTCCACACCTATGGTCATGAGGCTCTCTCGCTGGCCGACCGTTGTTGCCGCTTGCAGGTTCCGATCTCACAAGTTGTTGGGGCGCCAAGGCTTCGGATCCCACCGCTGATCACCAGTTGTAAATCGGGTAGCATGGCCGGTTGGTTCAATGCCGGGTAGCGCTGTTTGGCCCGCGAACGGATGAGGAAGGACGGAAGCTGACATTTGTGGAATTAAGACACAAACAGCTTTACTGACACTTAGGGAAACATAATTACATAATTTAGAAGGAAACAGAAAGAGCAAACAGTCAAGAATTAAATGTTCATTGCGTCGAGCGACCGGATGAGTCTTGTCGCCAAGGCCCAGAGCGATCGTTCGTACTCTGGACGCTCGGTAAATGCACTGAGGCTCTGCCTCTTTCACCATACGAGACACAGATCGGAAGAGTCGTCCCACATATTCCGCAGAGCACCGTGGGAATGGGCGAAGAGGATACGGAGGTCCGCTGCCACTTCGTCCGAAGCTGTCAGTCACGGTTAATTCCGGGAAGGCGCCGTTGACCGCTTCCCCCTTCGACTGCGCACCGTCGGTCTCATCTTGCGAGGAACTGCAGTCAAAGGGAAGGTCACCTCCCCCTCTTCGTATTCGTGGGAAAGATTCCAGCGGCTGCTTTCCCGGGAGGCATTTTTTCTTCGCAGGGGTCCATGTAGGGTCAAAGATCTGCCGAAATTGCCGCTTCCACGTGGTCATCGCCGTCGATGAATCTTCGCTTTAATCGCTGCCGGTCGATGAATCTTCGCTTTAATCGCTGCCGGTCGAGGAACTTCGCTTTAATCGCCGGTGTGGATCCCGTTCATAACACACTGAATAAGCAAGAATTAAACAGACAACTGATCGTGAACGATTCATTCATTTCAAGATCCACAGTAAGGCCACTGCCACCAGTTAGTGCGAAAAGTTATGATAATGCGCACTAGGCGGCCGCATATCGATGAAGAAGATGCAGGACTGCCCGTGTGCTCTGCAATGTCAGCTTACGATAAAGAAATCCAGGAACCATAGATTTATCTGAACCACTTCACTAGGGCGCCGCTCATTCCCCAATGTCACTTAGAGACGTAAAAGTCCTCTCGCCTTACCATACAAGTTGCGAAAATACTAGAATATTTAAAGTGAAGTGCTGTCCACCCCTCTAGAACTTTCCAGCGCCGTTGAAATACAGATCACCGTCTGGCAGGTGACGTAGCAGGAGGGTGTTCCCCTGTAGTGGAATTTCCGCCTGAATGCAAATCCAACAGGTTGTACATTGTTAAATCAGTATTACTACAAGAATTGTGTTTTTCTGGATTGAAAGAATCTACAATCTTGAAAAAGCAGTCATTATAGCTTGAATGAAGAACTTGACAAAATTATTGTGATGTTTTAGAAACATTGCCATGAGAGAATCGAATCAGTCCACTGGGCACACTTTCGTGAGGAGCTGAGAACATCCTAGCAAAGATACAATTCGCAAAACTTATTCCGAAAGAAAGTGGCAAAAAATGGTGTGCACTGGGCACAAAACGTTTCCTCAAGAAGAAAAACCGCCGGCTCGCGACACCTAGGCGTACATATTTGCTTGTATATTTGCCTGTGTCTTCTTTTTTCTTCTCGTCGTTGTATTTAATCTTCTGCCACTAAATGGCTCACATTGAAGTCTTGCTAAATATACTGACAGCGCTTGAACTGAGCACAACGTATCTTCAAAATTGTGTGAGAGAAATCAATGATTAAAAACGGAAAACCTTCCCTAGAGACTTCTTGAAATATCAGAGATACATTACAAAGCGATATTTTATAAATGTGAGGTTAACACAAAGGTTACGCCAAAGGAACTGCACCAGACTGCTATTTTTTTATCTGAGTTCCTCGTGTACGCGTTCCTGGTTTGTGAGTCACAAATATTACATATCCCCTCGTTTCTTTCCTGCGCCCTATCTTTCTCTTTCGCACAATCACAGCCGTTGCGGATGTCATATTGTGATGCCAGCGGAAATTTCACAGGAAGCGGAGTTGCTAATAAACGATGACAGCGCAGCGCCAGAGACTGACTGTTACCCGGCTATAGTTTTGGTTTTCGGTATCGCATACGAAAGATTCAGCGGCTTTAGGTTATGAGTTGAGTTGTTTTCCTGCTTGCAGATTCAACCTGAAGGTGTACCTGCATCCCTGCCTACTATTAGTGCGTTGACTATTATGACATAATTGAGGGCAAGTTGATGTAAGTGCATGTTTGCAAAAGCAAAAAAAGGGGAGCAGTTGGGCAAAAACAAACAAGACGGGACAGACGCTGAACCGCAATTGATACATTTTTACAAGGCGTACACTTTACACAAAACTAAGCGAAACAATAAAAGTAAATTGAAGAAATGCGTCAAACCACAGCTGAATCACTGTAAGTGGCCGTGATTGCAAAGATCACCAAAAATCAAGATGACACGTTACAGAGACACTCCTTATAAGGAAGTACGCTTTGCAAACGTCTCTCCGAGAAGGAACGTCTTTTTCAAACGCGGCAAAATATATGTAGCTAAAGCACGAGCTCCCGCTATTGATGACACGAAAGCCTTCTACAATCTCATGGTTGTGGCTCGATGCCTATGCGACATACGATTGTGGGGCTTAAAATAAGGGCGCAGAGTTATAAGAGCAACCGTAAGTTGCTAGATCTCCGAAACAGTAGGGCTTTCTGAAGAATGTGAAGTCTTTCCCATCATTGATCAAGTAGTCGGTGGTCTGGCCGATGTAAACACTGCGACATCATGACATGAGCAGGGCTCTAGCTCAAGACCTTCATTCGCTGGATTAGTCCCTGCGCCTGCTCGGCATCGGTGGCCTGGGCATCCTTACTGAGATGGTTAACACAGAATTTTAAGATTATTAAGATGTCACAAAGACAAGCAAATGAGCAGCAAAATCACATATATCGAGCAACCTTTCCAGGCTGGTGTTCGAAGCAGGTTGGGTGCTCTGTGAGCGCAGCGGGATATACGGGGCCTCTCCCAGGACTGCACCCCATCAATAAACCGGTTGCCAGATCGTGGTGCGCCCGTACCCGTCTCGTAGGTATCCGACAGTGAGCTTCGAACCTGCCACCTGCTGCAGTCAAGGCGGATGACCAAACGATGATATATTCCATGCATTTAGAGCACCTTAGAGCTTGCATATAATTCACGAGTGCTCATAAACGATCAGTTCGTTTTTACTCAGTACCTTTCATAAATATAGGTGAAATGTTGTGGAGTGTGATTCTCGTTTTTGCGCACAAACAAATTTATGTTTCACTGGAAGATATCGAATAACAGAGCTAAGGCAGGAACTCATATGCTTCGACCCTCATGTATCTGTCTGTGCTGTTCCTATGAAGACATTCTCTCAGATAAAATCAAATCAGACCTTTATTTCCACCATGTACACTACAGATCGCGGGCAGTGAAAAAGGCAGCCAGTAGGCGGCTTGACGAGTGCGCAGCCCTGTATTAACGAGAACAGAAAACTGGGCAAGTTGGAATAGATTCATCTCTTATTTCTTCTACTAAGTCCTGTGTTTCGCGCTCCTTAAAAATGAGTCCTATATTAAGCGGCGTTTCAGCAACAGCAATCAAAATCTTAGCTAATAAACAAATCAAAACACTTGACCAGTGGAGAAAAAAGTAACCTTGGCCAGAGACAACAGATATAAGAATTAGTGAAATCCGATTCCCAGGTCGCATACATAGATTCGGCAGCGGTGGTAGCAGAGGGTAGCTCGCATCCGTACTGCTCCTTGCAACCGGTTGCAACTTAAATGTTTTTCATATGTCTTTCTAACTTCGGTTATTACCATGCTACCGCCGTTGCCGAAAGCGTCGCGCATTGCGCTTTTCGATTTTGTTATTGTTATTGGCCGGTTATTGATAAAGCATGACTGGCCCCGATAAAAAATGCCTACCATGTTCTAAACCGATTCCTGTAAAATTCTGTGTTATGTAATGCTCTTAATGTGGCAAGATGTATCACATAGGACAATGTTCCGGTGTGACCGAGTCGGCAGCTGACGGAAAGCGTGAAACTTTTTCCGTGAGTTGGAAATCTGGTGCAAGCTATTCGTCGCGCCTGGGAGGAGCCGGAAGCAGCCAGGAGTGTGAGGATATCAATATTCATGTCATTATGAGTGCTATCTATGCAAGACAAGACATGCTTGAAAACCTTGCACAAAAATACTACATTGGCCAGTGGATTACCAGGATGTCAGAGAAATATCATAAGGTTTAGAAAACAATGGCTACTCAGCACTCAGAGATCAAGAGACTACGAATAGGGTGGCTGTCCTTGAAAGCTGCAGTACCAAAGAGGAGGTGCAACAGCTGAAGGTCACTGTGACTATTCAGAGCGGAAGAGTAAACGGTAAAAGTCGTATTCCATGGCATCTATGAATATCATGATGAGAACTAACCACTGAAAATTAACGGTGGCCTCCATTTAGCTGAGCTCCCCGAGTTCCGTGAAAAGGACGTGCATACTGCCCACAGGATTCTTGAGAAACCAGAAAATGCTCCAGCTCTGGTGGTACGGTCCAACTAGCTGCAATGCAGATCGCGATGGTCTTTGGAAGAAAAAGCACTCAGGGCGTCTATACCTGAGGTATCAATCACAGAGAATCGAACAGAATACAAAAGGACACTCCTTTATATTACCAAGAAACGGGCTGATTAGAATGGCTATCAATACACGTGGCACCGAACTATCAAAATGCTTTAAGAAAGGTGATTGGAGAACTGGCACACGTGATCCGATGTGATGATTATTTGACAGTTTATGGCTTACGGGGGTTTAACGCAACAAAGCGATTCAGGCTACGAGGGATGTCATATTGAAGGGCTTCGGAAATTTTGACTACCTGGGGTTCCTTACGTGCACTGACATAGCACAGTATACGGGCCTCTAGAATTATGCCTCCATCAAAATGCGACCACCGCGGCCGGGATCGAACCTGCTTCTTTCGGGTCAGCAGCCGAGCGCATTTACCACTGAGCTAACGTAGCGGCTGAAGAAAGTTTTAGGAAGCACTGAAAGTAAACCACTGCTGTTCACCTAATTTTACATTTCAATACGAATGACACAAACTTCACTCCGATTGATGTAAATAATGATATTGAAAGCTTGCCTGGGTATTTTTCCGCTTTGAGTTTAATGCTCAACCTGTTCGAGATAAACATAATGCTTTATGTACTTCTCCAAAATCTCAGAATTCATGTTTACTGAGGATATGCGCATTGAGACGTATATCGAAGAGAATATTCACCTTTTGTATACGAATATTTATATCGTTGTTTTTAAATAGAACAAACAGAGGACGCGCAGGTGTGTGTATGTTAGTGCTTGATAGGGTGCAGTGTGAAATGTTGGCAAAATCAGCTCAATCACAACTGGTTACGAGCGGCTATCTGCAAGATCCTACTGAATATTGTGCATCGGGGCCCAGATGGTTGTGTTGATAGCTTTTTGCTGCGTAAGTCGCTCGGATTTCAGTTTGACTGGGAATTTAGTTGCACTATATTTATTTCGATGGTGATTTAAGTATTGACATGCGTGAAAATATGACCAGAACCTCCCGGCTTGATCCTAATGAAATCATATTGTCTTTTAAACGTTGTGGCACTGCTTACACGCATACCCATGACGACAGAAAAAGTTTTAGATCTGCTTATTAGAAAGAAAACAAGAAATCTGCTCTCAACTGGAGTTATTATGAGCATAACTCGTTTTAACCACTTGTTTTTATAGTCTGTAATGTGCATCATGGCCTCAAATCAAGCAGCAAGACTGTAAACGTAAAATGAAGTTTATGAACTCAACGACGTTAGATGCTTTCCGGCACAAAATATTGAACGTTAGCTGGGAACCAGTTAATGCTGCTTCGACAGGTGGCAAGGCCTATAGTTTTCTGCAAATATTTTCCTCTGTATATCACAACTGTTTTTGGTACAGAGATGTAAGAGAAATAAATATAGCTCGCCAAACCTGCATTAGTTGCCGTATTCTTCGTATGGGAAACAGGTTAAATGCCCTCTATCAGAGATTTTGCAGTAGCTCACGTAGTCTCAAAGCGTGGGAAACATTTAAGAAATACCCAAATAAGTATAATGCAACATTGTGAAAAATGAGAAATAATTATCACATTAACATGTTTGATGGTCTGACCGCTGAAAAAGGAAGTTTGGAATACGCTTAATCGATTCGTACCGATATTCGACAAATACAATTCACTACGTAAATTTTATTGCAATAGCTCGGACTAACTTTAATAGCTATTTCTTCAGTGAACTCGACCGTACCATATTAGATTATATCAAAAACCATACGAGTAACTGTGTCTTTGTCACAAGCTGTGACGATAATGAGGCACTTACAATAAATAAAACTCTGAGCATTACAAGCAGTGAAGGCGCTTTTCGACTGAAGTCGAAACCAGTTATGTATGTATTGGATATTATTTCTCTGGTATTAACTTACATTTATAATTTCGTTCCAAATGGCGGCGTTTTCCGCTGAGATATGAAGAAAGCGAAAGTAGTAGTCCTATATAAAGGCTGTTCCAAAACCAATCTTAGCTGCTATAGGCCGGTGTCAATTATGTCATTTTTTTTTCCAAGAGTCTAGAAAAAATATTATATTCACGACGTTCTAATTTCCTCGACAAATATAATGCAAAAGCAGCTGCTCAACTGTTTCAAAAGCAGCTGCTCAACTGATGAGATTTAGACTCAAGTCCTCTATTGAAATAGCCCTCCTCAACCAAAAGGAAATAATTCTAAATAACCTATAATGTAAAATAACAACTCTAAAAATATACCTATATTTGTCCAAAAGCATTTGACAATCAATCACAAAAATCTCCGTTTGAAACTGCCTCTCAACAGTGTTCGTTACAAAGCACTGGCCTTGCTCACTAGCTATATGGCTGCCAGACATCAGTAGGTTTCCGTAGATAATCATCGGTCAATGTTTTACGAAATAAAGAATGGTACACCGCAAGAAAATTTGCTTGGTCTACTATTGTCCAAAGTATATGATGATGATTTAGCGCAGATTGGTTCCTAAACGTATTGTTTACTTTGTGCTGACGAAACAATTCATTTTCTGTCAGTTACCTACGCCAACGATATAGTTGACAGGACACACTAGGTTTTGAGGAAATTTCGCTCTTGGTCTGCAAAAAATTCTTCACTGAAGAACTCATGTACAAGCAAAGCAATATTTTTCAGAGCAAAGATTCTGAAACTCGCGGCTGATACAGACCTAGTATTGCATGGTGTTATATTGTTGCAAAAACACTAGGCTTCACTTTAGTGAATTTCTATTATGGGATAGTTGTATAGAGAAAATGGAGAGTAAACTGGCTCTTGCTGTCGCTGCACTCTCAAGTTTCAAGCGCATGTTACCAATTAAAACGAAACTTCCGACCTACCATACAAACAAATATTTAGAACCTTTTAATTCTAAAAAATGCGATGAGGACAATAGCAGGTGCTCCGTATCTAGCAAATGCAAGGCCATTATTTTTCAAAATACCGCATCATGAATGTAAGGATCATTCATCAATACCAGCTAGGTGATTCAGCTATACAAATTTTGGCTACACTGTCGCACAGCATTTTTAATGCGCCTTGCTAACCTGCGTGAAAATACCATTCTCCATAATACAAGACACTATGAACATTCAAATAGAAACTTTTGCCAGAAGCCTGTCTGGCTGAGGAAATTTAATTAATTTAGTAGAAAGATGACTGACACCAACCAAAATATCTTTTTTAACGCGACGTTTCGAGACCGGCTCGGTCATTCTTCATGGTGTGACTGCGGGCGTGGCGCAGCTTGGTTTTTTAAGCCCTCGTGTTGAAGACTACCGTGTCAGTCGCCGCAAACCATGGATGTAAGGAGAGGTAAGTGTCCACCGGGAGCGATTAACATTATTCCGTGCCTGTTGAATGTGCCACGATTCGAGTAGTAGCCTCCGGCGCGGGTCAGCTTCGGTTTCCAGTACAATAGTGCTGTCCAAGTCAATTCGGTGGTCGCATGCCTCGCAGTGTTCGGCCACAGCGCTGCGCTGACGGTGCATTTGTCGGACGTCCGCTTTGTGATGCCTCATCCTTTCGGCGAAGTTCTTCGTTTTTTCTGCGTAGGACGCCGAGCAGAGTGAGCAGGGGATTTTGTATACAACGCCTTGGGCCCTTTCATTAAGGCGATGGTCTTTCGAGCGGAAGAGAAGGCGTCCTATGGTGGTAGTCGGTTTGTGCGTTGTTAGCACTCCTTCTTTACAGAGAATGCGAGCCAGCGTCTCGCTCACGCCTTTCACGTATGAGATGCAAACGCGTTTCCCTTGTGGCACATGCTTGGGAAAAGAATGGAGCTGTTTTTCTTTTTCTTTTTTGTTTTTTGATTATGTGTCGGGTGAATGAACTGGGGTAGCCATTTTTTAGAGATCAGAGACTACTCGCTTCTTCTCGTTCCATTTTCCTTCATGTGGAGAGCATACGGTGTCGGCTCTCTTCTATAAAGGTCTAATGACAGATGCCTTGTGGGGAGCGGGGTGGTTCGCTTTCAAATGGAGGTACTGTCCCGTGCGGGCTGGCTTCCTGTATACCCAGAACCGCAAGCCTAGTCGTGCCTTGTGAGCACAACCTCGAGAAAAGGCAGACTGCCCAGCTGCTCACATTCAACTGTAAATTGTATGGCCGGTTACATTGCCCTTGCCTGCGCACAAATTGCAAGTTTCAGGCATTAAGTACGTATTAGCGTCATACTTTAACAGACACATTCGATATTATATCTCTGTGTCACACATCTACCCGGAGAACACTCGGACCGAAAGAATTGGCTAGGAGAAAGGTGTACCCACACAGACGCACATTTAATACACCCTACATGACACACACACTAGAACACAAAACTAACAAAACTAACACAAAACACAAAGAATAAAAATACACACGACCCGGAAACACTGCTACCAGCGTCTACTACTAGCGTACTACTGTTACTGATCGGCGTTCGTGCTCACGGTTGGTTCGGTGCGGCTGCGGCGTTGTATGGATCCAGTAGCCGGCGTCGATGCGGCGTTCGACGTGCTTGGGCTTGCGTCGCTGGTTGCGTCGTATAAGCTCCCGGTCCAAGCGTCCGTGGAGACGATGCCGGTGTTGTTGGCGTCGAGGGCACCACGCGGATCGGTGGCAACAGCGCGGGAGACATCCTTGGCCGTAGCAGCTGGTAGCGTCCTCAGTTCACTACCCGGAACAGGCTCAGAAACGGCAGGTAGTCCATGATGCGAAGCCGCAGAACGCGAGCTCACAGGAGCAGTAGCCGGCGTCGCTCTCTTCCAGCCGAAGTGTCCCTGACCCTCCGGAGCCTCCGCTTCTCTGCTGTTCCCCCCAGTGCCTCGCTCTCACTCGCCCTTTTATAGCCTTAGGGTTAGTCCTCGTAAGCTTTGTTGTCGTCCTCTTCTTCTTCTCTCCACCAATCATCTCTTTCCACCTCACTGAATGCTTCTTTATCTTCTTTAGTTTTCGGTTAATCCACGTCATCCTTATCGCCAACCAGGGCATGTAATGCGAAGGCAAGATAACCGCTGTTCCCTATAAGGGCAACGGAGGGGATTCCAAGAGAAGGTATGCCTAGCAGGGGGCGGCAGAAGGTTAGGTTTGTGGATGAGATTAAGAAGTTTGCAGGCATATGGTGGGCGCAGCTGAAAAAAACAGGGTTAATTGCAGAGAAATGGGAGAGGCCTTCGCCCTTCAGTGGGCATAGTTGGCTGATGATGATGATCATTATAGTTTATTACGTATGGCCGCGGGGAGGAAAGAGCTGGCGTGAGCGCAAAAAGCATTGTAAAGCAATATTTTGCGGCTGGGAGGAAGGGTCGTCTATGATAATCACTATGTTCGTGCAGAATGTCTCTGGACACTCAAGGTTTCTCAAAATTACAATTTTGATGTATAACCTTTGAGTTACGCAGTTTTCTCTACTAGCGGCCAACAGATGGCGTTGGTTGCTTACATCGAGAAAAAACGGGCACCGAAAGAATAGCTGGGCGAGTCCTCCAAGTGACTACTTTATAATCTCTGGGAGTGCAGTTGCAAATGTTTGTCTTCCTTATGGCACTTTTTCTATATTATTGTAACATCTTTTGAACTGACATTTGCTAAATTTGGGCGCAATCTAATTCTCACGAAGAAAAACGAAGAACTTTATGCTCCAAACTCTCCAATATCAGTGGCCTGGGCATTTCACAATAAAATGAAATGGGGCTTTTAGTGCCCGGTTTAAAATAACCGTACCAGAGATATTCCGGCTTACATCTCCCCTCTATAATTTTTAACTGCACATCATTCAGCACCATTCACTTCGCAGCGCACTTAATGGACCTCACACGCGCTCTAGGACAACCGTTCTTTGACCACTGATATCATCGCTAACAAAAATAGCTACTCAATTTCAGAGCCTCTTTGCGCACGGGGCGCGCTGCCCTGTTCATTCACACTACTTCGCACCGAGTGTAAGATTGTTCACAGTCTGTACATATCAAGCCCATGCTTAGCGGCTCTCGCTTTAAAATTTCCTGTTTTTCTCTCCACACAGGTCAAGGAGCTCAACTCTCCCGCTTTTTTTTTAATCGTATCTGAGGCCAATTCAATCTTAATGTCTCATGCTGCGGTAACTGCTATAGAAAATTATGTTCACCACGCTAGACTGACGCGACCTTTCACAAGAAATATTCCCCGCGATTCAGGCAGTGATGGCTTGGTACTAACACAGCAAATTCCGAAGTGAAATCTTTCAATCCTGTATGAAATCCAAAGAGAGAAACCGAGGCTCCTACTCTAAGTAGCTAATAACTAGTTAAATTTTGTTGGCTTGGGGTGCAGAGTGTCTGCACTCAAATTTTCTGAAACCGGTGATGAACGCATTAATTTGCCTAAGCGTTATTATGAATATTCTAAATTAAGAAAATTACATATTGTTTTCCTAAAGCTGAAATATGTCATTTGTGCTTTTCAGAATGCCTATTTTTCGTCCCCCTACAAGCAGAATCAATATGACGGTGAGTGCACGTTTCATCTGTTCCTGAGGTATATCTCCAAGTCGATCTTGCTCCGCTAACAAGATTCATTCCGTGGTATTACCACAGGACAAATAAATTTGAGGTCATTCTGATAATGTACTACTTGATGCTGTCTTAAACCTGACCCGCTACCTTTTGATAATATCCACTTCACTGGATTGACGCGACTCCTAATTTCTCCACGAAAATGGTGTCTCTAGTGGTGTCCAGGTGCTGCATGATTTTTGTTTCTTCCTTTTCGATAAACCATGTTGTTTTGTCCGTGGGGCAGATCGCTTCACTAAATTAATTAGATGCACTGGCGACGGAGACGTTGGCATTATGTAAGACTCCTGCGGGGACAGAGGCTCAGGCTGCTGTGCACTGAAGTTCAATTTAGCGTAGGTAGGTTGGTGCCCACAGTGTACGTCGGCACCCAAAAAATTTATGACAACGGGGTTGCGCACTAGGGCTTGGTTATGGAATACCGCCGCCCTAAAAATTCACATAAATGCTGAAGTGCGTGCATTCTACAGACAACAAAGCCACCAAGTGTTGCGTGCTGGGCCCGTGATCGCGCAATACGGCGGCGGGGCACTTCCTATCACCAACTGCCGCTGACACGTCGGGCAGCATGTTCTCGGCACCCCACACCGGCGCTCTGTGGCGCTATATCAGTCGAAGGCACCATATAATTCTGGAACCATATAAGCTTGCTGGGAAAGCGAATCACAGAAAGCAGGAACCGATTCACGATGCCCAAGGAAAATGTTTAGAGAGAGATGACGCTGTGAATTACATTTCATCAGTTACAGCTAAGTCATTTAAGAAAGACGATAGAGTAATCACCCCAAATGAGGGAGCAACACAGGAACGCACAATAGAAAACAGCGTGGAACTGACGAATCTTAACTGAAAAAAGGGGGAAGCAAATATTCCAAGATGCACGTCAGCAGGGATCGACGAAATTCCAATCAAGCTAATTAATGAACTTGGCCCAGGAGGCAAGGAAACGCTGATAAAAGTATTGGAAGCAGTCATAACGAATCAGCAAATTCCGCACAGCTGGAAAGAGAGTAAAATGAATTTGATTTATAAAGGGAAAGGCAATAAAACGAACATAAAATCCTTCCGTCCGATTACGATAACATCAGTTACATACAGGCTGGCGATGCAGGCAGTGAAAATAAAAATTCAGTCATGGGTAGAAAGTAATAGAATACTCGGAGAACTTCAGAACGGGTTCAGAAGTGGTAGGCGCTTAGATGATTGCCTGTTCGTGCTTACACAGTGCATAGAAATACCTAAGGCGGAAAACAGACCTCTGTATGTACACTTCTTGGACATAAGCGGTGCATACGACAACGTGTACAGAGAACTCCTGTGGAACATATTAAAAGGTGAAGGTGGCAGTCATGAGGTAATTAATTTTCTACAGGAAATATATCGAGAAAATGAAGTTGAAATAACATGGGAAGCAATTAAGAGTACAACAACTATCCAGATACACAAAGGATTAAGGCAAGGTTGTCCTCTATCACCGCTGCTGTTCATGTTTTATACGAAAAGTATGGGAAGCACGCTACAAGGAAGCAATCTTGGTTATGATCTGTCATACACATTAGGCGGAATGTTGTTGAGCAACGACTACCGGGTTTAATGTATGCGGACGATATTGTACTGTTAGCAGAAAGCCAGGAAGATTTGCAAACTTTGGTGAATTGCTGTGGAGACGAAGGAGACAGTCTAGGTTTCAGTTTTAGCGCAACTAAGTCAGGTGTGATGGTTTTCAACGGTACTACTGATCAGGAGCTTACAATACAAGGCCATGAAATACCCCGAGTGGCCGAATACAAATATCTCAAGGTATGGGTAAACGAAGGGCATATGCACACGGAAAAGCACGAACAGTCCCTCATAGCAAAAGGGCGAAGAGATGCCGAGATAATGAAACATAGGGCATTGTGGGGGTACAACAGTTATGAAGCCCTCAGAGGTATTTCGAAAGGAATAATGGTGCCGGGGCTTACTTTCGGGAATGCGGTTCTATGCTAAAGGGCTGCAGTTCAGTCGCGATTAGAGGTAAATCAGAGAACTGTCGGAAGATTAGCACTAGGTGCCCACGGGAAAACCACAAACGAGGCAGTACAGGGGGATATGGGCTTGGCAACGTTCGAAGCACGGGAAGCTCAGAGTAAAGTCTATACGAAGAACGCCTGAGGAAATTGGATGATAACAGGTGGGCAGCCAAGGTATTTAAATACCTGTACAGAAAGAGCGTTGACGCACAGTGGCGGAAACGAACTAGAAAGCTGGCCAGTAAGTTTGCCAGAGACGAGGAAGGAGAACGAAAGAGCATTAAACGACAGGTTAAAAACGTCGAAGGGAAAAATTGGATAGATTCAATGGAAAAGAAGCATAGTGTAGAACTATATCGATGCTCGAAAAGGCAGATCAGGAAGGAAACGTTTATGATAACTCAAGAGGCAGTGCCCTCCTCTTTGAAGCTAGGTCAGGGTGTCTTAGAACGCGCAGCTACAGAAAAAAAATTTAACGAAGAAGATGACACATGTGCTGTGTGTGGTAAATCTGAAGAAACAATAGAACACCTCATCCTAAAATGCGATGGTATCCATCCCGATGTCGATGCAGGCACAGTCACTCTTTCTGAGGCCTTAGGGTTTAGAGATAACAATAGTCATAAATAAATCTGCGGTGGAAATTAGCAAAAAGCGATTGAAGGATTGGTGGTACAAAAGCAGAGAGGCGACATAAGTTTTAAAGTGTAGGAAGACGTTTTTTTTAAAGGAAATGGCGAATTGTATCAACAACTTACAGCAGAGTAAACAAAAATCCAGGAAAAAACTGAGCATAGTGGCAACAACCACTGCCCCGTTTCAAAGGGGACGCTCCATCCACCCACCCACCCACCCACCCATCCATCCATCCATCCATCCATCCATCCATCCATCCATCCATCCATCCATCCATCCATCCATCCATCCATCCATCCATCCATCCATCCATCCATCCATCCATCCATCCATCCATCCATCCATCCATCGGCACGCACTTGAGCATTCCTATTATGTTTGCTGACGACAGTACGTCGTGGCCAGCAGAAGGTTGTGGGGGTGCTTGACAGCAGGCTTTGGCTCTTCGGTATTGCTCTGACTGACTGGACGTTGCTGATAGCACGACATTTAGGGAAGAACATAGATTTTCTGGCCACTAACGAGAGAGAAAGCTTGCGGCGCAAGGCGTGTGGGGAAAACGTGGCTTAGGATTGACATCTGCTGGTTTGTTGACTACTTTACGGATTTGATTTTAGGGTGGTTCCGCTTTGCTTTCATTGATGTTTTGTGAGCTTCGTGGTAGTGTATTTATGCAGCAACGCAGACAGTTCGTTTGAGTTACGAAGCCCCCGAAGCCGCTTGTCTCAGAAGCACCTGAGCGCAGTGCAGTGTCTACTGGGTCCAAAGGCTTTTTTTTTATTTACATGTACAGTGGATCAAAGTCCTTCATCTGGGCCCGGATTACGGAACTCGCTCCGACCGCTCTACAATTGAGAGCGCTCTAAAATGCCCGCTCCTATTGGTCGCCGGCGCCATTTTGAAACGTTGAGTCACGGGAAGCTGCAATGGCGTCACGGACAAGAAAAAACGCATGACGTTGCACACCTAATTATGCCCGCGGTTTTAGACTGTTTTTTGCTACCGCGAAGAGTCGATTCACAGAGTTTTAGAGGGAAAATGGCGGCGGCGGCGTCTGCTGTTTATTGGTGGCGGAGGCGGCAACGTCGGCGCCAGCAACGACGAAGGACGGTGTACGAGGACGCGTATGACTTGCCGGACGAGCTGTTCCGTCGGTTATTTCGACTCAATAAGGAGAAAGTGGAGTGGTTGTGCGGCGAACTTGCAGACGAACTGCGAGGCGTACGGACGAGCGTTTTGTCGGTGCGGCGGCAGGTGCTGTGCGCTCTCCGTTTTTTTGCCTCCGGGGGCTTTCAAGTGTGCGTCGGCAACGAGCAGACCGTCGGCCTCGCACAACCGACGGTGAGCAAGTGCGTGCGGCGTGTGGCTGAGGCCAACTGCAAAGTCGGCGCACAGAAGGGATGGGTGCGTTTCCCGGCGCACCCCGAGGAAAAAGCGGCAGCTAAGGCGACCTTCCTTTCCCACGGCACCATCCCCGGAGTCGTCGGCTGCGTCGACGGCACGCTGATTGCCATAAAAGCGCCGCGGGGAGACCCAGCGAACCGGGCAGCATTCTGGAGCCGCAAAGGATACTACGCGATGAACACCATGATCGTGAGTAGACTGGCTTTCTGACCGCATGGATTCGAAAGCCGCGACCTCGACAGTGGAAGTTCACGTCCAAGATTGTCTGCCTGTGTTTCTCGCAGATCTGCGACGCAGACATGAAGATCCTTGCGGTCGACCCTCGCTGCCCGGGGTCTTGTCACGATGCCTTTTCTTGGCGCTACTCACGGCTGCGTCGGAAGGTGGAGCACGGGCTGCTGGAGGATGGAGAGTTTCTTCTGGGTAAGCAGCACTTTGACAGCACTTATTAAGCTACAGCAGTGGCTCATACCTAAAACAGGCGGGTTATAACATGGATGACATGCAACAGTATGATGTATCTTATTTATTTTTGTGTGTTTACTGTTACTGCTGGAGCAGAGGCACAAGAAAGATTGTTATAAAGTGAATCGTATTTCAAGCGTAAAACACCAAGGCAGAAGAGGTGTGCACATCGTTATTGTCGTGTAAGATATCACAGTACATCATTAACCTAGAAGGCTGTGCTTACAGAGGTACCCCTTAGTCGTGAATATTCTGCATGCCTATGAATTCTGGTTCAGCATACTGGCTTTGAGCTGCTTGATATGAACCGTTTATTACATAGGCAACAACACACTTCACTGCAAATTTTGGTCGTGCAGGAGACAGTGGATATCCACTGGAGCCGTGGCTGCTCACACCAGTGTCAGGGCATCCTGGTGCAAACACTGCAGAAGGGCAGTACAACGCAGCACACGCCTCAATGCGATGTGTTGTGGAACGCTGCATTGGTGTTCTCAAAAGCCGCTTCCGGTGCCTTCAAAGGTACCGGACACTCCACTACGAGCCGGAGCGGGCGGTGGTCATCATTGCAGCGTGTGCTGCGTTGCACAACATCTGTCTTGAAGAAGCCCTGGCTGCAGACGAAGACGACACTACTGATGGCTCTGACAACAATGGACCACCTCTGCCTGCCGGGTACTTGGCGGGGACAGGATCCCGCATGACCTACCTGCGTGGTAGAGCCATGCGAGACCGTATAATTGGCCTCTTTGGCACAACCCGTCCGCAGAGGCAAGCACACCTGCAGATGGTGCGGCGACAGCAGCAGCGGCAGCAGCAGCGGCAACAGCAGCACCACCGGCAGTAAGCCCTACACCATCTGGCAGCTGTGGCTGCAATGACTCGCCGTGCTGGCGTGGCGAGTTGTCGTAGCCACTCTTGCTACGGGCAGTGCCATTGCCCTCTGTTAGTGCGTGAGCCCCTGTGTGATATGATGCCCTTGGCCACTGGTAGCCACATTCCAGCATTTGTAAATTACTTTTTCTTACGTGTGCTTGAAAGCTTCCAGTGTCAAGATATGAAATGCACACACCAACTGCTGCTCCACCGGCAGTGGTCACCAGTACGCCTTTCAGTGCATCAGCAAGCTTGCCGCACAGCTACTGCACTTTCTCCTTCTCAAGTCGAAATACACGCCGAAACAGCTCGTCCAACAAGTGAAATGCATCCTTGTACACCGTCTTTCGCCGTTGCTTACGTCGACCTGCCCACTTAGGCAAACAGTTGCTTGCTGTAACTATGTGTTTGATGAATGTGCACGAGGGAAAAGTGTGGTGTGGAGACTGCTAGGAACCAGTAAAGCGTTTGTTTTTGCACCACGTTTATTCATTGGTCACAATAATTTTTTTCGCCACAGCTGTTCATACTAGTTTCCCAACTGTAACACACAGCAGGGAAACAAAAGCATGCAGCATCAACAGTGATTTGCATATGCCTTGTCGAGTGCTGCGCAGAGATTGCACAAGAACAGTTGTATCTTACACTGTGGCCAAACGGGCGAGTTGGCTGTACATTTTTAAGGCGAACAGTGCAAAAGACATAGCCGGAAAGCACAGGAAACACAGGATGAGCACTCGTCCTATGTTTTCTTTGGTTTCCGTCTAAGTCTTACACGTTGTTTGCCCCTTAAAAAAAAAAGCTTCATCTTGACTGCCAGCTTGAATGCTAGTAATCACAGGTTTGGCATGTTGTGCAGACTTGTAGGCCCGATGTAGCCCTGGTTTGCACTTTGCTGAAACACATTACATAACTGGTGGAATGCACAGCAAGTGCTACACAAGACATTGCTCTTCGTAGATTTTACTGGACTAAAAAATCATGTTACGTGTAAAAGACACACGAGTATCACAGACGATGATGCCAACATGGCTGCGTTTGAAGTTGTAAAGGCACCCACAAACGAGAGACATTAACATTGTTGCATCATACCTTTAAAGGCGGAGCTCAAGCATCCGCCAATTTTTTTTTTTGCCTGCATTCAACACTAGTTCAGAAGCGACTTTGGACGAATGCTGGCAAGCCTCATTTTTCCTCGGGTCTACTGAGGATAGAACATGTTACAATGCACACAATGGACACTCTACGGAAAAGCAGGAAAAGTAATGCGAAAAAAAAACGACTCAGGAACATGCAAACAACCTTAACAGACACAAAATCGAAGTGTTCAAAATTTATCCAGAATTCCCATATTATGTTGCCCTTCATAACTACAGTCACTTCAGAACAACTTTGCCCCACATATTGCACTTGCCCACATATTGCAATGAAAGAAAACAAGCACTAGAAAATGCACCTTGTGCACCTGCCACAGCTGCAGGTAAACATTTGAAAGGAATGAAAAATAAAAGAGTATAGGAGGCTTTCACACCTGGCAGAGCTTAAATTACATAACTGGAAGAAAATAAACAGTGTGAAGCATCCGGGCCTGCAGAGCTTACAAGAAATAAAAAATGATGCTAGGCACATGGCAGAGATGATCTTGAATAAATACAAAAACAGAAACCTGACAGAGAAGCAGACAATGTAAATAAACAAACACATAAAACAGAAATTTTAACAAGCAAACTAAAAATAGTTCAATGAGTCTGCACCTGGCAGAGAAGTAAATAATGTTCTTGAATAAATACAAACATATGAAGATGTTCTTTCATAAAAATAAAAACAAGCAAATAATGCACATAAATATGAACAATTCAATGTGGTGCAGGTGGCTCAAGCTGCTTTAGTAAGATTAGCGTCAATAGGTTCACATTCTGGATGAGCAGCTCTTGCTGACCATTTGACGCCTGCACAGCATCTGTCACCTCCCATATGGCCTGCATGTAAAAATACTTCCAATTACAAATTATTACTGACAACCAATTTTGAGATCTCGCTTAAGCTTTATGTAAAATTTCAGGTGCTGAGATATTTTGGACAAAGTATGGCTGTAGAAGACTCGTGTCAGTTTCATAAACTCAGCTGTCCCAACCACCTCCCACAAGAGGCGTCAAAACAGAAGTAGAGGTGCTCAAAAGAGAGCACTGATATTTATGCTTCAGGTGACGGCTTCGACTCCTCAAAGTGCAGTGTGCGCAGCGAGTACACACCTCCAGCATGCTTTGCTGAAAAGCAGCGTCCTGGCGGTTCCGGGCGTCAGTAAGGGAATCCAAACGATGCGATTCATACAGCATCTGGCGCAGCACCTTATTGGCCCCATCGTCTCGCCGTCGCTTCCCAAGAAGGCTAGGCGTGGCACGCGTTGAGGGCTGCAGTGGGGGCTCTGGTGTGTGCTGCTGTGAGGGCTGCGGCGAGGGCACCGGTGTAGCTGTCGGGAAAGAAAATGTGCTCATCACGTGGTGGAATACGCAAAACATTTCGTACAATGTGTTAGAGGACTTGACATAAATATACAGGACAGCAATCTTGGGCAGCATTGTAGTAGCATATTTCATGTGCACATTTGCTAGACTGCTAGGAGATGTCACAGCCTCACTGCAAGAGAAATAAACATTCTGCACTGCGTGGCAAAGCCAGAGAGAGATAGTTTTGTGTGTACTGTAGAATCACTGCAGTATTTTGGCTACTGCTGCAAATGCTGCCAGAGAGTATAGTGCTATTACTTTCAATCAGCTGCCAGAAAGGGTAGTATGGAGCTTGAATAATGGAAAGCCAACTCACGGTCTGTGGGGCTCCGTGTGTCTTGTCGACAACTTGCTGAGGCTCCCCGTTCATCTCCTCTGCTGTAACAGGGTAAAAGGTGCGGCTGATTGGTACTGGCAAACCATGAAACTAAAAGAGCACTAGCAAAAGAGAAGCAATCAATAATGCTCAACCACTTGTCTATGCATTCCTGCACCTCCTCCGAGACTAAAATACACCACAGATGGAATAAACAGTGCTAGCAAGGCGCAAGGCACAGACATCATGTTTTTAAACGGCCGACCCCTTGTTGTTGAGAATCGACGCAAGCTGGATCCACAGCTCGCGCTTTTCAACAGCTGTGTATGAGTTTGTTAGGTCGGCAGAAGCCCGAGCCAAGAGCGGATGGCTCTCCATAGACTCTATTACGATTAGCTCTTGCTCGCTAGGCATTCTTCGTGTTGGCGCCATTTCGAGACTATAATTCCCGCTTAGAGAATTGCAGCAGCAAACACAGCGGGGAAAACAAACAGGGAACAGTTTCTGTTCCGCTTTTCGAAAGCAGGGAATAACAGGGAAAAACCTTTGCTGTGAGTTCGGGCTAATATGTTTTTACCGGAAAATATGCGTGTGCTGCGCTGCAGCAACTTATAGCACAACCAAGAACGACCGAAAACGAGCAAGGTTGTTAGCGTGCGCCCAACCGCCTTGCTTGGTTCTTGCTCCTTCCCAACTGAATCATTTGTGCCAGACGTTTATGAAGCCAAAAAAGTTGATTTTATCCAACAAGCCGTGCTTCGTGGACGCCTTGTATTTGCTAAAGTGAAAGAAACAGAACCCAAATCATATGCTTGGCATGTGGCATCTTTAAACCAATAACACAGGCTTACCTCAAGTTGTCTTCGTCGATTTTCGGGCCCGACGTTTCGTGCAGGTTCCTTTCTGGAGGCCCGTGACCTTCACTGGCTTCGATAATTGTTATCCGCTCACTTTGGACAACCAAATAGAACCTTGATTTCAGACGACGCGTAAAAAAGCAGGAACTAGCCGTGGGATCAGCTGTTTTTTAGAAGGCCGCCATGTTCAGTGTTTACATCTGCCAGCGCGCCCTCATGGCAACAAAACTTACCCACGAAAGCAGTTATTTGCAAAAGTGAATGTCCTTCTTGTTTTACTTCATGGCAGTGAGAGTGAAATACACTTTTATGAAAGAATAAAACAATGTTTATTTTATTCACTGCGTATTCTTATAAAAAAGTTAGCATACGGCCCCTTGCCGTGCAAATTGGCCTCTTGTCGTGCAAATAAACTCTTCCGGGGCGGCACCCTACTAGCCATTGGTTGATTCCGCGTTCCGTCACGCATTGACGTCTCGCCTTGTCGTCATGCTGTCGTCATTTTGACGTAACGCTCTACAACTTTAGAGCGAGTTCCGTAATTCGGGCCCTGGCCTGTTTCAGAGCTTCATGCATGTGCAAAGTTTAGAAAACTGCGATGGTAACCTCGATCATTCGCTGACTTGTTCCGCGCGGAGTAATCGACAAATCTGCTTGATCACTGGCCTGCCGCAATGGGTGGCAAGAATTTCCACGGTCCCCTAAGCTCTCGCGCTCCTTATATCGCATCGTATATAGCCACTTATCACATGAATGCTACAGCGCGCAGTCTACAGGTGCTCCCTAGACGTCGTTAATGTTAAGGCTTCCCCAAAAAAGTACAATGGGTCGCAGGTGCTTTGCTGCTCCATATCATCATATTCATAGCACAAGAGGCTAGTGCGACTAGACAGGGCGCAGGGTTTTGTAACTCTGCGTGCCACAAATATGCGTTCTCTCTTATGTTACAATAAGAAACAGTTTTTTCTCGCTCATCGCAGTCAAAGGTAAAAGTCATCGTTGATTCCTTTTTTTTTTTGCTCCGGGTTCAATCATGACAGTGACAGTGGTGGTCCAATCTTCTTAAAATCTCGTACAGAGTGCTTAGATATTGGCGATGAAATTTCAATGTTGAACAGTCCGACAAAATGCAGAACTTAATACTCCGTGCACGCTGGCGTCACAAAGCTCACCACCAAAACGTATACACGATTTTAGGATTATTTTTTTTTAATATATTAGCGCAACCCAATTTTCAGACGTCCCGCGGATCGCCACACGTCTTGCGATTTACGGAGCTTTTGACAAAAGAATTCAGAAATTTCATGATGAGCAGACATTTTGAATGTAAGGACTCAGAAACATCCCGAGAACAGCACAAATGAAATATCTAAAAGTCAACCAGAAAAAAAATGTACTTTGTGCGCTTCGGAAGATAAGTCCGCTACATCTTTTCCGTAGCCGACTAGAAGATGCACAGTCTCCCCCGCTCATCTTGATCTTAAAAAATTCCCTCCCGAAGCCGAATTTATTCACCCGAAAGCTGGCCTTAATTTTTCATGAAAACTCGACTTAGCACTTTAGTCGCTACAATTATACGCCTTCATTAAAGCACGACTAAAACTGTTTGCACAGTCTCCCGAAGTGTCCAAGCTCACCCTAGCAGCCGTTGGTGCGGACTCCTTCACTGTTACCTGGGAGCAACCAGATAGTCCTTTCGACTACTACCGCGTCGAGGTGACGGCCGCCGCCAGTGGTGACAGTGATACGCCTCAAATACATAGAGCTGGTTCGTGCGCAACTGGCAGAATTCTGCACCCAAACCAGACGCGCGTCACTTGTGGCCATCTGCAAGCCTGCACCAACGTGACCTTCACGGTGAAGACTCACCGTAACGGACCGCATCAAAGCACATCTTCAGGCATCACACTCCGGGACATCTTCTTCCCTGGCAAAGGTAAGCTTTGTTCCTATTGTGGCTACTTTCACATCGATGTTAATTGTAGCACGTGACTAAACCAAGAGCGAATACTTTGAATTCTAAATATAAATCAAGAAATCAGCAAGTGTCACGAGTAAATGTATAGCGCATACATTAAGACCCAAAAACGAGCCCATTTTACATACGCTTTAAAAAAACGAACTTTGACATCCTGATAGAGAAGTAGTTAGCAGTATTTTAATTTGGTATTGCACGTTAAAGAACCGCAGGTGGTCGAAATTTCCGGAGCCCTTCACTACGGCGTCCCTCATAGCCTGAGTCGCTTTGGGACGTTAAACACTCATAAAATCATAAAATCATAATTTGGTATTACTGGCTCAGCACAGTCACACGTTCTAAATGATAAACTGAAAATTTATTAGCTTGTGCTTGTGATAACAAGAAAGGAAACGAAAATTTTCAGTAATAAGCGTCTCATGTACGCGTACGTTGTGTATTGCAGTCTAACAATTCAGTGTTCCAAAATGACTGTAACAGCAATATAGCGGATGGTCAGACGTTTCTGTGATTAACTGCATATTCGTGGAGGCGCAGGAGAGAGATTTTAATGAAACAGGAGAGGTCTGCCTGGTTGTTGACCTGGCATGCTACTCCAGCATATTCGTGGTCAGTTATATTATGGTGGCGGACGTGTTTGGTATCTAATGTGTTATTCCGGTCTGCTAAAACGGTGCCGAGAAAACCGGTAGTTCTAAAGCTACATAAAAAATCATGAATGGTCTTCCTTCCTGGCTTATCCTGCTGAAACTGGGAACACTCCAAAGAACTATACCCCTGGGAGCGGTCACTAGTAGTAAATGCAAGTTTTTCTTTCTGGGAAGGTGAGAAATACGGAGACGTTAGTACTTCTCTCGACCAATATATCCATGTTATTGAGTTCTGTGCATTCATAATAAACCCCAGTACTTCACTCGCACTACGAGCCACATGTCTGGCGGGGTCACAACAGTTCATAATGACTGGCTGCATGTTTCACAGCCAGAAGCTGTTATGGAGCTGTTCCGTCTATCGTACAACAGCGGTACACTGCTCCTCGGATCAACGCAACAAAAACTTCATTCTCGAGCAGAATTTGAACTGCGGATGACGCAAATAGGGCAGCCATGTTTCCCGTTTCCATAGACAGTTCGACCATGGCCGCAGCCTCAGAGCAGGTGCATGGACGCCAGCTCTCGCTGAACAAAATACCAGAAAACTGTGCGTTGATGCAGAATAAGAGTAAAGGAAAACAGTATTTATTTATTTACTTATTTATTTATTCATTTATTTATTTGTTTGTTTCTTTGTTTGTTTATTCAAATACCCTAAACGCCCTCCGGGGAGGGGATATTACATAGGGGGCACACGAAGCACTTTGACAACACTTTGCTCGAAACAGAAAAGAGAGAGAAAAAAAATACAGACATCATTTTGAAGTACAGTAATAAACAATAACAACAACACTATAGCGTAAATATAAAGCGTAAAAATGGAAACAACTGGGATTAAGAATACAAAAACAACGCAGAAAGAAAAAAAAAGAATTAAAAAGAAACATCTGGAAGAAGGCAGTGGAATTCGAGGGAGCACAAAAGAAGGTTACTAACTCTATAAAAGTAAAGTGGTGCACAGGTGCGTAGTAGAAACTTATTACATGCAAATGCTGAAGCTCATTTTGACACATTGTTCTGTGCGCTCTAAGTATGAGAAGCGAATGCTTGAAATCCAGGAACTCTTCGTTTTTCAACATACGTTCTCCAGTCACCTGGTACATTGGAAGAGTTAAAACCGAAAATAACTGAACTTTCCTGCCCAGGAACAGGACTAAAGGCGTAAGCGGCAGCAAAAGCCTGCTGTGCATGAAGACAAACGCGAACTTAATAGTATTTGTGGCCTGTAACTTAAACAGGGACTTTTTTCTTTCAGAACCGGATTCACCTATGGACATCATGATAGTCGGTGAATCACCCTCTCGCAGCCTGCGCAAGTGGGCGGGTCCTAAGGAGTGGTCTGGCGTCCTTAGTACTTACGCAGTGACGGTCTGCACCTCCTTCAGCGCGTGCGATGCAGAGGCTGGTGACATGGACTGCACAAACTACGAGACGGCAGTCATGAAGCTGCAGTTTGACAGCACCGCTGACATAGCGTACTGCGTTATGGTGACGGCGACGACCCGTTGCGGCGGCGACGTCATCCGGAGCAGACCAGCCGCGACAGTTGTCAGGACTCCTGCGTTCCGTAAGTTTCCGCTTTCTCATTCTATTGCCTCCAGGAAACCTTTGTAACGCAAACCATTGGCACTTTTTTAATGAACTCTATGTCGCTTATGTTCCCCGGCATGTTTTACTCTCTCACTGAGCTGCGCTCTTAATTTCACTTGCTCGTAGGGCTCAGCAGTGTGTTCTAACCAGCGAACACCGCGATTAAGACCCTTTCTGATTTCAGTGAGTTTTTTCAAGAACACTGAACTCGCCATTCAGTCCTGTAACTAGTACGTGGGCAGTTATCCTTAAAAGAAAATTGCTTTTGTGTTCTCAGCATACGATGCTATCGCTACCATGGGGCACGGCAAGGCCTCTTTGCAGAGCGTTTTTTTCTAGTCCTTGACTAGCAATTTTTCATTTTAACATCCAATAGGAGACTTCCCTGTTTCCACTAAACATGAGATCTTGGTGTACTGCAGCGCTGTTCTCGTCCATTAAAACAATATTTCCACCGTTGTACATGTTCTCGGGGATTAGGCAATTTTTCTGAAGGCAAAATTTTATCTGCGTTGTGACGACCCCCATAATGCGCAGGTCCACACGGGACGGAGAGGCAAAGAGACACCGTATGGCTCAGTTTAAACAAACAGATATATTCAATAATTATACATGATTAAGATTCAGAGGCTGGGGCGTCCGAGCTTACGTGCCGACGACTTCATGGGGACGATGGAGGGGCTCCGGAGTTGAGCTCGAGCGGTTGCTGGCAGAAGCTGCACGCCGTCGGGCTTCGGCGCTGAAGGCCCTCTTGGCGAACGATGTCGTCCTGAGCGTCCCTCTTCCGTACTGCTTGTCGATTTTTATATCCTCTTCTCCACACTCCCTAGGGTGAGGACGCCCACGCCGGAGGGGAAGGAGGGGGGCTAGGGCTTTCACTTGGGCGCACAAACATACCACCGCACTTATGGTCTCGCCCCCCTCACGTGTTGAGTCCGAGGGAAAGAAGGTTGTCTTCGAGGTAGCGCATAGCGTCGGCTGTGGTAAGGCGCGCTCTGGCCCGCTGACAGTTCCCGCGGGTCACCAGCCGGGAAAGTGGTCCCTTGTCCTGGGATGTGCTCGGGAGGCCTCCCCTGGAACCGCCACGGCAATTGGGGAGAATAAAGCCCGTTTCCCCGCGGCGGCGGCGGCGGGTCCGGTTGGGTCCGGTTGGGCCCGGTTGGGCTTGAACCCCTTCGTTCTGGTCGTCACTCTCAAAGAGCATGGCTGGGTAATTGATGATGCCGCTGTCATCTGGGTCTCCGTCTACGCCGCGCCGTCGAACGCGGAACCTCGTAGCACACACAAGGAACGTCACACTCGCTCACCCTCCAGAAGAATGTTCTCCGAACATTTGAGTCCATGCAGCTCCCCTTGTCTTTCTGAATCGCCTCGCACAGTGCGTCCGACAAAACACTTTTCGCTGCACTCAACACCACTGCACAACACCATATGCCTCCGCTGTCATAACTGGCGTCTCCAGGGGCAGCACTGATCTTCTTTTACAGATAAACATGAAACTCAGCACCCAAGCCTCTCCTTTCTAGTCCAAACTGGACGAAATAAATTTACCACAGTTACAAAGGAGCTCCCACTTCTAGCACGATCACGGCACAGACAAAAATATAGATAACGAAAGGAAGTAGGGCAGGTTCTTGCGAACTATCTGCGCGCTCCGCTTCACTTCTGTCCCCATCAAAATCCGCGCTTTCCCTTTCCTCATTTCGTGAATACTGAACCGGTGCCGACTTGAGGCGATTTGCGTGTATCCTTATCAAGCGCCGGTTCACGTCTCGGACTCTGAAGTTTACCGGAGAAAGCTTCTCGACAACCTCGCACGGTCCTCTCCACTTCGTCTGCAACTTACGAGCTAGCCCAATCTGCCTTTGGCAGTTTTCAATGTACACGCTGTCCCCCACATCAAACGGCGCGTCTCTAGCACTGCGATCGTGCACCTCCTTCCTGCGCTTCGCCGCTTTCTTTAAGGCCTCCTTTGCGATGTCCCTCGCCACTTGCAAGCGCGATTCTAGGTCAACCTTATAGTCGTCCAGTGAAGCGTATGGGACACGACGGGGGCCCTCTGGCACTTCACTAGGCTGGTCCGGGTCTCGGCCGTAGAGAAGAAAGAATGGCGATTCGCCCGTGCTCTCGTGTGCTGCGGAATTGTAGGCAAACATTGCATACGGGAGCCACAATTCCCAGTCCCGCTGGTCGCGCGAAACAAAATGCGACAGGAACCCGGCCACGGTTTGGTTCAGTCGCTCCACCGCGCCGTTGCAAGCCGGATGGTACGGTGTTGTCTGCTTCTTAGCGATCTTAAGCAGCTCGCAAACTCTCCTCATTAGCTGCGACACGAAGTTCGTTCCCCGATATGTCAAGAGTTGCCTCGGGGGTCCATGTCGGAGCACGATCTGTTCGACAAATGCTCTTGCAACCGTGTCTGCCTTCTGATCTGGGAGTGCTACCGCTTCCGCGTATTTTGAAAGGTGATCGACAAATACTAAAATGTACTTGTTTCCGGAAGTGGTCGTGGGCAATGGGCCCATTATGTCCATACCTGTCCGCTCGAAGGGAGCCGAAACCTCAGGGAACGGCTGAATTGGAGCTGGTCTTCGTCCCTTGGGTGTTTTTCTTTCGAGACAGGAATGACACTTCGCACAGTAGTCTCTAACATCCTGTCGCATGCCACTCCAAAAGTACAAACGCTCCACACGCCTGCGTGTCTTCGCTACGCCAAAATGACCGGCGCATGGCGCATCGTGAAACGCGCGAAGAACCCTTTCTGTCCACGACCGAGGTATGACGACTCTCTCCCAAGCGGTTTTCTCTGGTCTCCCTTTCCTGGTTGGAATCGTGCGCCGACACAGGGTGCCGTCTTTGCCAATGAAATAACCTAGCTGTTCGGGGTGAGACGGTGCGCCCTCTAAGCTTTCGATTATTCGCTTCAGGTCAGGATCTTTGCACTGCTCTGTGCGTAATTCGGCGGGGTCGACTACGGGGACAAACTCATCTATAGCTGCCACGGCAGCTGTGCGGCTGAGTGCATCAGCATTCAGATGTGTCTTTCCTGACTTGTGCTCAACTTCAAAGCAGTATTCCTGCAGGTGTAGATTCCATCTAGCGAGTCGCGAGCTAGGGTCCCTGACACTCATCACCCATTTCAGAGGATGGCAGTCTGTGACTAGCTTGAATTTGCGGCCGTAAAGGTAGCATCTGAAGTGCTTTACTGCCCAGACAACGGCGAGGCACTCCCTTTCCGTAGCTCCGTACTTTTGCTCTGTGGGGCTCAGCTGTCGGCTAGCAAAAGCAACGGGATGTTCTTTGCCCTCGATAACCTGAGATAGCACGGCACCAACTGCGAACTTTGACGCATCTATGGCCATAACGAAGGGCAAATTAAAATCCGGGTGGCGCAACAGCGGTGCACTCATTAGCTTCCTTTTCAGGGCCCCAAAAGCATCCTCCGCGTTTTCGTCCCAGCGAAAGGCGACATTTTTGGCTGTTAAGGCGGTGAGTGGCTTAGCAAGCTTGGCGAACTCCTCTATGTGCCTTCGGTAGTAACCGATCAGGCCGAGAAACTGCCGGACCTGGCGGACGCTAGTCGGGGATGGAAAATCCGAGACACACCTTAGTTTCTCAGGGTCCGGTCGCACGCCGTCAGCTGAAACAACGTGCCCGAGGTATTTCACCTCGTTTTTGAGGAATTGGCACTTAGAGGGCTTCAGCTTGAGACCCGCTCCTCTTAGTCGCACCAAAACCTGCTCAATATCGCGCAAATGGTTCTCAAAACTGTCACTGTATATGATAATGTCATCCATATACACGAAGCACAGCCTCCCCAGAAGACCTGCCAGGATAACATCAGCGGTTCTCTGCCAGACAGCAGGGCTGTTGGCCAGACCCATCGGCATTCTTTTCCATTCATAGTGCCCTGAGGGCGTGTTGAATGCCGTTTTCTCGGCATCTGCCGGATGTATTGCTATCTGCCAGAATCCCGCCGCCATGTCCACTACCGTGAAGTACCTGGCAGAGCCCAGCTGAGAAAGCGTCTCCTGTATATTGGGGATGGGGTATCGATCGATGCGAGTTACGGCATTTAGTTTGCGGTAGTCCACTACCAATCGATACGAGCCATCTGGCTTTTCCACCAATAGTGCTGGTGCTCCCCAGGGTGACTTTGAGTGTTCGACAATGCCGCGATCAATCAGGTCCTGCACCTGCCGCTCCATCTCCTCACGTTGGGAGTAAGGAATCCTGTACACACGCTGGTAAACGGGCGATGAAGTGCCGGTTTCTATCCTGTGCTTTATAACGCCACAGCAGCCCAAATCCAGGTTGGACGCGGCGAATACCTCCGAGTAGTCGTTCAGCAAACCAGCCAGAGCCTCCCTCTCCATGGATTTTACGTGAGAAAGATCGAACGACACCTTTGGAGCAGCCGAAGGACTAGCATGCTCTACAGTTGCGAGTACCGTATCGGTGTGCTCACGTTTCTCTATCGCAGAGGTGAAGAAAGCCAATGTTTTGTTCTTGGGAAGGCTCAGTGGCTGCTGGCTACAGTTAACCACCCGTAGGGGCATTCTGTGGGCGTCATTAACTGTCACGAGGCACGCGGCAGCCTTCAGGCCATTGCTGAGAGAGTCGACCGGCTCAAGCACTCCCACGGCGCCGCTCTCTACATCTGAAGGCACAAACGCGTACAAAATGTGCTCCGACCAAGGAAGGACGACCGCCTCATCGACCAGCCTGACGGCAACCCGCGAATATACCTTCTCCAATGATCCCACTGTTTGACGGGTGTCAATATCGGTAATGCGAATCTCAGCCCCTCTCCTGTTCAAAAACGGAACTTTTGAGCCGCCCGCATTAACCTCTTCCTCAGAGAATGAGACTACTACCTTCCCTTTTCTCAAAAAATCCTGCCCTAATATACCTGACACTCCGTTTGGCAGAGACACCGTGTCCGGGCATACGTAGCAGGGGTGCTCCAATGCAATTCCGCCGAGAGAGAAGTGTAACCGGTAGAGTCCACTTATGCCAAGAGGATCCCCCGTTATGCCTACAAATTTGGTTGCCATACCACCAGACGCTTCCAACACACCGCGGTCCCCCTTCCTTCGAAGCGTGTTAAAACTGCTCTCCTTAAGCTATGTCACCTTTGACCCCGTATCTATCAACAATTCCATGCAACAACCATTTAACTTGCAACGCACAACAGGGCATGCCTCGTCGGCCACACAAACTACCACCACCTCATCATCCACTGCTCCCTCCCCACGCTCCTCAGGCTGGGGAGGACTATCTAGTTTTTGTCTCGGTATCTGGAGCCCCGCTGTAGGCTTGCTTAGGGCGTGTCTCGCCTCCTTCTCTTTGTGGCTCCCCACGGCGCACGTTTTGGCAGAACCTGGCGATGTGTCCGCGACCCTGGCAAGCGAAGCATACGATTTCTTCAAAATCTCGCATACCGCGCCTGTAGCTTTGTGGCGGTCTCCGGTTTCCAGCGAATGGGCGCTGTTGAGCGCGCGCTTCAACCTGGCGTTCCACCTGCTGAGATAGCAGCTGTTCTAAGCGATCTAACCGCTCTGTCAAGAGAGCAACCTCAGGGTTGAGCACCGCTCTCTCTATGACGCGTACTCTCGCTGCGGCTGTCGTTAACGCCTCATTTCGTTCCTCATCCAATGCGGCCGCCACGGCTTGGTCGAAATTGCTCGGCTTGCACGAGAGTACGAACCGGCGCACGGGGTCTTGCAGACCAGCCACGAACAAAGCGGTCATTTCCTCTTTAAGAAGATCCTCCGCGTATTTCACCCTTAGCTGGTCTCCTTCCTCCTCCCTGCTTAACGTATCGCGTGCTAGGCGCTGAAGCCGCGACGCAAACGTTCGCACGTCCTCCCCTACCATCTGTCCGGCGTCACGGAACCTCTGTACCCGCACGTGACGTGGTTCAGTGTCGAAATGCTCAAACGCGAGCTTCTTAAATTCCGCAAATGATTTTGTGGATTTTACTTTTTCGTCTCGCCATGCAAAATCATGAGCAGCTCCTGCCATCTTACACCTCGCCATTCCCAGCATTTGAGCATCGGACCATCCCCCCATTTTCCCAATCTCTTCTAGCATGGAAAAGAATCGCAGATTGGAACCCCTGTCTTATCTCCCGTAAATGTCGGAATGACGCTTCCTAATGCCAGCATGCTTGCTCCGAGCGACGGCTGTGGAGTGGGAGCTCCCTCAGATAAAGACTTTTTTTTTTCAAGCCATCCGGTGCCTCAAGCCTCTCAAATGGGGGTAGAAGTCCCACAATCAGTCCCGTGATTCCCTTTTGATTACAATTTTGAAGTCATGAATGTCGCAGCATTCAGAGGACATTTGCTTTTGAGACCCCACTTCTGACACCAGTGTGACGACCCCCATAATGCGCAGGTCCACACGGGACGGAGAGGCAAAGAGACACCGTATGGCTCAGTTTAAACAAACAGATATATTCAATAATTATACATGATTAAGATTCAGAGGCTGGGGCGTCCGAGCTTACGTGCCGACGACTTCATGGGGACGATAGAGGGGCTCCGGAGTTGAGCTCGAGCGGTTGCTGGCAGAAGCTGCACGCCGTCGGGCTTCGGCGCTGAAGGCCCTCTTGGCGAACGATGTCGTCCTGAGCGTCCCTCTTCCGTACTGCTTGTCGATTTTTATATCCTCTTCTCCACACTCCCTAGGGTGAGGACGCCCACGCCGGAGGGGAAGGAGGGGGGCTAGGGCTTTCACTTGGGCGCACAAACATACCACCGCACTTATGGTCTCGCCCCCCTCACGTGTTGAGTCCGAGGGAAAGAAGGTTGTCTTCGAGGTAGCGCATAGCGTCGGCTGTGGTAAGGCGCGCTCTGGCCCGCTGACAGTTCCCGCGGGTCACCGGCCGGGAAAGTGGTCCCTTGTCCTGGGATGTGCTCGGGAGGCCTCCCCTGGAACCGCCACGGCAATTGGGGAGAATAAAGCCCGTTTCCCCGCGGCGGCGGCGGCGGGTCCGGTTGGGTCCGGTTGGGCCCGGTTGGGCTTAAACCCCTTCGTTCTGGTCGTCACTCTCAAAGAGCATGGCTGGGTAAATGATGATGCCGCTGTCATCTGGGTCTCCGTCTACGCCGCGCCGTCGAACGCGGAACCTCGTAGCACACACAAGGAACGTCACAGCTCTTTGAAGCAGGGAGCTGAGTTCCTGCGCCGTACTAGGTGTGACACTTTCCTGTAGAAACTCTCTGCGCTTCTTCCTTTCATTTACACTCTGTGGCATGCGGCCGTTCCCCTTCTTAGAATGATGCAACTCATATCATTTGGTATGTGCGACGTTCATGCTTGTCTTAGTGCAATATTTGTTCACACGCCTTCCTAAAATTTTGGAACAACAATCACTGAAGTGTAGAGTCATGTGGAATCAAATATCAATGTGCAAGGACAAAATGCAGTTGTTATAGATAAGTAGTTAATAAATGGTCAGTAACCAAAAAAATAGTTGTAGTCTACAACAAAAACAATAAATCAACAACGTAGTTCGTAGGTCTGCAGTCATGGTTTTATGTGGCACACAGTTACAATTGGCTACTGAACAGTTTTGAGCATGAATTATTTGTCGCTTACAGTATATGTAGTAGGAAAAGGTGAATGCGACAAAACGACAGACGCAAATCGCTTTCGATATCACGCTGGTCGTGTCGATTGATTGAGCCGTATGTAAGTACGCACCGCTGGAAATTTAGTCTTTAGGGGTGTGCTCTTTCTGCATGTACTTCGATAAAGGAATGAAAGTCTTAACATGTAGGCACGGAATTACAATCGTTGTTTTAAGAAATTTTTGATGGATTTTGGTTGTTCACAATTCAACATGCATTTTCAGATATTGTTTTCAAATTGGTTATCCAACGTCCGATGCATAACCTTTAGATGCAGAAGCTTGGTCCGGCACGTGCGTTAAAATTCTGGCGTGTTGCAGTAATCTTACAGGCCGATCTGTTATCTCGCGTCTGGTAAACTGGTTTCAGCGCCTTACTTAACAATCCATAAACTTAATTGGGGCAGTGTATGTAAACTAAACAAAGACGGTATGCTCTAGGAAAAGTATGTGAAATATTCTGGAGCCAGATAATTCATATCTTATGGCGGAGGTATGAAAAATTCCAGGCGTTAACTATACATGTTTTATTGCTGTTAATGCGAGAGCAATCATATAGCAGTAGATTTCAAATGTCATGTTAGTAAACTGTAATCAACAGGCACTTCAGAAGCTAAATAAAAGTAAAATAAATGTTTTTCAAAGCATGCTCAAGTATCAGTACCTGTCAGGATATGGATATAAAAATTGATTTTTTAAGGTTAGGTCTAGCCCGCAATTGTTCGTACCATAACCCTCCGCTATTCAGGAAACTTGTTATTGAATATTTTTACGGCTTTAAATTTGGAGAGCACTCTAGGTAAATAAATCAACTTATATTTTTATGCTGAAATATTTAACTTCTAGAGATGTTTATTAGCGATTGGTTATTAATTCAAAAGGCTTTATTTAAACTTAAACAACGCTCAAATAAGAATCATAGCATGTTGTTGGGTGATATCAATCAATCAATCAATCATTTTTATTTAACATCATTACGATGTTGGGTGCGCCGACAAAAAGCCATTGGGAAGGCTTGACGAGGCCGACGCACCCCACAAGGGCATTGCAGTGGTACACAACATGTTAGCATTTCGAGGGATAAAAAAAAAGAAAGGTAATGAACGAGAGTAACATATTTGGCATTAGCTGTACATCAATTCGGACTCCTTATTTAGTTGATGTGGCAGAGTGTAGCTCAACATTTGATAACCATAATTTGTTCGCATCCTAGGCACATACCATTTGGGTGTCGCACGTGTAGTGTACTTTGGCTCATTGCATTGTAATCTTGTCAGATTTAGCATATTGCAATTATTGTGATTAATACCGGTTTTATACCGTTGTAGAAGTAAAACATCGTACAGCTGTGGCAAACGGATGATTCGAAGTTCATTGAAAAACGGTTCGGTGTGTTCTAGTCGAGGAGCATTCATAATATTTCGAACAGCTTTATTTTGAAGAAGATACAAGCAGTTGATATTTGTAAAAGACGTGGTACCCCACACCAAAAAACAATATTTTATAACAGAGGAAAAAAGTGCACTATACAACATTTTCTTGATACTCTTCGGCATGAAATATCTCAGTCGACACAAAATACCGACAACCTTTGACAGCTTGTTCATCACCATGTCAACGTGATCATTCCAACTCAAATGCTCATTAAAAATAACACCTAAACTTTTGACCGCAGGGACCGTTTCGATGAGCTACTTACCGATCCTCAAACAGAGTGGTGGCATATTTGTCAACTTGTTACGAGGCCGGAAAAGCACGGCCTTCGTTTTTGCAATGTTTATGTTTAATAAATTATTTTTAGACCATTCTTGGAGTGACTGTAAACATTTTGTGGCTTGTTTCTCAAGATCTGGAAGCTGTGCAGCTCTAAAGAATAAAGTGGTGTCATCAGCGTAAATCACAAAGGTTGGAAGATTACTAATACAGACGATGTCATTAACATAAAGAAGAAACAGCAATGGTCCCAAGATGCTACCTTGCGGGACACCAGAAACGATGTGTCTAATATCAGATAAATCATTGTTTATTTTTAAAACCGCATATGGTCTATCATCTCTAAGAAAGAAGCAACACAGAAAGAATACATGGACAACATACAATGGGAAAAGAGTGCACCTCTTCCGTGTTGTCTCGTCCTTAAGTTTGTTTGCGTAGTTTTTGTTAAAAATGGAGAACGATGATTTTTGCGCTTAACCAGATGCAGCATTTGCTGTCGAAGACCCCCCTCTTTTATTCCTACCAAACCATTCTTCAGTTCCGCAAGCACGTTCAGCTAAACGTTGATGAAGCCAGCAATGTTTACAGGTCCTCCTGATGTCTCTAAGGTGAAGGTGACGGCCGGGGGCAACGACTCCTTCACTGTGAGCTGGCAGCGACCCGAGGGCCAGTTCGACTACTACTGGATGGAAGTCACAGACAGCAACGCTGTTCTAGGCAGCTCTGAACATCGCCACGTGGGTTCGTGCGTCAGCGGCACATTGCTTCGGCCGCACCAGACGCAAGTCAGCTGCAGCCAGGTGAAGAGCTGCACCAACGCCAGCCTGACTATTTACACACACGTGAATGGTCCACCAGAACAAACCTCCCACGGAGTCACCGTGGAGGGCATATTTATACCAAGAAAAGGTATGTCACACGATTGTCTAGACATGCTGTGCAGGTGAACATGGATCACTGAACGTGCCAGGAACATGACTCATTTGGCATAGCCCTCATTTACGTGTCGGTAGCTGTACTTCATGCGAGGGTGGTCGTTGTTATAATTATTTTTACTACTTCTCGGGGGCAAGCGAAAGGCTCTGATTTTTTTACCCCCTCCTCTAGTGTACGCGTTTTATGGTGCTGCGTTTCTGCTCAACGTGTCGGCCGCAGCCAAAACGTTATTAACACGGCAGTCACGTGACAACGCCGTGCATGCGTAGAAGGTGCATTGTTGTCTCCGTGTTAACTTCAGCGTCCTTCTAGCTCATGCCGCGGAAGCAATTCGGAAAGCACGCTGCAATAAACTGCGTGTTTTTCCCCTCTGAATCTTCTTCACACAACCGTTCCGCTCTCGTTTAAAAAAAAGAAAGGCGATTTGTATTATCTATGTTAAACAAATGTATCGTATTCACTCCTTTTTCATACAGCACCGAACAAAGGACCTCAATAATAAACGTCTTCTATGGCCTCTCGTTCTTCTGCACTCTAAGGGCAGAGGACTTGTATGCGCCTTCGCCTAGCGGTCAGACATGGGCCGTTCTAAAAAGCTCCACTGATATTTTTCACCTCTTGGGTACTCTCGCCCGCTTATGTTGTAAAGCTCTGTATATTCATCAACGGTGAGCATGCCGTCAAACTTGGCCGTCCGCAGGAGACAAGGCAAACACTAACTTGTCTAAGCTGCTTATTCTTTCTATTTCCAAGGACTAAATATTTACTTCATCTAGGGTCAGCAACGCACGCATGTGGTCGCAGTAGGTTCGTTCGAGCAAAAAACACGCTACTCGTTGGCCCTAAAGACTGCTTTCCTTCCGTGGGCAAAAATGTGGGCTAAGATATCGAGGGCACTAAATAGTGCCAGTAAACGCAAGAAAATATTTCGGCACTAGCTGTGTCAGTTGATTCCACAACACAAATCTTCAGCCAGCGCCTCCATAGAGAAAAACTATTATTTTAACTGCAATTCATTGCATTTAATGTTCTCGCGATACCTTTGAGCTATACATTCTTACGAAGAAGAAGCAACAGCAGTGAAGACATGGGTGAAAAAGCCGATCTTTAAAGAAACTTTTTAAATTATATCTCATTAGCCATTCGTTCTTTTCCGCTGAAATTTTTTAATGTATTGTGAAATTCCTTCCTCAAATCATAGCCGCCTCATAATATGACTGAACTCTTAGAGGCTTTGTGGTGCCACGCTTTTAACATAAGAAATTTTAAACCACCAGGGCTCCACATTTTCCAGCGGGGGCCATTGATTTCTGATCGGTAACATTTCTAGAACGTCCGCTTAATTTTCTGCCGATGCACTTGTAGTGATGAGTTTGTTAGCACTGTTGACATCGATAGTAGTCATTGCGGGAATTAACTCAAACGGTAAATTAGCTTTTTGAAGCAACGTAAAATCACATTTTTTACTATCATGGAAAGCCAGTGTTTGGAGAGAGACAAGCAATTAAAATGCGAATATTGGTGAACCGCAACCGAAGGAAATGAATGGCGAAAATAAACGGGCTCCTGATGTTGCGCTTGTATCTTCTCTTGTCAGTATCTTCCTCATGCGAGCACCGCTAGCCAGCAGCTGGAAGCGACTGGGGTATGCACGCTGCACATCATCGCTCATGAACCACGTGCCCCCCCCCCTCCTCCCCACTGGGCAATTCTGCTTGTTTGGCTACTTCTTCATAATGCGCATATGGCACGCTCCTAAGCGCGTTCTCTTTTCTTCTTGAGCAACAGCTGCCAGCCCTGCAAAGGGCTATGGATGAGACTGAATTTCTTGTCGCTTGTACTTAACCGTATTTGGTCAAAATGCAAATACTAGAGGTTATATTCCATTTCATGATCTCGTCAGCGGGGACACCTGGTTTGGAAACAGTCACGAGCCAGATGCATTCTGCCTCGCGCCTGCTGAGCACTTCACCGCAAAGCGTCACTGAAGCGCTTTATAAAACTTGACAGAAGAGCCCAGTACTGATGTGGAGACAACGCTCACCTTCTATACTGTGGCCTTCTAGCAAGGCTATGCAAGTTTTTAACTTGTGAGGTTAAAATGGTGTATTGTTAGCTGGAACACTCACCTGCTGACGAGAAATAATGCATTACGGAAAGATGAACAGGAGAGAGAGGCATCTTTTGTGGGAAGAGAAACATCAATCAATCCCTCACTAAGTGCAAGAACTACTTTTTAGTCATCCCGGCTCCTAAATCAGACTCTCTTCGGCTAACTTCTTTTTTGTGAACCGTAATTAAAAATGCCCCTTTCGCATTTCATTCCTACTGAGCCCTGATGTCCTGTTTTGACGCCGTTCCTTTCAATCCATAAATACTTCCACCCCGAGCTTTAATTTTTCTTGCACAACTATGCGACCTTATACATATCAAAAAGCGAGAAGAAGAATTTGGCATGGAAATATAAATTCCAGGGTGAAAAAGGGTTAAACGCAGTTGAGAGACAGATGAAAATCCTCGTCAAATTCAGAATCGACATGAACCCAGATCAACAACACTAGTTGCATAATGGCGGCCGAAACACTACATCTGCTTCAGTTCGTTTATGTATATATACAAGTGAGCAAGAAATAAAGAAAGATTTGTATTAAAAATTGCGACACCGGGCTTCCACCTGTAATCACTGTCGGTTCCCCTAGAGAAGATACAGGAGGTCCACTTATGTGTTGGACGCTAATATGCTGTACGCTATCGTATTTCGTAGAAAGAGGCGGCTCGAGTTTGTCTTCGCTGATGCTGCTCTCTATTTGACGTCCATGAAACACATACCGATGCAGTAATTGTTTGCTAAGTAAACAAAAAGAATTAGGAATAATGCGCGCGATTAATTTAACAGTACAGTACATTACTCTGCTTGTTTTTACCGCAGATCTGCACCCACCGAGGAACATCACTTTCGCGTGGAAATCGTCCTCGCTGACGCGAGTGCAATGAAATCCGTCAGCGGTAGCCTGGGCCCCTATTGGCACGTACAGCGTAGAAATATGCAGCGGCCACGGAACTTGCGACGCTGCAGAGAAGCTCGTGAGCTGCGCACAAAGCGAGACGTCGAAGCCGTGGATGGAGTTCGAGAGCATCGCTGGCACAGAGTATTGTGTGCTTGTCTCGTCCAGTGCGCGGTGTAGAAGCGGCGTCGTGAGGAGCCCTCCGGCATCAGCGACATTTAGGACACCCCCTTTTGGTAAATCTGACAGTTTGCGTTTGTCTTATTAACGAAATTAACAGACTCATACGCTCTCAGGAAGGAGGCGAGGAAGGTGCCAAAAAATTCTTGCCATTAAAACTGATCTCTCGCGTTTCCCATCTCTTTCCCCCTTAGTCTTATTTCATATCTGGGGTCATTCTGGAACTTATGGCCACACGTTAGCTGTCCAGGCTGGTCGTACCGCCCAGTATCTCTGTCTACGCGCTTGTGTCATTTCGTGACGTTGCGTACGTTCAAGCTTACATCGTTATTCACTTATTTTATTAAGCATTTTTTGGTGCGAAAATAGCTGCAGCGCAAAATTATTCACTTTGGTCCCAGATATGAGAAGCATTCCTGCCAACTGCATACCCAGAAAGCCTCTTAAAACTTTATTCACAGGCATGGCAGACTTTTCTTCTATATCAATAACATTGGCCTATCCCTCCCTTTGATTGGTTCACATGAAGCGTGTGAAGACGTGCGTCACTGCTTCCGGGAATGCTCCCTTCTTATTATTTTCGTTTCTTGTTTAAAATTCCTTTCTACTTACTTTGAAAATCCTTTCTACTTCTACTTACGTCTACTTACTCCTATGAGAAATACTGCTGCTTGTGCTGTTTTAAATCAGACCGACCAACACATCAACCTCGCTATTCTTGATTATACTCTTTGATTTGATTTTCCTCGTTACTGTTATTTATGCTTTTTAGTATTTTTCTCACGCATTCTTACTACCTCGGGACTAATTCTGCTTCTGATGTTATTTTCCTTATCCTTTTTAAAACTGCATCCGTTCATTTTTCTTGGCTCTCTAAATAATCTTCTCATAAGTTCTATTTTTCTATTCTATTGGTTGTTGGGAAAAGGAAATGACGCAGTATCTGTCTCACATCGCGGCGCACACCTGGCCGCGCCCTAAGTGTCGGGGTAAAGGAGGGACTCGGAGAAGAAAGGAAGAAAGAGGGGCCGTAGTGGAGTGCTCCGCTATAATTTCGGCCACCTGGAGATCTTTAACGTGCATTGACCGCGCAGCACACGGGTGCCTTTGCGTTTCGCCTCCATCGAAACGCGGCCGTCGCGGTCGGGTTCGAACCCGGGTACTCCAGATCAATGGCCTAGTACGCTAACCTCTGAGCCACCGCGGCGGGTGATAAGTTCTATTTTGGAAAATGTGTTTTATGCATGTATGTTTCTATCTGAATTTTGCCTTCCTCATTATTTTATTAGCCTCAATGCAGTGTCTTTTATTTCCTTTGCTGGTTTTAGTTCTTTTTTGCTGTTTTATTTTTATTTTTTTGCTAGGGAAGCATTTTGAACATGTTTCACCTGCTGGATTGCACGCTGTGTTGCAGCCAGCCTCCGTCTCTGCTGCTTACAAGCACTAGTGGGAAACCATTGATCTTCTGTTTCAGCTCGGCTGTTGTGGCAGCAAGGTTCCTGCAGAGCCCCTACCACGCTCCGCACAGAGACTGGCTACGTGCTTCTATGTCGAGCATGAATGTTTTTGGGCATGCCCATTCTGCTCGCCTCGAGGTGCATCATGACTGCAGTGTGGAGTTCAGAATCGCTCCGACCCACTGGATATAGTCCTTCCATGAATCCTCTATGGAGCGTTTTTAATCGCCAAGGCGATTAAAAACTTCATGTTACTTCATGTAAGTTCATGAATGAAGTAACATTTAGGTGAAAGGCATGCACTTTAGTGAATGTATGCCCCGTCTTCACCCCCCCCCCTCCCCCTATCATTCCAGTTTTCCACTTCGGCACGTTTAATCCTTTGTTGGAAACTCTGTTACCTCCACTATTCCTTTGTTTCCTTTAAATTCGTACATTTGGTATTCTTTCGAGCTTTTATTCCTTTCTTTCTTTTCTTTTGTTGCTTCTCTTTTCTTCTATTTTGTTTCACGCGGTGTATGTACATACTTATATGTGCCTTTTTATTTTTTCTATTACATTTTTTTTCTTTAAAGGTTAGATAATTTTTCTGTATTTCAAGGGTCACTTCTTAAGGATACATGGTATAGTCTCGCTGCCTTTTCTACATTTTTTTTCTACCGCTTCGGTTCCCGTGTTGTCATTGTGCCTAAATGTGTAGTAGTGGTGAACGTCTCCTTTATTTTCCAACGTCTTCTCCTCTTGTCTTTCGTTGGTGTCGCAATTGTTTCATTTTATTTTGCATTACTGTTGGCACTCTCTGCGCCTCCTTTCTTTTCTTTTGCTTTCCCCTCTTGTCTCGCAGCATTACAGCCTTTTTATACCGGTTCTTAATAATAATAATAATAATAATTGGTTTTTCGGGAAAGGAAATGGAGCAGTATCTGTCTCATATATCGTTGGACACCTCAACCGCGCCGTAAGGGAACGGATAAAGGAGGGAGTGAAAGAAGAAAGGAAGAAAGAGGTGCCGTAGTGGAGGGCTCCGGAATAATTTCGACCACCTGGGGATCTTTAACGTGCACTGACATCGAACAGCACACGGGCGCCTTAGCGTTTTGCCTCCATAAAAACGCAGCCACCGCGGTCGGGTTCGAACCCGGGAACTCCGGATCAGTAGCCGAGCGTCCTAACCATTGAGCCACCATGTTGGCCTAATGCGACTGGCGTGCTCACTTTTTAACCAACTTTCCTTCATTTTTATCCATTCTCTCTGCATAAGAACATTTTTTTATCTAATATGAGTGGTTTGCTTTTTTGTTATTTTTCGTTCTTATTTTCGTTCTGCGTTATTTTCTTTTTGTTTGTATTCCAGAACACGGATCCATGCGCAGTGAAAAAGTGCACCTGTCTGCTTCCCCTGTCCTACATTCACATAGAACTACACCCAGAAAACGAGAGAGTTATTAATTTTAAACTATGGATTTAAAGAGATAACGAACCGTGGACCAGTGTTTTCAGGTTGCGGAAGCAATGTATTCGAACACCAACGTTTGCTGCAGTTCCACCAGACGTTACCAACATGACCTTAGAAGACATTGGGGTCGACTCCTTCACCGTTTCCTGGGAGCGTCCGAAAGGCCACTTCGACTACAACTGGGTCGCTGTCACCGACGACGAAGGTAGCAGCGGTCGCAGCGAGCATTTTCACTTGGACTCCTGCCGAAACGGCACCATCCTTCACCCGGAACAAACGCGCATCACCTGCGGTCATCTAGAGGCCTGCAACAACATGAGCTCCAACATTCGGACCCACAGCAACGGGCCTCCTGCACGGACCTCTGCGGGAGTCACACTCGGGGGAATATTCATTCCTGGCGCAGGTACGGCGTGTCGAAGCTAGCAGAACCCGCTAATGCCCGGCGTATCAGATACGACGAGAATTGAAAAAAAAATCCCTATCCACAAAACAAGCCATATTTTTATAGTTTATTACTGCTACTTTGGTGGTAGGGAAGGATTATTTGCAATTTATTTGCGTACTCGTTTATTTATTCTGTACGGACGAGTACTTTTGCTTCGTTTTATTCTTAGGCGTAGAGAAATCGTGTATCACAGGCGGTCTGAAAGTAAACCTAATATTTTTACGAAACAGAAATGCAGACGCAGTCATAAAAGTACCGTATTATTTTTCAATAGCGTATCCGCTGCGTTCAGTGCAGGAGCGAGAGACCATTAACAATATCATTTAAACTTACTATTAGGGCAGGGGACAGGGTTGCTTGGAGAGATACAGTACTGGCCTTTGTACCGCAGGGGCATAGTTATAATGATGAAGGTAACGGTGATATCTTACTACCAAGGCATAGCACAGACTTACTTGGAGAGACACAGAGAAAGCCTTGGGCCATCAGATGCTGTGCAGACGAAAAAGGATTATCGAGTGAACGGGGACCCTTTAACGCCTCAGCCAATCTACTGTCGTATAAAATGCGCGAGTAAAAAATTCGCTACCACTTTTTTGGCTAATTACAAACCGTGGTGGCACTCAAGATGCCCGACCCCTTAGCGTCTCCCCAAGCTATCATCATCTTGGCTAAACAGAACTCATGTATTCGCTCTCGTTTTTCACGCTGCACAAAAGGAATCACTATATTTAAATGTCTAAGTGAACTGTAGTTATTCAGACACTTATATATTCTTCTGCGCTGCTTAAAAATTAACCAAACCTCGATTAGCTTCGAATGGTAGAACATTTACTCATACTGGCAAATGTACCGATGAGTTCCTGAAGAGGGCTGTCGTGGCAATTAAAAATAAAAGGCACTTCCGGTGGAACACTGCTAGTATTGATGGTTCTGGCTTGGCGGCTAATGTTCAACGTAAAAGTAAAAGTGAAGACGCCACTAAGTTTAGATTTTTATTGCTCTAAAACTGTATAACAACAACCGGCAAAAAAAAAGAATGATTCGAGAACGCGAAATCAAATGAAGAGCGTTAGCGAAGTTGTTTCCTTTTCTGCTTTCAATAAATTCGCATACCAAAACGTACACGACACAACGACAATTCGTTTGGTATTACCCGCATCACTTTGCGACCGCTAGTTCGCCCGCCACGGCCCTCCGGAGGTCGCCCCTCAATACGGTTTCGGGGACGATGGGTCGTCGGTACGAATCCCTCACACACACCCGGCATCAACTCGACTAACAACTTTGTGCGCCGAATTGTGCCGATTTGTGCTTGCCCACTGAGCATCAACGTAGGGGGTCGCATCTTACGCGATGCTGCAGCAATTTGATCACATGACCGGCCGCAGTCTTGAAATCTCAGACGGACAAGAAGCGTTCGAATGCGAGTAGTAAGAGCTAACGCTCTTTAAAAGCAACTTAGGATGCACATTTTGGCCGAGTGCATGAAGGCAGTGCTTATGAAAAAACAGTGATTTCTGCTGAAGTAATGGTTTGGGGAATATATATGCAGTTCCTTAATGTGACCTGTAAAGAAAATAATTCCTGAGCTTTTGTGCAACAGCCGCTGTGTTAACCTTGTTTCTTCTACATGCGCAAGCAAATAGGGCCTTCGGCGCCTAACGTGGACGTTATTCCATGTTACCTATACCATTGGCTGCAGTGCGCCCACTGCAGAACAAATGCTTTTTCTCCGACTAAAACCCAGTCAACCCACGTCTGTGTCGGTCGTTGCTATCCTCTGCTCACAAGTTTACTAATGTTGTCTCGACAAGTGACTTCAGTGCCACCTTTCAAGCGTTTCCTTTCTGCCGTGCTACTTGTGTTAGGCTAGGAGGCAAGGAGATACCGTTTTAAGGCGAAAGCCTATAATGGCCCATCGTTGTCCGTCCGTCCGCGAAATCTGTCACACTATGACGTCACCAATGGCATAATTGCCATAACCCATATACTCTTAGCAATTACTAAGTAATTAGTGATTAGTAGTGTTGTCATTAAGTAGTAATTAGTAAAAATAAAATAATAAAGCTAAAAAAGAAATTAAACTGAATTAAAAGTTAATGTGAAAATAGAAATACCTGAATAAAATTTTTAAACAAATAAATAAAAGTTAATGAAAAAGTTGGAAATAAAAATGAACAAAAAATAATAAATAAAAACAACTGAAGTAAAGAAATGCCTACAGGCGCCGTGGAAAAAAACCTGCGCTCTAGTAAGTTCCATGCTCTCGCATTCCTGCACTTAAGCAGACTTAAGTGCCCTCCGAATTTTTTTTTTCATAGTGTTTATCTTCAAAAGGATTCAATGCTTGAATCGCGCAAGTTTATTCCAAATTATAGATAATTTCTCTCTAACAGTAAATGCCTTCTGTCCCTATAAAGCAACTCTGAGCACAACTTTATTCTGGTGTGTATCGATAAATTATCGTGTACTGTTGAGGAAGATATAATTTTCACTGAATTGCAGAGGTTCTAAAACTATTCGAAAGAACATAAAACGAATTAGATGCATCACGGTCATACTGCGGCAGCGTCATGAAAGTTTCTTGCTCGAATCGCTCAGAATAGGTTAAACGACCGGCGCATCTCAAAGGTGATATCGAGGTCTTAAAGTTCTTTAAGCAAATAATTTCAATGCATTGACAGGACAAAACGCAACACAACAGACGTCGACATATAAAAAAGAGCGTTAAAATCAATTTTTGCAGAAAACAAAGACTGCACGCCACTTTCACGTTACTCCTGCCATTTTCTTTTCTAGCTTTGGTAGCATTCTATCTAACCTGCTGTAAGCCGTGATCCTAGATTCGTATATTGTTCTAAAATGTATTCAGTACTAAAAACCATATTTGGCCTGTCTTTATTTTCATTTCCGCATCCCCACGTAGCCCCTGGAGACTTCAGGGCTGACGTTACAGCCACTAGCAACACTTCGGTGCAAATCGTGATTCATGTGTCGGACGTCAAGAGCTGTCTCCTGGACGACTGCAGAGGATATTGTTACCGTCTATATGGGGGAGATCAGCATTCCGGCATTACTTCGCTTGCAGTGACCACGACGGACTCACCTCTGTTGTCACCCTGGATGGCCTTGAAAGTGACGTTGATCAACGTTCACAAGGCCCAAAACATGTGGAAGTTTAAATTCCTTTATTTCGACACCCCAAAATGTGAGTAAATATTCTACCAAACAACAGTACGCAAAGTCGTCTTCATAAATGCAGTGTTCCCAGAAACTCTCACTTCAGTTATCGGATCCACGAAGTTTATGAACATGCTTGTGCATCTTCATAAACTTCTCCCAACGGCTTAGTTGCGCTTTGCAACATCGTATTTAATATGAATAAATGCAGCAGATAAGTTATTTGCAGTGCATGAAAAACGGACTCATTCTCGAACGCTCGACATAGCTCATATGAGGACAAAGTAGTTTTTGCTTTCACTGCTCCTGTATTTAAATAACCAGGGTTGAGATAGCCAGTTTTCTAGGTAGCCTTGAACTGCGGATCACTCTCAGCCTGCTGGGTCTCGGAAAGCTGTTCAGAAGGATATAGAGGACATACTTCTGTGTAAATAACTCTCCTGTTGGACTTAAGATTGTACATAAAACAGTTTCATTTTTTCATCTTCTTTTCATTTCCAAGCAAAATAACCTTTAATCAGCGTTATACGCAGTTTTCAGCGTAATTATGCGAACAAGTTTGGTGGCTTTGTCGAAACCTGTTTTTCTGCTAGAAAAATACGCCAAAATTTTGTTTCCAGTGCGGTTGCAAACGGAATGCACAGCAATATTTATTTCTAGCGAAACCGCGAGATTTCAGTGAATGCCAACGAGTAATTACTCTTTATTGCAAATCTACTGCACGTTGGGGATTCCCCTAATCTTTCGATCAACGGAATAGACGTAGCATAAAATCCTATGCGGTACCGACATAGCAAATTGTAGAGAATTAACCTCGTTGCAAAGCAAGGTCTCGTATCCGTCAAACAAAAGCATTCGTCCGCAGCCTCGCTCGGGCGGCTCGGTGCAGCGTCCAGGACCACTACTGTCCGCCGCCCTCACTGTTCACAACCGGCGCCATGGTTCAGCGCGAGATAGGGTGCCTGGACAGCTGCACCCCGATCGAGACGAGCTGACCATGGGCGCGAGGATTACGGGGCACATGGCGCCCTCTCTCTTGCCTCACACGACACGAGGACTGCGCGTGCGCTGCTCGGGCTTCACCCAGTCCGGGATTAGGAAAAGGCTGCTGTTGACCCATCCAAGACTCCGGCTCTAGCGCTGCACGCAGGCGCCAGAGGCCGACACAGAGTTTCGCCAAAGTTTGTTTCGGTACGGCACCGTGTTCCCCATTGCGTACGGCACTGTATTGTCCCTCCGTTCTGGCGCTAAGGTCATCGGAGGCGCACCGATAACGGGAGATAAGTTAGTGCCCAGTGAGCACCGGCTGAATATACGATAAAGATGGCTAAAAAGCGAATAACAGTGTCCTGTCCGCACTGCATATTGCCAGAATGGTCTGCAGCGCTTTTAAATACTTCAGACCAACCGAAGGAAAAAAAGAAGTAAAAAAAGAAACTCGACCAGCTCGAGGGTTCCTCCTCAACGCTCATCTCGGATGATAAGAAGCAGTGCGTGTCAAACAGCCCCCAACGGAGTTTTCTGCTACCGGTGATGGTAGCGCGGCTGTCGGTGACAAGACTTGTAGCAAGCTGGGAGCAGAGGAGGGAAGCAGTATTTGCAGGGCATTGGTGCAGCCACGCTTGTTACCATCTTGTATCTTTCAGGGGGTTACTCAGGCTGGGTGGCAAAGCCGTGAGCGCCACATAGTGGTATGGTAAGCAAGAGCTTGCACTTTCACTCGCGGGCTAATGGAAGTATTATCTATGAGTGGACAGTGGCGGAGTGGAGGTGCTCATCATTCACGTTATGTGATAATTTCTACCTTTCTTAGAGCGACTGCGTTGATAGAAGGGTTACGTCTAGCATGCTAAAGCTATAACTACGGCTTCTTTGCCAAGACGGAAGGCTGGAACTGTGGTACTTCTGAATAGACATACCAATATGGAGGCTAGCTGAGTCATGTGGCTACGTGCCGACTTTGAAAAATTCGGAAACGAATGGTTGAGTATAGTGATGGTTTGTTTACTGTCAGCTCAAAAGAACAAATTTAGCAGGAGCGAGGATGATTTTCACGGCTTTATAAAAGAACAAAGCATCACTGATTGATTTCAGTATGTTAGCGTGTTTTTCATTGTCGGCAAAGTCTCCCATAAAGACCCTAGTTATTCTCGCATTTGCCTCCCGGCAAGAAGCTCCGGCTTAGCAACCTGCGAAGGTCCAAACTAAATGCTCAAACTGAACGACAGGTCTTCAAGGAGACGCAACCTGTGCCGCGAGGTCCTCGCTTCCCGAAAGGCGCTGAGAAGGGGAGCTAGGTGGGTGGTAGCGAACTGCCTGCCACTTAATAGATGTTAGCCGGGGGGGGCGGCTGATGTTTTTCTTGTATACTACGCTCGCTCCCAGAAGACCTGAACTGCAGTGAGCTAAAAAACCTTGCTTCCTCACCATGTCTAGGTGCAAGGGGTTATACTAGAGCTTTCCGGAAAACTGGATCAAACCGCTCACGTGACCGCAAAACCCAGCGATCTCCTGCGCGTGCGACAGCCATGCTGTTGCGCCCGATGTTGCTATAAATGCGTAATTGCGTACAATGTTTATTTTTCATTTGATTCTACGAATTTTCTAAGCTCCAAGGAACCTACAACCTCCCGAACTCTTTTTCTTGCTTTCTACAATTTTAATTCACTATTTCAGAACAATTGTTTTTATTGTTCTTGACAAAATGTTTGGTCTTTTGCGACACCAGAGAAAGAAGAAAAGAAATTTAATTTCTCTCAGTGTCAATACTTTTTGCTGCTATTGGATTTCTGTAAGCGAATGATAAAACCGAGGTGAACAATTCTGTTGTCGGAGTTATCCGGAATGCTAGGCGGAAAGTGTCAGACTATGCGCGGTGTTTGGAAGTGTCTATTTTATCTGTCACAAACTCCATTTCGCATTCTTTTTCCCGCAGAGGGGAGCGATGGCGATCTCAAGAACCCGGAGCCTCCACAGCGTGCCGTGGATCAAAGCACTCCGGAGTTTCTCACACTGAGGAGGTTCCGGAATAAAGCAATAGCCCTGAACAGAACAATAAATGTGATTAGTTTACTTCTGCCTTCATTGTAAAAACGTGTACAAGAATAAAACCTTTATTGCTATTCTATTGCAATGAAAAGGGGTCCCAGACGAAAAGCTGCAAATCAGCAGATTGAGAATGTCTGAGTACCCAACACATAGACTTGTAGAGAATGTGGCCAGGTGCGAGACTGGTAAGCTCAAGAATGATGTGCGGCCCAAAAACAAAGTACGCGCTGCAGAAATTATAACAAAATCATACAAAATTATTTTTGCGTCTGCAGTGAATACAAGAAAAAAATATTAGTTCATGTATGTACACATCTACATATTTTTTCCTTTCAAAATCCATTTTGAACTCTTTAGGGCATAAGGTGCATATATTCATGTAGCGTAGTTTATAATTTTTTATATAGGTGGGTACAAGAAGGCGCTGTGCCGAATTTTCAGTTTGTTCTGTTCCTGATGGCACATCATTTTACGTCTAGATCTTAGAAAAACAGGTTTCTTTTCAAGGAATCTGAAAACTGCAGTTACCACATTTCTCAGATTCCATTTTTGGCAACAAAAAATTTATTGAGGTTTGTTTGTGATGTTGCTGCCCGTGCCAAATGGCGGTTATTTAAATGCAAGCGAAATAGCGCATGATGAATGTTTAGTTTTAGGAGCATCGAAAATTCGGACCGGCATCTTGAAAGAAAGCCAATTAACTGGAATAGTTCTTTAACATTGTCATTTACATGCCAGTTTCATCTATTGGTGCAATCAAACAAAATGCCAAGTCCTAAACCCTTTAGTTAACTTCATTCAAATGTTACCAATCATAAGGTGGATGGTCGATGTCATATTGCGGCTTACAGGTAAAATCAGTACATCTTTTTTGATTATTTATCACTAGCCCATTCACCGCGGACCATTTATGCAAAGCGCTGAGAAAAACATTTTCTTTGCTTATGCAGTCGAGTTCATGAAGTATTTTAATTAGATAATTAATATAAACGTAAGGAAAGGACAGAGAAGACTGCCTTCAAGAACGGCGCGATGAAGGTTATTTTCAGAGGATGTTAGTGTCATCAACAAAAACAACTTCCTTCCGCTGGAGTAACTAAGACAGCACGCCAAGGCAAGATCCCTGAACACTATATGCTTGTGGGGAGCGCAGGGGTTCATTTTCAGAAATGCCGCAAATAGTCCGAACAAATTTAGATTTCCTACACACGTAAACAATATCTGTTAATATCTTTTTGCAAGAGTAAGGCGGGTTCAGCGCATTTTTTTTGGAAACGAGCTGCGATTCACATAGCAGTGAATGTTATGAAAGAAGTTGGCCACTCTTTTCATGGTTACTTTTTCAAGGCCTTTCAAAACCATAGATAGAACACAAGTTAGATTATTTTTTCACTACCCTTCAAAATAACGTACACTTTAAGAAATTTTCATACTTTGGCGAAATATGACTGAAGAAATCGATACAATTATACAGAATGCTATAACGTGTGCTATAAATTTGATAGCTCCTATTTTCAAGCCATCACAATCTCAGCAGGAGGTGATATAAGGTTCAAATTATTCGTAAACAATTCATTAACAGCTGTGTATTCAAAGGCGATTGACTCACTCAACCTGAAACAAAGCTGAGAGCCTCGAGTGGGATTCCTGAAAGCACAAACAAGTATAACCGATCCCGTAAATCCAGCTTTTCCCTTTTAATTTATTTGTTTAGATTTCAACTTTAAAAAATCACTAGGAGACATAAAGAGTCTGAATATTTTGTTTTTACGCTTTATCACTTTATATATATAGATGCGACCCAAAGTTGTCGAAGTTTTCCTTTGGATGGCTTTGTCTCCAACGAGGACACCCTTGATGTATATATATCCTTAAAGATGTTTATAAAGAACTAATACGCTGAGACAGGATTGGAAGATGCGAGAATGGGAGATGAATCACGCACCATGGACATATTCACGAAAGTGGAGAAATGTCTCATCATCAAAAAGCTGATAAGCGAAGATACGGTGGCCAGAACTGTTTACAGTTCCACATGACAGGATTAAAATTCTGCACACTGATCTCTGATATAGCACACCCTACTTCCAGCAGAATTCACAGAAGAGGCAACATCAACAATAGACGGTACCATTAAATGAAAAGAAAAATCGCTGTAGGTGTGGTAGTCGAATTCGTAAAGGCATTGGAAACAATATTCGATTCAAATTGAGAGCCCACACTCGACGCATCAGATATGTTAATATTTACCACTTCTCTAACAATATAACAACTATTTTTCAAGCAAATCGAATCAAGAAAATGGTAAAAACCAGAAATTTGCTAAAATTATCTAAAGGTGGTGTGATAACATAAGAAATATTTGTGAATAATTTTTTGATGTAAGAATTTCGTAATTAGCTTACATGAAAGAAAATGTGGCAAAAAAGTTACCTTAAGATCATGCTTCTCTCAGAACCCCAAGCCACCCACTTACGACAGTCAGTTTAGGCAAAAACGTCCTTAAGAAGTTTCATCAGGCCGGTGTCATACATAGGCATGTTTCTAGTTAACAAAGTGACCTCGAAACTATGCTTAGTGTTTTCTGCGAACTAGAAAACTTTGTCAAAAAATGAACGAACATTTCGGTACAAGGCTGAAAAAATATTTGTGATTTTAATGTGACAGATAGCTTGGTGAGGATGAAGAAAATCGAAGGAGTTCATTATAAATCACTAGAACCCTAGACCTTGAGTTCACACAACTTGGACACAGCTGAAAATATTCGGCGCACATTCTTTCATTACCATACAAACATTTTGAAAACTTTATTTGTAATTGTGTTATGCTGAACACCAGTAACCTTCGCGCTTCACAATTAAAAAGTGGGAAACGATTAAGCAGCAAAAAAGTAAAACCATTACCTATTTTAGAAACTCAGCTCGACTTGTGTTCAAAGATTGTAGGCTCTAAAAAAAGTTTCATGCTACTTTGTGACACGCTTAGATTGTATGTACGTGCGTGTGTGTGTGTGTGTCTTACGTTCGTAGTGGCTACCTATACTCCACCCCAAGTGTTTTTTTCTGAATAGGTTATTTTTGTCGCATAATATAAAACGAGAATGTCGCGTGTAGTGGTTGATGCTACACTCATGTAGATAATTATAACGTAATACGATTTTCCTGCCTTTTTTTTTCATTTCGTAAACCATAAAACACGGAAGTGCATTTTTTATAAAATTAATGTTTGCAAAGGATGCATTTATCCTTTGAAGCACCAAAATTCAACAAAACCATCCTTGCCGAGAAGCACTTGTCTTCGATATACGGCAAATGTTCATCCCATGACGAAAATCATACAATGCGCTGTCAGCCTTTCGACCAAATTAACTTTTGTTGGCAAACGTGCTTTGGATTCCATTCGTCGAAGCCACTTTCGCTAGCGAATGTTCTCTTCACGGAACTCGCCAATACAGCCACAGACCAAATAACACCGATAGCCCTAATCACGCAATAAAAAGATCACGTAAGCTATGTAAGCAATACCCACCAGAACAAGGAAAGCGCGAACTATCAGTACTGTGTTTTGTCACTCTAAACACTAAGAGAAATAGAAAAACCCTAATGTGACAACATTGAGCAGATCAGCGTACTCGTATTGACCACAAAACCGCAGACGGCAAATGGGCGTTCAAACAGATCAATCCTCTATCTTATGCTCCAAGGAAGGAAGAGCCAAAAGGAGCTGAGCGCTTGGTCTGAACTCAGAAATGCCGTTCAACGTGAAATTAAAACCAGCAGATTAATGCCAAGCAAAATTTTGTAAATAGAAAGTTAACGCGGAGACGGCACAAAAGGAACTGCGCCAGACTTGAGTGTGCCTTTGTCCAAGTTCCTCGTTTGTGTGTTCTTCAATTGCGAGCCACACATATCATATCTTCGTACAACCGTTTCCTACTGCCTAGCTTTCTATTTCTTGAGATCGCAAGCATTGCGGACGTCAAATCTCAAGGCGACGTATGTTAGACTGGAAGCACAGTTGCAAACATCACGAGCGCGGTGCAAGAAGACGATAGCGCAGGGTTAGCAAATGACTCCCACATGGCTATAGTTTCGGTTTTGTGCCACCACGCGCTAAAGTGTCTGTCGGTTTGAAATATGAGTTGAGAATCTCTCCTGGGTGCAAATCCACCTTGAAGTTGCGCCTGAATCCCTGATTTTTATTTTCCATTGACTGTTTAAAGACTGTCAGTTCTGGAGAAGTATGGTCATGTTCATGCTTGAAAGAGCAGAAACGTAGGGGAGTGGAAGAAGCCACGCGGGACACTAACAAAACGGAGTAGACAGGTGTCAACATAAAACTAAGATTTTATTCGGAAGCAGACGTGTTTTATACACAATAGACAGCACAAGATAACTAAAGTGAACGCAAAGCTCAAATACAGCCAAATGATTGCAAGAGGCGGCGATTGCAACTTTTAGAAACAACCAAGACCTAACAAACCGAGACCCTCCTCCCGCGGAAAATCCTTTTCTAAGAGGCTCTCCAAAGAAGCAACCTTTTATGAAAGGCAGGGAACAGTTATCAGAGATACAATGACTTGCTAGTGACCTGGAGAATTGGGCTTCATGAACTATGATGATTTTTTTAAGTAAAAGTTCACGCACACGCCAGCGCAGCAGATCTAAGCACTGCGACGTCACGGCCACACTCAAGCTATTGAAGGACAAGCACAATTACAGCTGAATTGAGTTTATGTTGCTTCTTCGACCTTCACAAATAGCAATTGGTTCACAAATAGCAATTGGTTTTAATTCGGTAGTTCACATAAATATAAGTGAAATGCTATAGTATGTGCTTCATCTTCTGGACAAGCCGCAGGTACCTTCACTGGATAAGAATGAATAACTGCACAAATCCAAGAACACGCATGCGGTGACACCCACGTATGTGAGTCCACTACTGTTATCGTGACTATGGGCATGGGCTTGCTTCCGCTCATCATACTGATTTTTTCGGCACAGTTCGATGGTTTACCTGAACAATGCTGCTATGTGACAAATGTTACGATCATGCCACTCCAGTTCATACCAGTGGAAGCTTTTTCCTCCTCTCGCTCTCTCTCTCTCCACAGTATACATCTACTTTATCTGTGCATACGGCTGAACCTCGCAGCATTGGCAGACCGAGGCTGCCGGTTGCAGAGGATGGCTGCAGGCTGCCATTAGAGTGCCAGATTGGACGCCAGATCCGATTACACGACACGTTATAAGTGAAAGTACTTACTTAATAGCATTTCAGCCACAGCAGTAGCTCAGTGCACGTTATGGCGCTCGGCTGCTGACCCGAAAGACGCGGGTTCGATCCCAGCCGCGGCGGTCAAATTTCGATGAAGGCGAAGTTGTAGAGGCCCATGCACTGTGCGGTGTCAGTGCACGTTAAGAAACCCAAGGTGGTCGAAATTTCCGGAGCTATTCACTACGGCGTCCCTCATGGCCTACTTGCTTTGGGACGTTAAGCCCCCATAAACATTAATAGCGTTTCATTTTATTTAGAGATATATTAATACCAGCACGCTTATCCCTACGAAGTTTACTTGATTGTAAGTATGTCCAGACTCTCATTCTCAACTCTTTTGAATTTTGCAAATATGCATTTGACCGCACCAGGACACTGTCAGCGGTCGTTTTAGGGACGTTGCTTATGGTCTTACGGTCATTTCTAAAATATTAAATGTGAGGTTGAATCTTAAATGTCCGATATCACATTACTACAACCTTATTCGAAGACGCGAAGAAGGAATGGACAACGAAGAAACGTCGCCATACGTTCAATATCAGTCCGGCAACTCGGAGGTGAAGCTGTTCAATGACTCTGGCCTCGAATCATGGGGCTTGCAACAAGACCGGCCTAAGAAAACAGGCTCTGGCCACGGTGCTTCTATTTTGGTGTTGGTGCTCTTGGTTCTCCTGGGCCTTATCGCGGGGCCAACTTTGACATTCTTCTTGCTGACCGGCCCTCAAAAGGTAAAGTTAGTTTTATTTAGGTCATTTGTATCAACTATTTCATTTCTGATGTTCTTACTTTTAATTTCCCGGAAAAAATAATGTAGCACAAAGACTGGGTTGGGTGAAAAATGCGTGAAATTTTATAAGTTCCAGTATTAATGTCTCCGGCCTTTCTCATTTAATAACCAATGATGAACAAAGACACTGCCGGAGCACTGTTCAATGCAGGAAATGGCTCGAAACTTTCAGCTCCAGTGTCATCAATTATACTTTGCACGGATGGCTAGGTACAAAAATAAGGCGCATTAAAAAAATTCAAATGTAAATCTCCACATGAACAGTTGCTGCTTTCTTTGAGCCGCAATTATGTCTTTTATTTCCACTCGCGCTTTGTTGTTGCAACTTCCTTGTAATTCTGATTTTCGTGTTCTTACATCGTTTTTGTTTCGCCTTCTGCGCAAATATGGGAGCGTAGAAACATCGCGTAGAAACAAGCGGAAATGCACAACATGACTTTCTACCACATTTCAGTCATTACCTGCTGAGGCAAGTTTAGTTCCTGGTGGGCTACTATTTTCTCGTTACACGATAATATCGACCTAAAAACTGAGTGCGGGATGTGGAGTAATTTGGAGGGCAGCTTACTCTTACGTCTATGTTTGTTAATATCGCAGCGAAAGCCGTCATTGCCTCGTTTCCCGAAACTGTGTCCACAAAGCGAAGAATTGACAGTAGGATGCATATACTCAAACATCGTCGCAGGCTTGTTGAGAGTTCGTGGCTGTAACTAATGAGGGACGTATTTAGCGAAACGCCACACGCACATTGAAAGTTATATCCCAGTTATTAGTTCACTTAAATACCTTAATAATACAATTCAGTGTAATAAATAAAAACAGTGCAGTAATAAGTTCTTCGTTTTAGTACTAAACACACTGAAGCAGGAATTTGATTCACAGAAAAAAATTGCAAATAGATCCTTGAGCAAAGGAAATGACGTAGTAACTGTCTCACATATCTCGGTGGACACCCAAACCACGCCGTAACGACAGGTGGGAGAGAAAGAATAGAGAAAGAGTTGCTGTAGTGGAGGGCTCCGGAATAATTTCGACCACCTGGGGATCTTAAACGTGCACTGACATCGCGCAGAACACGGGCTCCTTTTGCTTTTCGTCTCCATCGAAACATGGCCGCCGCGGTCGGTTTCGAACCCAGGGACTCCCGCTCAGTAGTCGAGTGCCCTAACCACTGAGTCATCGCGGCGGGTCAAAGCCTAAATTAAAATCAACATCAACTAAACAAGAGTGCACACTTGTGCCTGCATTCAAAGTAGGACACCTCTTTAACAGTAGTGCGATATGAGCTCCATTACATGCATTTTTGACGCCTCGATGATGTTGTTTGTTTCTGCAATCGCATACTTGCACCGGCAACTCCGGCTGAAAAGGCAGTCCCTATTTTTGAACTGCGCACATGGGAGTACACGTAGATATGAAAGACAATCGTGCGCATATGAAACAAGGCCCATATTTGTTCAGCGCGGCTCATGCCCTGGCAGTCAAATGTTGCACACCAGATACTGTATATCGTCCAGCTGAAAATATACTGACCAGACATATGGTCATTTAAGCCTTTTACGAATTCATGTTCACAAAACACATAGCTGTCAAGAGATTCAGGCAAATTTATATCAATCATATTGCCGCGAACATTTCCATTGTTTATTTGTTTTGTTTGTTTGTTTGTTTGTTGGATTGTTGGTTTGTTGGTTTCATGGTTTGTTTGTTTTTTCTCCAAATGTACCTGCACATGGCTTTTTCGCTTTGTGATGCAAGACGCGACCAGATATATATCGATTGATCGAATCCAGGTGGAGGCGATTCTACGCTTTTTCCGACTCTTGTAGCACCTTTGCACGCCGTATATCCAAAGTTCGCTATCGGCTTTAAATTAAGCACAGCCGAGAGCGGCGGGTATACTGTTCTACGACCGCCGAGCTCGCTTGTTGCTTTCGCCGCCTCCGAGTCATTCGGCCTATTGTAGGCGCAGGTCAGCCCAATGAACAGCTTTCTTTTAGAACTTCTCCCTGTCTTCCTCGCCATCTTGACTTCCGTCACCGCTTCGTGACATCTGGTGGAGGTCTTAGCGCATGTCATTGACACTCCCACCCCCGGGAGCCGCCAAAGCAGCCCGAGCCGTCTCGAAGAAGTATATTACAAGAGAGCCACAGAAGCCGTCCCAGCCGAAGATGAAGTGACCGGCAGCCGTCGCCTCCAGAGGTGTTCACCTGAATACGGATTACTATCGGACCGCACGCGAGCAAAGAAGGGCTCCTCGAAGCCGACGCCAACAGTGGCTATGACGCCGGTCCCGATTATTTTGCACCAGCCCCGACTGCCGCCTACGTTCAGCGGTACACCAGCCGAGGACCCTGAAGATTGGCTTGAAAAGCTTGAGCGTGTCACCGTATGCAACAGTTGGGATTACAAGACTAGACTGAGCTATATTTTGTTCGCAGTAGAAGGCCGAGCCACAATTTGATTCCAAAACCACGAAGCTTCTCTGGTGTCCTGGGAATCAATCAAGCGATAGTTCCTCAAGGCATTCACAAGCATCATCAGGAAAGAAACAGCGCAGCTGCTTCTACAGTCACTCATCCGGCACCTGAATGAGAGAGCGACAGTATACGTACCACACATGAAGCGTATTTTTCGTCGTGCCAATCCTAACATGACGCAAGAGAAGAAGGCGGAGCTTCTTATGCATGGTATTGAAGATGCGTTCCTCGGTGGTGTAACCCTCAATACATCTAAGACCATCGCTGAATTCACCAGCGAAGTGGCCATCATTCAGAAAACATTGGAAGCATGAGCCCGCCATTACCCTCGACAGCTCCAAGTGACCTCGACTAACCTCTCGGATGGCACAGCATTAGGAGGCACTCTGCACAGTGCCATGCGGGAAATTGTGCGGGAAGAGCTGCGCCGCCTATTACCATCTCCCAAGCAGCCTCAAGTTTCGACCCTTGGGGAAATAGTCCGCGAAGAAGTGCAGCATACGCTTGGCTCCCCGTCATCGACGCATCCAGCTGAAGCTCCAGCCAAATGACCTACCCCGCTGAGTACGCAATCCTCAGCACCAACGATAACCTCCACGTCCTCCTCTTCGACGCGAACCAGCTGTTTCCGACCACCGCCACGCTGCCCCCGCCCAGCCTGCGAACGACGCTGGAGCCTCAGAAAATGCAATACTGGCCTCGAGGGCTTCCGACAGCCGACCGCTGTGCTTACACTGCGGTGAAACTGCCCGCATTTTCGTCGCTGCCAGTGCCGACGTATCGGTCTTCGTGGTTATGTCGTTGACGCAGCCTGACCACGCTTCGGCCAACGCCCGCAAGAATTCGACGACTACCTGCTTCGAGAGGAGTGCGTGCCTAACCACCTTTCTCGCTCAGCATCACCGTAAGCCTCGCGCTTCGCGTCGACACGCCGCAGCTACGCAGCGGCTCTGCACGGAAGGCCTCCTAGCCACCGTAGGGGAAACTAACGAAAGCAACTTTCGGAGATTAGGTTGCTGACAGCGAAACGACGAAGATCCTCCACCGACCACGCCGTATAAAGACGCCACACCCAACATGCGACCCCCCCCCCCCCCCACACAAACACCAGCTCGACCACGACACGACCGAACTTCGAATTGTCGTCGACACAAAGAAAGCCCAGACAACACGCCCTGCCCACGATTCACATACTCGACGAAGCCGTGACCCGACGCCGAGGACGACGTGCAGCGCAAGAGCTAGGACATCCGACTTGGAAGCGGCTATCGACGACCGGAAAGTTACAGCTCTAGTCGACACGGCAGCGGATTATTCGGTGATGAATGGAACATTCGCCGCGCAGCTGAGGTAAGTTACGACCGCTTGGGACGGGCGAAAAATGCACACCTCCAGTGGCCACCTCATTACACCAATGGGACGATGCACAGCGCTACCTTTGTAGCGTTACAGCAATGTTCCCGCGACGTCATATTGGGCGTGGATTTTCTAAATGAACATCAGGCGATCATCGACCTTCGATCCAAACTCGTCAAGCTATCGACGGACGAATCAATCCCTTCGATGACAAGCATGGAGCAGCATGTTGCCCTGAGTGTCCTGGATGGACAAGTGAGCGTCCTACCCCTATCAAGCATCATGGTCAGCGTAGATGCCACGGATACCAAGAACGTGGAAACTCTCATCAAAGGGAACACGGAGTTGCTGCTAGAGCGAGGAATCGGCATCGCAAGAGGCACAGCACATTTCCGCAATGGCAAAGCTGAAGTGCTACTGAAGAACTTCAACAAAGAATACCGGAACGTTAAGAAAGGAAGAACGATTGCTTTCTTCGACGAACTATCCAACGTTTGCGACGCCTTCACCATCTCCGATCGAGCCCCAGAAGAATCACGTAAGGAAGAGTACAACCACGTCTTCGACATAAACGCAGCCCTGCCCCAGAACAGGCAAGACTAGATCCACAATCTGCTTCGAAACTACAGCGAGTGCATCTCGTTCTCCCCGAAGGTCCGACAACCGCCGATTGTCAAGCATGCATTGTAAGCGACCAGCGCGCCCGACCTCTCCGCCAAAGTCATATCATGTGTCGCCGTGAGAACGATAAACCATCCGTGACCAAGAGGAATAAATTCTTCGCGACGACGTCGTCCAGCCTTCAAACAGCGCATGGGCGACACCGGTTGTTCTAGTGCGAAAGAAAGACAGCGCACTTCGATTCTGCGTTGATTCCCGCCGTTTGAACAACACAACGAAATGGACGTCTACCTCCTTCCCCGCATCGACGACACACTGAACTGGCTCTGCAACGCCAAATATTTCTCACCGATGGAACTCAAGAGTGGCTACTGGCAAATTGAGGTCGAGAAAAAGAAGATCCCGAAAAGATTACATTCATCACTCCGGGCGGCCTCTTCGATCTCAAGGTGATGCCACTTGGTATCTGTTCCCCACCAGCAACTCTTCAGCGAGTAATAGACGCAGTGCTGGCAAGCGTGAAGTTGCAGATTTGTCTGGTATATTTAGATTATGTTGTCTTCGCCTCAAACTTTGAACACCTAAATGGCTTCGAACAATACTAGAAGCAATCAAGTCGTCCGGTCTAACCTTGAAAGCAGAGAAGTGCCACTTTGCTTATAAAGAGCTGCTGTTTCTTGGCCACATCGTTAGCAAGGAAGAGTACGCCCAGACCCGCAGAGACAACTGCTATCGCAGTTTCCACCGCCGGCAGATAAGAAAGTTGTGCGCAGGTTTCTCGGACTATGCGCGTATTACATACAATTAATAAATAACTTTTCGCACATCGCCCAGCTTCTGACCCAACTGACAAAAGCAGATGTTTCTTTTAAATGGGAAGCGCAACAAGCAGAAACATTCAAGGAACCCCAGCGTCGTTTACAGTCTCCACCAATCCTCGTTAATGCACACCGACGCAGTCAGCGTGGGCCTAGGCGCCGTCCTCGTGCAGAAAAGCGACAGACTAGAAAAAGTAATCGCATACGCTAGCCGTTCCCTTTCCAAGGCCGAGACAAACAATTTGACAACTGAGAGCCAGTGCCTTGCCATCGTCTGGGCTAGGTCGAAATTTCGCCCCTACCTCTATGGACGACCGTTCAAGGTGACCAGCGATCACCACGCACTGTGTTTGCTAGCAAATTTCAAGGACCCCTCCGGCCGCCTCTCACGATGGAGTCTGCGCCTCAAGGAGTTGGACGTCACCATCGTTTACAAGTCCGGACGCAAGCACTCTGACGCCGACTTCCTTTCACGGTCCCCTGTAGGTGCACCACCACCGGACGCCGATGAGGACGCATTCCTGGAACCAGTAAGCTCCAGCTATTTTACACAGCATCAACGCCATGCCCCCGACCAAAAATGCCTCATCGAGTACTTGGAAGGCAATGTTTCTTCGCCGCCCACCCCGTTCAAGCGAGGATTGTCTTCATTCTGTGCACAGAATGATGTCCACGTGAAGAACTTCGCAGCGAACAAGGCAGTCTGCATCGTTGTACTTGCAAGTCTCCGCGAAGGAGTTCTACAGGGTTCGCACGACGAGCCAACTGCTGGATATCTCGGCTTTTCTCGCACCCTCCGCCGCATTCAAGACAAGTATTACTGGCCCCGATGTCGCACATTATATGAAAACCTGCCGCGATTGTCAGCGCCGAAACACCCCTTCCACACGACCAGCAGGGTTTCTGGACCCAATTGAGCCCCCCTCAATGCCCTTTCAACAGATTGGCATGCACTTGCTTGGCCCTTTCTCAAAATCAAAGTTTGGAAATAAGAGTATCATCATAGCGACCGACTACCTGACCCGCTACGCCAAGGCAAAAGACCTACCGAACAAAACAGCACCAGAAGTCAACAAATTTTTTGCGGAGTGCATTCTTCTGCGACACGGTGCCCCCGATGTGTTCATCGCGAACAGAGGAACAGCGTTCACGTCGGAACTCAGTGACGCAAGCCATCCTGCGCTACAGCCAAACCAGCCACCGGAGACAACTGCATACCATCCGCAAACCAACGGACTGGGCAAGAGCCTGAACAAAACCATCGCCGATATGCTCGCCATGTATATCGATGCCGAACACAAGACCTGGGACGCCATCCTGTCTTACGTCGTCCTCGCCTATACAACCCCGTAGTGCAGGAGACCACCCAGATGACGCCATTTAGGCTCGTCCATGGCAGGAAGGCCACGACCACGCTAGACGCCATGCTGCCCAATGTTACCGAAGAAGAAAACGTCGACGTCGCCACCTACCTTCAGCGCACAAAAAGGAGCCCAAAGACTTGCCCGATTACCGACCAAACACCAGCAGCGGACTGACGCCGGACGCTAAAACCTACAAAGACAACGCGGAATTCAAGCCAGGAAACCGAGTCTGGGTTTGAACGACCCTTCGCCACCGCGGATAGAGTTAAAAACTTTTGCGCCACTATTTCGGCCTGTACAAGGTTCTTCGTCGGCTATACGAACTGGACTATCAAATCGTCCCTGAAGAACTAGACTGCGTTCTAGCGACGCCGTATACGACAAGAAGTTGTCCATGTCGTCTAAGGCTATATTACGCGTGCTAAAAGACGCTGTATTTCCACTCAGTGCTGATAGCGAACAGTCCCTTTTATTTGTATTCAGTCACCTTCATTGTGTCAAAGCATCGGGTGGATGCTTCTGAGAGGAGAGGAATGCCGCGATTCTTTGTACTGTTCGTTCATTCTTCAAATCTGCCGCCACGCCGCTTTATCGCTTTGTTTGCGATGCAAGACGCGACCAGATATATCTCGATTGATCGCATCCAGGTGGAGCCTATTCTACGTTTTTCTTGACTCTTGTAGCAACTTTGCACGCCGTATATCAAAGGTTTGCTATATCGGCTTTAAACTGAGCACGGCCGAGAGAGGCGGACATTCTGTTCAACGACCGCCCACTCATTCGCTCCATTGTGAGCGCAGGACAACCCAATGAACAGTTTTCTTTTAGAAAGAAATGAACGGCACCTCAGGTTCGCACAACCTATGGGAGGCAAATGATGCAATTCAAAGTTCCTCATTATCATCATCAGCCTTACTACACCCACTGTAGGGCGAAGGCCTCTCCCATGTCTGTCCAATTAACCGTCATTTGCCAGCTGCATCCACCCTTTGCCTGCAAACTTCCTAATCTCATCCGCCCACCTAACCTTCTGCCGCCCCCTCCTACGCTTACTTTCTCTTGGAATCCACTCCGTTACCCTTAAGGTGTGAAAATTCCGGCTGTAAAATAAATGTTATGAGAAGTTTTCTCAGTCGTGTGGAGGATAATGAAAGTTTTTTCTCTTAACTATTGTTTGTTGTACGTGCTTGTACAACCTCATTGTGTCTCTTTATAAACAAAAAATTTCACCTCCCTACCTTTATTATCTCATAGTGAACTTCTTATTTTGTACTCATGTCTATTACTTTGAATTACTTAGTAGCGTTGTGTTCTAGACGTCTGCTTGTGATTTCCTGTATTGTCCTTCTCGCCTGTCATATTGTGTCATGTTCACTTTGATTTAATTGGTAACAAAAAACCTTGCATGTTTCGTCTCTATTGCGCTTCTAAAATACATGGGTTATCCAAATTCACCCTGTGCTTTATTATGTTTATGAATTCTGCATGCTCTCTGTTGCCTTGTAATGGGCCCCGGGCCTAGTCAGGCTACTCTGAAGTAGCTTTTTGCCCAGGCCCCTTTTTCTCTTTTAGAAAAATAAAGAATATGTGTATGTATGTATGCAACTTCTCGCTGTCTTCCTCACTGCCTGGACTGCCTTCACCACTGCGTGACAGTATTCTCAATGATAATGACAATGATTCCTTTTTGAATGGCGCAAGGGCAGCTTTTGCCAAAGAACGACATGGCAGAAGGTGTGTTGGTCTACTTAAAGTGGGGCGGGGAGACAAGTTTTCCAAGCATTTCGCCTCAGAGAAGCCGAGCACTACGCCGGGGAAAAGCTTGTACCCACTGTGTCACAGGTGGACACCCAGCGGCACTGGGTATCGTACCCAGTGCTTCCCGCCTACAAGGCGGATGCTCCATATCCTCTAGAAGGTCCTACGCTCTGAAATTAATGATCGCATGATACATTGTAGCGTACTGCCTAATACAATTATTTTATACAGCTGGCCACCGGTGTTTCCCAATCTCTCATTACATTTACTGTAACGAAACTGTTTAGCGGATAGAGCTCTTGAAAACTTTGTGAGCCAGAATCAAACTGTTTCAGAAATTCGTTATCAAGGCCTTCAAAGCCCACGCGATTTCAATATTCGGGCCAAAAAGCATATTCAAGTTTTGTTACATGATAACGCTTTGTCTTATTGGATGATGTAATGCCTCCAAGTTCTATAGAGGGTGTCCCAGCTAACTTAAGCCAGGGTTTAAAATACGCCACGAGACTCTAAGACGACGGCACCAAATGCATGTCGTTGGCTATTGTACGAAGCAAGCCACGCTATTTTTTTTATTCTGCTTAATAGCATAATTTGTCAAGATTAATTAATCAACTTCGCAAGCAACGAAGCAAGACCAAAAATTCCAACAAGGAAGTTGTAAACGGATGGCGAGACGTCTGATTGAACAGTTTCTAACTTTCAATTTATTACGTAATAAATTTTTCCGTTCCATGCAGATTATTTACAACTTCAAATTATTTAATCCTTTCAATCATGCTAATTAAAGACCTGCCAGTGCCTCTCCTGTCAAGGAGCACCGAAAAATTTTTCTTTGCCCTGGTCTGTTTTGAAGATCATTCCTTCAGTGCTTAGAATTTTCAGCAGTGCTTTGAAGTCATGGAAAAACGCCAGACGTGCAGTGTGATGTTTTAACCGGGATGCGTAGCCGACTCTTAGCTGTTCCAAGCTCTGTCCGGGTACGGTTTGAATAATCGTTTGCGGCTGGTGACTTTGGCCTAATGTTTGAAATATCGCATTCCAGATGATCATCCTCCGCGCCTGTATAATGTCGAGAGAATGAGAATGAGCGATTTAATTTGTTTCATTGGCGTTAAGGCTAGTGCAAGTACAGTGCAATCTAGCGTATGCTAATTCTAGTTTATTTTTATTTGAATGCGTCACTAGGAAGCAATTTGACTACGGCCACACGTCATGTCTTCCTTTGGGCTACGGCTACCCCAGAACAAAATACACAGGCAAAAGGTATGCACAGAAACATCTAATGCTTATCACTGTTCGGTGCCGGGAACTCTTGCAATGGTTCTGTTTGCGCACTGCATGCTGTTTGGATTCGCTGGCCTGGCACTGCCCGAGGACATGTTGCAACCGCAGCATCAGCACCAATGAGCAGCAAAGAACGTTGCAAAGCAGAAAGCGAAAGAGAGCAAAGAGGAGCCATCACATTGTTTATAGAGTTGAGAAAAAAAATTGTCAACAAACATTAACTTCTCCTCGCGCTCAGTGTTTCACGTAACCGGCACGCGAGGCAAGTCGCCCTTGTATGTTGCCCACAGAGCGCAAATTAGAGAAGACCTGCAGCCTTGGCCATACTTTATCGTTGTTGATAAACGGCCCTCATGATTAAACAGCAGTGTAGCATGCAAAGGTGTTATTTGGAGAGGGGGGTGTTCGCGAAGAGCTGAAATATTTGTTCCGAGAATTCTTAACCACGCGTATATAGCAGCAAGCCGCACGTTTTAACGCTGAAGTGCATGGCCGGAGTCTACAGCTTTAATCCGGGGCAAAGGCACCAATTTCTCTTGAATACCTTGAATACCTTCTGAAGTGCCTCGCTCTCAGCAAACAAGCTGAGAAACCATGTGGTGTAACGAACGCAGAAATAGCAAGAAGAGCCTTACCGATACGAGCATGGTGTAATAGGGCTTTGTTTGTATTAAGTGTACCAGGAGTATTGGTAAAGTGCAGGCGATCGGTGAGAACCGTCTGTAGACCGGGAAAACCGTCACACTCACAATTGTCTCCGTAGTGGGAGCCGCCCCTCAAGATGCCTTTTAAGTCGAAAGACGAAACACATCCCTCCACAAAAGCGGTTATATAGCCACTGCTAACAGGAGAGGCACTCAAAGTACTTTGAATTCAGAATTTAGCTTGCGCTGTTACACCGTTAGCGCCATTTCGAGTCATGTGCGACTGGCGCGTCTAGCTTGTTCATCAACGTGTGCGCATTAAAAGCAAGGCTGTCGCTTTGGGATTAGCAGAAGCAGTCTTACTGCCCGACTGTCTTCATTCGTCCTGTCATATGTGTGTCTTTTTCGTCCTCTTTTTTTTCCTGCTGCTTCGTTTTCTCAGGATGGATCATTACCAACTGGCCCAAACTTCGGTGCTTTTGCATAGTATGTCTCCGGCGACGACAGCTGCCGTCATCGCTGCACGGGAAACGTCCCAGACCGCAAAAGCGTCCACGGCAGATTCCTTCGCAAAAAATTTAGCTAGTGTGCAATTATGTGACCTGGGTTTCTACGATGTTTTTTCTCTTTAAAAAATTTTGCTCACGTGAGCGTTCTTTCAACTTTCGGCGAAAAGAGGAAAAGTTGGTTGAAGTAAGAAATTTTTAAATCAAACGTGAAACAGGCTACAATAAAAATCTTATTTTGTAATATTTCACCTGCGTTATTCATCCGTCTGACTTCATTATAGACGTAATGCAATAATTTCCCGCGCTTTCTTCGTTCAGCAAAAAGAAGTTACAAATGAGGCTTTTTAACAATGTATTTCTAAATAACCATAGTTAGCATCCCAGCTACATTAACTTTTCTGGATTGGACCTGTTACTACAACTTACGCAGAAAGTAATTTTAAACTGTTAAGCACCGAACTAAGAAAATTGCTTCCAAAGTTCGCAAAAAGTGACTTTTTAGTGAGATTGTGACCTAAATCTTTCATCGAGCAGCGATTCACTGAGACATCTTCTCAGTTCTTAATTTGTTTGTATTTGATTGCAAGAAATGTAAATATGTGAATATAGTTTTCTCCCGCTTCTCCTACCTACGTCTCCAGCCCACGTTCCCTGACTACCTGCACAGCGGCGATGTTCCTGTACCCGATGCCTGATAAAACACACTACTAGCAAGGCAAGTCGTATCACCTGGTGTCAGCGGTGGGGTGGAAGTTGACCAGTATCAGCGGGACACCATCTTTCAGCTTTCAGCCGCATAATAGCGTGCCGCACTCTTATCACCTTTTATATGCGGCCCTTCAATTTTTTTCAAGCTATATAGAACTTTGTCACGCATAGCCCTTCTTTCAACGCCGCTTATAAGCCGATAATTATCTAGGATGCCAGAGAGTACCACTTATCCCCAGGACGTTATCTAGGACATGACTAAGAGTGTTCGCTTTGCAGCTAGCCCAGGGTGTTTTAGAACGCGAAGAATTATAAATTCAACCAAGAAGATGACACGTGTGCCGAGTATGGTAAATCTTTAGAAAAAATTGAACTTCTTATACTCGAGTGCAGTGGTATCCATCAGGATGTCGATGCAGGCACAGTCACGCTCCCGAGTTTCTAGGGTTTAGAGGCAACAATGGTCATGTGATTGAATCAGCGGTTGAAGTTAGGAAAAAGCGATTGGAAGATGGTGGCTGAAAACCACGGAGGTTATATAAGGTTACCAGTGTGAGATTAAAAATGTATTTAAAGAAAATAAAGAATTTAAACAGTAATTTTCAAAATCGTTCAAAAAGTATAAAGGAAAAAAGCCATCATGATGGCAACTACCACCACGTCGTTTCAAAGGGGCCGCTCCCATCTTTCATCCATCCATGTTAAAGAAGTTCAGGATCCAAAGATGATGTATCACAAATGTTGATTAAAGTTAAAAACGTGGGAATTTCCGGAGGGTACTTTAAACCCTTCGAGGGACGAATTTATTCTCAAAAAACATTCCTCGTGTAAAAATGAAAAAGAATGAGGACAGATAAAATTTTTCTCTCCACTTAGTGCAGTCACGTCGACCACGCGGACACCAAGCTCGCAGTAATAACCGGTTGCGTGTATTTCTTTCTTGGAAGGCGAACGTCCCTTTTATGCTTTTATCTCTACCCTCAGAACAATATTTCAAACCACAAAATAAAAAAAGAAATAGCACGGTCCAGCAACGCTTTTCTGAGCTTAAAGCCAATGCAAGACAAAAGCAAAGGAGATAAACGTTCAAAATTAAACCAAAAAACGATTTGAAAGAAAAGCAGGGAAGAAAAAAAGACAAAAACGAAGTCCGTGGTATCCAGGCACAGAGATCCAGGCAAGGTGAGTAGAAGGCGTCAGGGAGGTAGCAAATGAAACTGGGGAAAGAAACGAGCAATAAGGGAGTAATTACTCATCGGCATCCACCCAAGCGCAGCCATACGGCTACAAAGGAAAACTATACAGCATTCGTAAAAACATCGTAGTTAAAGGAAAACTCTTCCTGGTCCGGAGTTCGAAATCGGGACCACCGCTTCAACGCAGCAGTCGCTCTACAACTGAGCTAACAGAGACGGCTAGCATATGGCAGGGAGATAGATAATTGATCAGTAACTCGAAGTGGGATCAGTGAAGGTGAAATGTTTTAAGGGGATCCCCTAAGGAGAAGAAGATTTGTGATAAGGAATTACCCATGGGTTTCTACCCAAGCACAGACATGCGGCAACAATGGAAGGCTATACAGCTTCCACAGAAACTTCGTAGCTCAAGAAAAATTCGTTTTGGTCCGGGATTCAAACCCAGAACCACCGCTTCACAGGAGCAGCCACTCTACCAAATGAGCTAACCGGGGCGGCTCCCAAATGCTAGCATGACGAGCCGACAGCTGAATATCTCTGGTTTTCTCGCATCCTCCGCCGCATTCAAGACAAGTATTACTGCCCCCGACTGTCTGCCGATGTCGCACATTATGTCAAAACCTGCCGAGATTGTCAGCGACGAAAGAACCCTCCCACCTTAACAGCAGTATTTCTGCGCCCTATTAAACCTCCCTCAAAATCCTTCCAGAAGATCGGCATGGACCTGCTTGGCCCTTTTTCGATGTCAACGTCTGGAAATAAGTCGATCATCATAGCGACGGACTACCTCAGCCGCTACGCAGAGGCAAAAGCCTACCGAACGGAACAGCAGCAGAAGTCGTCAAATTTTTCTGAAGTGCATTTTTCTGTGACACGGCGGCCCCAATGTGGTCATCACGGACAGAGGAATAGCGTTCATGGCTAAACTCAGTGACGCAAGCCATCCTGCGCTACAGCCAAACCAACCACCGGAGGACAACTGCCTACCATCCGAAGACCAACGGACTGAGCGCGCGCCTAAACAAAACCATCGCTGACATGCTCGCCATGTATGCAGATGCCGAGCACAAGACCTAGGACGTCATCCTGCCTTACGTCGACTTCGCCTAGAACGCCGCTGTGCAGAAGACCCCCCAGAGGACGCCTTTTAGGCTTATTCATGGCATGGAGGCCACGACCACGCTAGACGCCATTCTGCTTAAAGTTACCGAAGAAGATAACGTCGATATCGCCCCGTACCACCAGAGCGCAGTGCGGTCACTGTCATGACGGCGCGCGCAACCATAATGAAACGACAGCGCGCATCTGATCACCTCGATGTAAGTAAACCGCGTGGTGAGTAAAAACGCCTCGTGCCAGAAATAAACCGAAAAAAGCGCTAATCAACAAAAAGTTTAGCTTTTGAGCTTCTCCATAACAGTACAGGATGTGCGCAGAGGAGCCGACACTAGACGAGCGCCTTATCGTAAACCCTGCGCAATTTTGAACATGGCAAAAACAACTCGTTTATTTCACGGAATAGTTTCTGTAAGCCTTAAGAGGGGCGTCCAAGTCAGCGAAAGTGATTGCCTTCAGTACATTTTTTCATCATTTTAAGATATTGCGAACTCCCGATATCCGTCGTACATATAAGGCAGTGACCATGTGGGAAACGCCCGCGCCACCACACATGTATGGCAGCGAACATCAACTGGTTAAGTTTGAAAAACAAACAAAATAAAATGTCGAGCCATGATGGCGCCCGCCATCAACCCGTTTTGAAGGTTACAATCTATTAATATCAATACATCCATCCTAAGGGGCTAAATCACCGACAGAACAGAATCATGTTAACTGGCCCGCCGCCTGCCGCGCTTGAGCAGTGCCAGAGTAAGCGGCCGTATATAAATGTAGTAACTCTGTAAGTGCAGAAGCACTCGACTTGACCGATGCTTTACTTCTCCTGCACTCGGACCCCGACAATATCCTAAAGCTCGTCATTCCACCAGATTTGATGTACTTCACAGGAAGGCGCGAAACATTACAGACACAGCCGGGTTTCACTTCCAGCTGTTGCCAAAATGCGCACAGTTGTTCTGGCGCCAGCCAATGCGTCGAAGAGAGGCTATATCTGGCCTTCTAAAACCTCACAAATCATTCGACGCAAGGTCGCTGAGGAACGCAGCGCTTATATCTTGGTAATCTTCAGTGAGAGCGATATTTGCTATGTAAATGAAACTTCACGGCACAAGGTCCTGCCCACGACTAAATACATGTGGCATTAAAACGGCAATCTACGCTCCGCCTAGTGCTACGACAGGCACTGGTGCGCGACGAAGTCCTTCCGGCTGACGCATTCGAACACTGCGCCGAACTCCGGCATGTTGTGTAGGGGCAGTAGACAGTTGGCGCGGGGTGACAGGGGCCTCGGCGTCTGGTTGGTGTCGCACGACAGCAGGCAGAAGCGGGCGAAGAAGGCCGCCTGTGCCTCGGCCCACAGCTTCAAAAACCCGCGGCTGCCCACCGCGGTGCCGAAGCTGGCCACCAGGCCATCGTACGCCAGCCGTTGTCCCTGGGCACGGAGGAACAGTTCGCGCCGCAGAAGCTCAGTGCTGTCGTTCAGGTGGCGCTGCAGACCCAGACGCTCGAGCAGTCCATGCAGGCACAAGGCTGTGCCGTTGTACTCGCTGATCGCTTCCGGTGTCCACCAGACGTCGTTGAGCCGACGGTTCCCCTGGAAGGTGTAAAAGAAAAATTTGCGAGGTATTAAGTGGTATCAAATATATTGCACTGAGGTATTATAAAAATCTTATTTACAAGGTGCATAACATATGTGGCACTCAACTGTTATAAAGAAGTAGCACAACGTACTATGTAAGTTGCTATCGCATATTTGCTGTTACAGGTCATATGTGGCACTATGCGATGCATTATAAAGATATATAGAGAGACACGAGATAAATGCCTTGAAATAAATATTTTAAAAACCCTTGAAACGACCAGAACAAGTGGTTCCTCCTTCCATAAATCAGAATTTCGTAACTGCAACTAAGCTACTAAGCTGTCTGCTTTTAACGCGTGTTTCGGTGCTCTTCTGTGTCAAATCCGTGCACTCTGAGCTGCTAGCGGCGGCATGGTACAAACAAATGTGTTATGTCAGCGAGTAAATAAGTATGTAAACAGTGATAAAGGAGTTGTCGGAGGCACGTATAGGACGCTTGTTTAGCCCGACTAATTATTGTTGGCTCTACGAAATGGATCACTATTTAAGCCAGCTTTTCAGCAGCACCAGCAGCTTCAACCTAACTGCACACACTGCACGACGAAAGCCTCTGCCGATGAACATCAAATAACTGCCCTGCGCAAGGTCCGGCCACCCTATAGCAGAAAACGTTCTAGCTTCACCCGTTCATTTGACACTCGGCCACCCCATTTAAGGTTTTTCAACAGATACACTAACCGACCGTTATATATACTGATGCAAACGTGAGGACAATTTCGTGCTCTTTGATGTTATTTATTGCGAGCACTGTCCGGTTGCACTGTGCTGTCTCCAGGAATCCACCATAACCATGTACATTAAAAGAACTACCACCTCAGGAACACTACCGCACACTCTGTCTTAGACGCCTTATTTTGCGACACGTCGTCAGAACAGAGCTTAATTTTTTTATTCCCTTGTAGATAAGCAATGGAGCCTTACCGTCTCAGGCGGAAAAGAGACAACCAGCCCAAAGATATCTGCGATGCTCGACGCCAGAAGTGTCCCAACTGTGGCGTAGTTGAAGTAAGACGGTACGCCAGTCACGTACAAATACGGCGAGCTCTGGTACACTGTCGGCACCACCACGGACTGCGTTGTCCTCGAGTACGCCAACTCGCTGTGCCGCTCAAGCAGCGAGATGGCGAAGCGGGCAAACGTTGGAGGACTCCGGAGGCGCTTTTTGTGTGCCAGGCTCAGTACCTTGAGGTAGAGCTCGATGAAATTCATGTCGCTCTCATTGCTGGTGTACATGACTTCCTGGTATTCCTCGTCCATCCAGGCTGCCTTAGGCTGCAGCAATGAGGACACTGTGAACATTGACCTCTTCTCTATTACCCAACAGATGCACTGAAGCTGCCACCGAAGCATGTTTTATTAAAGCCGTCCATCCTTCCTTCCCCCCGGCGAGAGCGGTCAGGAATTCCTCTCTAGGCGTAACTAATTTCAGAGGACCCTTCCTATTCATGCAAGCGACGGTATGGTATGTGGTATATGGGGCTTAACGTCCAAGATCTCATGTGCTTAGCAGACGAATGCTTAACCCCTGGGAAATCCTGGCGGGTATTTACGCACACGAATATTTCTTCTGTAAAGAAAAATTCCCGTCTTATATCCTGTGTTACCACGCCTGGCTATAAGCTGGATTCTGTCACTGTGATCAGAATGGTGGCTAACTTAGAGATGTTTCAACAAGGATGATAGCTTCAACTCTTAAGAACATGTTGCGAATACATAAAAGACAAACGCAGGAAAACGATGAAGACGGAAAAAGCGCTCTTTCAGTCCTCATCGTTTTCCTAGGTATGTATTTAATATGTGCGCCACTCGCTAATGAAAACCGCCATGCACTAAATAGACCAGCGAGAAGTTCTAAATTACTTCATGGTTTCAAGTTTTTCCACAATGCGGGCATCATTACATGTCGTGCATGAAGCGATCAAAAACAGTGAAATCTGAATAGAGCTTTCCTACCCCAAACTCTCTGTTTGGAGCTTCACCCCTGGATGAATACAAAGCATGCCTCCACTAGAGCGACGATGTGGCACCCACCGCGATGGACTCAGAAACGACCGACAGCGCCACTTTCTTCACCTTTTCCTCGGCATACGGTCGCACCGCCTTGGGTAGCCACGTGAACATGATGGTGCCTTTAGATGCATCTTGAAGCTGGCTGTACATCATCTCGAGGACATCTGCGCCCTCGCGTGGCTTCAGAAGCATGGAAACGAGTTGCGGCCACATGATGCCATGGGACCTCTGCGCCAGCTCTAGGCAGACGTCTGCGGTCTTCACGTGGTCGGATGACGCCTGCTTTCTCGACAGTTCGAGAGACAGCACCTCGGCGTCCAAATGAGATGCTAAATACAGAGCGATGTCACCAATGCTGCCTTTAGCGGTAATGTCCTTGAACACGCTGCGGATATTATCTACACCAGACGCCAGGGCTAGGTCCGAGAGCCGCATGATGTACATATTCAACGGCATAAGAACATCATTGACTGCCGCTAGCCAGTCGGTCGCCTTAACGACAGGAGCAAGACCGTCGAGAAACTCCTCCAGCAGCCCATGCGCTTCCTGGCTTGGATCAGTCCCTGTGGAGTCAGCAACGCCCAGATCGCGCACGGCGAGGGCGTCAATCTCGAGAATTTTGGGCAAGTCTTTTGCTTCTTCGTTCATTACGCTTCGAAAAATCGTCTCCACCTTTCCGCGATGATCGCCCGTGTTCGTGAGCTTCTGGTGCAGCGACCTACCACGGGAAAGACGCATTACAGCGCGGCTGTCCTCACTGAGCATTTCTAGGACCAGAACTGTGTGTAACCCGACCGGAAGCGACGTCTGTACCAGAAGTCTGACAAGTTCCGGGTAGTCACGGCAGCCGGCCAATTTAACCCAGTTGAGCTGCTTCCGTGCAGACTGCAGAGTTTCCTTGACTGAAGATAGCATTGTCCAGTCGAATGCGTAACGGTGGCACTCCCGGTAGACGCGACGCACCAAGCGGGTGTCTTCCAATTCATCTGCGTCAGAAATTCCAGGAACTAATGCGTGTAAGGAACTCTTAACCGTTTCCACATTCTAAGTTAGCTGAAACCTTCAGGTGTGCACATGTTTCATTTCATTTATTTACTCTCAGCGCATAGCAGCGTTACAGAGAGGAGTGGCTGACTAACAAAAAATACATTTGCAGAAGGCAGGTTAATTAAGATGAACACACATTAAAGCTGCGAACTGGGCGAGTTGGTATTGATTCATGTTTGAACAGCGCAATAAAACAACGGGACACAACGAAGAAAGGCGAGTCAGCGCTTGTGGTGTCCTTTCTTCGTTGTGTCCCGTTGTCTTATTGCGCTGTTCAAATATGAAGATGAACATTATATATATATATATATATATATATATATATATATATATATATATATATATATATATATATATATATATATATATATATATATATATATATATATATATATATATATATATATATATATATATATATATATATATATATATATATATATATATATATATATATATATATCTTCTTATAAGCTACATACACCGGAAACCAACGTCTTCATTTCGATATATATATATATATATATATATATATATATATATATATATATATATATATATATATATATATATATCGAAATGAAGACGTTGGTTTCCGGTGTATGTAGCTTATAAAAAGAGGGCACAGGCGAAAAGCACTTTATTACTAACGTTTCGGCCGGGGTCCGGCCTTCGTCAGAGTGAACAATATCGTTGTTGGCGGGAGGCTTTTAAGCCAGCAACTCTCAGAATATCAAAACCTTATCACGACTAGGAACAAAGAACAGAAATCATGTGAATGCGTGGATACAATCAGCAATGGCATTGAAAGATACAGAAGAAAGCGGTAATTTAAAACGTGGCACACACATGTGGTCAGCAAAATAGTTAGCGGGGCAGACAAGATAGTACACCAGGACTTTCGTTTAAACCAGCAGATACAGTATAAAAATTGGTAAATGAGATATGACTCACGGGTTTCTCTATCATGATGTGTCCTAAAACCTGATTGTAAAATGTTAACTCTTATTTTGTCGAATGAGTGACTGGGAATTCTGACGTGTTTAGATAGCGGAAGGTTGGGGAGAGAGGTGCAGTGAGCCCTGTGGTTATTGAAGCGTAAACGGAATGCAGTTTCGGTTTTCCCTATGTACTGCGTGTTGCACACAGAGCCCTCCAACAGATAGATTACGTTTCAAGCGTCGCAGCAAAAACTGCCATTAATTCTCATCTGATAGTTAGATGCGGTGGTGGTAACTGTTGCTGAGGTAGTCATATGTGCGCAGATTCTGCATCTTGGCTTATTACATGGGCGGCAGCCTTCCGAGACATGCTGTGAAATTCTTGAAGAAGTCAACAAGTCACGTAGATTTTTTGACCGTCTGTACACTACTCTGGGTGGGTCTGGGAATATAAGTTTAAAGCGATGGCTTTGTCCGATGATGTTATGATGTTTGCGAAGAATGTCGGTGACGTTAGGAATAGAAGCTGAATGAGTCAGAATGAAGTTGGTTTGCTCAACTAAGTTAGGGCGATGGGATGTGTCCAAGAGAGCTCTTCGGTCAAGCTAGTCCGCACGTGCAAACGCGTCGTCGATTAGAAAAGCGGGGTACTTATGTTGTGTTAATGCCTTTCTCAGGGCCATGCAGTTATGGTTGAAATCAGATTGTTCAGAGCAGATCCGTTTGTAGCGGAGTGCTTGGCCGTAGGGAATACTGGTCTTGCAGTGCTTTACGTGGCTGCTATAGAAGTGAAGGTACCTGTGTCTGTCAGTGGGTTTCTTGTAGAGCGTCGTGACTAGTTTGCCATCACGAAGGAGTACTGTCACATCCAAAAAAGTTAATACGCTCAGCTGAGTAAGGGTATGAAAATGATTTTGAATTATGTACGTGATTAAAAGCAGCGATGAAAGAAAGGAGTTCAGGCTCGCCATGCTCCCAAATTAGGAATATGTCGTCTATGTAGCGTTTATAATAAAAAGGCTTGAGTGAGCGACCGGACAAGAAGTTGTTTTCTAATACAGCCATGAATATATTCGCATAATTAGGACCGATTTTTGTACCCATCGACGTACCGCTGATTTGAACATAATGATCGTTATTAAATTCAAAATTGTTAAGCTCAAGGATTAATTTCAGCAAAGCAGCAAGGGTTCCGCCATCGACACGATCGTTAATGCATAAAGTCTCATAGACTTGCTTTACGGATTGAATACCATCATCGTGGGGTATGTTAGTGTACAGCGAACACACATCTAAGGTAACGAGAAGAGAGTCGCATGGGATATGAAGGTCAGCAATGTCTCGTAAAAAGTGGTTGCAGTCTTTTATATAAGACGAAAATGTAGAGGGGATATGGCTGATAAGGGAATCAACAAAACGAGAAAGGTTCTCTGTTACAGTTCCTATGCATGAAACAATTGGTCGTCCAGGGACGTCAGACTTGTGTACATTCGGCAAGAGACAGAATCTCCCTGAAATCGGGCTTAGTGGAATAATGGAGCGCTTGTCGTTATCAGTGATTCTTTTTTCTTTACATAGTTTCTCAATCTCGTCTTTAAATATGGAATAGAACTGTTCAGTGGGATCGATTTCCAGTTTCCTATAGAACATAGAATCAGCCAATTCCCTGTGAGCCTCCGCGACGTAGTCGTTTATGTTCATAATGACGATCGCACCACCTTTGTCGGCGGGCTTGATAACGATGTCGCTGTTGTTCGCCAATTTTTTGATCGCATTGCTTTCCTCAGCTGAAATATTGTGCTTAAATCGGCGTTGCCTGTTGTAGGCATCCAGTAAGTCGTTTTGAACTGCCTTTATGTAAAGTTCAAGGCCTCTCTCGCGCTGGCTGGGAGGTTTCCACCGTTTATTTGAAACCGAGTGGCTAATGGCGTTGGTTGGGACGGGTCGATCGTAAAAGTATTCTCGTAGTCGCAGATTTCTTGCGAAATTATCTAGGTTCGATCCCTCCCTCCTTAAATGTCGGCCTACGGTTGAACCCGTCCATGGATGCCATCGACGAAGGGGCCACGAGCGTTGCGATGATGACTGCAAGACAGCTCGTACAGGCGGGGTGCCGGGGTCATCCGATGAGCAGCAAGGTCACCAGGCACCCGTCCTTGTCCCGCGGCAGGCATCCAAAATTAGCGTGTCGGGAGGGTGTTGTTCGCGCCGACGCGCCTTTGTTGGAAGGTAGAGGGGCTGGCCCCCCTCTCGTAGCCGCTGCAAACTGCTCGCCGGAGACTCTGCAGCTCGATGACTCATGGCCGCAAGGCAGCAGGCAGAGACCCATACAATGGACAGCAGGCCGGGGCAGCTTCTCTTGAACTCTGCATATCGCTCCTAGGATCTCCAAAAGTTTGCATCAAAAACAATGGAGACCGCGTAAACTCACCATTTGGTAAAGTGCGGAGCAATGCAAGTGCCAAACAATCCTATCCGGCACCGCCCAAACGCTCGGTTCATTTGAACGTAGCTGGCTCACTTCGGACGAAGCACATTCGCGGTTCGCTTTCCGGCATGGTGATGTTAAGCTCACTTGAGCTGCGTTAGCGTCTCTGGTTCCGCGAAATTATAAATTCGCTTCGCAGCCCAAAAAATAAGTTCGTTCGAACAAAGTCAGCTTTCTGTTGTTGAGCGAGACCTCTCGGCTCTAGCGAGGTTAAATATAAAACAAGCAAACCCGTTTGCGCGTGCTTGTGCCACGGTACGACTATGTCCTCCCAAAAGCGACAGGCAGCTCCCGAAGAGCCTTAGGCCTACTCGCTCTTACACTTCCGGGTGCCAACAAAGGGCCAAGGACAATAGCTAGAACACAACGCCACGAGGAGATACGTCTCTGCCAAGGTGACCCTAACGCGAACGGCGCCTACCGCTTCTCGCGGTGTCGCAGCGCCCCGGTGCTTTTCCTGTAATCACGACTGCAATCCAAAACAGCTGACTACGGCACCCGGCTCCCAGAGCCAAAGAGACAGAACAGAGAATATTTACAACTATGTACAAGAAAAATCGGGCCACCCTCCAGGCTTCCGCATTCACTCGCTTCTGGCTTGCTGTTCTCCGTGGACGTCTCGGTCCCGCTCTCCATGAGCGGACCTCGTAGGTTCACCTTCCACAGGTGTACCGATGAAGTGCTCATCAAAAGCGTAGCATGCACGGCAATCCTCCCATGCTGCTATTACGCTCATCTCGCTGTCAACAAAGCCTTTCGCCCCGCCCGCACTCCCACTCCGCGGATGCAGCGTTCCCGCTCGCTAACCGCGGAGGGGTTCGTGCTCGAGGGACAAAGGGACGACACAGCGTTAACACTCATATGCTATTTATTACACTTGCAATTAATACACAGAGTGGGCCAGCTAGCTACAAAACATCAACGAGGCATTCGTCGGAAATAGAAGGCTACGTAAGAAGGACTTCCGACTTACCGGCTGGGGCAGGGGCGCGACTTCGGAGATATCGGCGGCGAACGTTTGTATGCGCCGATAATGGCGGCCGGGTTTTCCCGTGCGCGCTGCATTCTTGGGGCAAAGCCATTCCCTAGCATTTGCCGGGGAAGGCGACCAGAGCGCGCGTTTGCTGCGCTCGTTTCGTTGCCTGGAACCAGAAGTCCAGCGGCAAGGCACAACGGATCCCCGTGCGCCTGCCGCGGAAGGTGACGGGTGCGTGCGACTCCAACCGCTCACCACGCTGGCCGGATCCCGAAGGGCCTCTCTCCGGTTCCGCAGAATTCCGCGTAACCTACGAGGTGGCGCTCCCGTCGCCGTTCTCTTTCCCCCATGAGGGAGACTTCCCTCCTCGCCCAGCCGGGGCTGTCCGTCCCGACGGCCGACGATGAAGATGGGCCGCATCGAAACGGAGGGTGGAAACATGTTCTCCACAGTCTTTCAGAAGTTGAAATTCATCGAAACTACCGGTGCTTGGACAGAAATTCAACCCTCGTGAAAAAACACTAATATCCTCTCTGGATAAGCTATAACTGTAAAGATTGATTATGTTATGGGAATTTGCTGGGTTATTTGATGTCCTTTAAGTGGTTTCATCGTTTGTCAGGGCTTGCGAGGACTCAGACATAGGCACATCATCACGAAGGAGTTTTTTTGCTTTTACCGCGCTGATTTCATCTTCTTTCTTTTGACGGTATGTGTTTTGCATCGAGGTTTCTTTATCCAACAATATGGACTGAGATAGAAGCTGGTTCTCTGTGTTTAGCCGTGACTTAGCATAATGCTCATGGTGGCACGCGACAATACGGGTAAGTTCTAAGGAGGCTTTCTTCAGCGTTTGATCCCATTTAGCACGGTTGACAGAAGACAGATCTACGGCAGGCTTCATCAAAATAGTGAGGCCTTTAGGAGCAATTGACGCAGCTAGGTACGTCTTTAAAGTAGACACATGTAGATTGGAGCGGACTCTCTTCTCAATTACTTTACGAGCCCGTAGAAAATTGCTACTTATGCCAACAGAAAGGGTCGTACCAGAAGGATGCTTAGGGCCTAGTCAGTTCAGTGTAGGCAGCCTGGACACCTCGCCGGGCTTGCGGACGCGTGAAGCGCTGGACCTAGAGGGGCACAGGTGGCGGCGATAGGAGCACTAGATGACTTGTAGGAAGGGGGTCGAGTGGAGCTAGACGTTCGACGACGTGGAGAAGGGCAGAGTGGCTCAGGGTCATGGGTCGAAGTACGCTTTCCTCGCGGTCGTTTACGTGGGGGTAGGGCCAAAACTGCTTCCTTTCGTGTTCGTCACCGTCTCTGGCTACGTCCATTACAGCGGGCCCTTCCAACCTGGAGTCGGAAGCAGTTTCGGCCCAGCCCCCACGTAAACGACCGCGAGGAAAGCGTACTTCGACCCATGACCCTGAGCCACTCAGCCCTTCTCCACGTCGTCGAACGTCTAGCTCCACTCGACCCCCTTCCTACAAATCATCTAGTGCTCCTATCGCCGCCACCTGTGCCCCTCTAGGTCCAGCGCTTCACGCGTCCGCAAGCCCGGCGAGGTGTCCAGGCTGCCTACACTGAACTGACTAGGCCCTAAGCATCCTTCTGGTACGACCCTTTCTGTTGGCATAAGTAGCAATTTTCTACGGGCTCGTAAAGTAATTGAGAAGAGAGTCCGCTCCAATCTACATGTGTCTACTTTAAAGACGTACCTAGCTGCGTCAATTGCTCCTAAAGGCCTCACTATTTTGAAGAAGCCTGCCATAGATCTGTCTTCTGTCAACCGTGCTAAATGGGATCAAACGCTGAAGAAAGCCTCCTTAGAACTTACCCGTATTGTCGCGTGCCACCATGAGCATTATGCTAAGTCACGGCTAAACACAGAGAACCAGCTTCTATCTCAGTCCAGATTGTTGGATAAAGAAATCTCGATGCAAAACACATACCGTCAAAAGAAAGAAGATGAAATCAGCGCGGTAAAAGCAAAAAAACTCCTTCGTGATGATGTGCCTATGCCTGAGTCCTCGCAAGCCCTGACAAGCGATGAAACCACTTTAAGGACATCAAATAACCCAGCAAATTCCCATAACATAATCAATCTTTACAGTTATAGCTTATCCAGAGAGGATATTAGTGTTTTTTCACGAGGGTTGAATTTCTGTCCCAGCACCGGTAGTTTTGATGAATTTCAACTTTTGAAAGACTTAGATAATTTCGCTAGAAATCTGTGACTACGAAAATACTTTTACGATCGACCCGCCCCAAACAACGCCATTAGCCACTCGGTTTCAAATGAACGGTGGAAACCTCCCATCCAGCGCAAGAGATGCCTTGATCTTTACATAAAGGCAGTTCAAAACGACATACTGGATGCCTACAACAGGCAACGCCGATTTAAGCACAATATTTCAACTGAGAAAAGCAGTGCGATCAAAAAATTGGCGAACAACAGCGACATCGTCATCAAGCCCGCCGACAAAGGTGGTGCGATCATCATTATGAACATAAACGACTACGTCGCGGAGGCCCACAGGCAATTGGCTGATTCTATGTTCTACAGGAAACTGGAAATCGATCCCACTGAACAGTTCTATTCCATAATTAAAGACGAGATTGAGAAACTATGTAAAGAAAAAAGAATCACTGATAACGACAAGCGCTCCATTATTCCACTAAGCCCGATTTCAGGCAAATTCTATCTCTTGCCGAAGGTACACAAGCCTGACGTCCCTGGACGACCAATTGTTTCAGGCACAGGAACTGTAACAGAGAACCTTTCTCGTTTTGTTGATTCCCTTATCAGCCATATCCCCTCTACATTTTCGTCTTATATAAAAGACTGCAACCACTTTTTACGAGACATTGCTGACCTTCATATCCCATGCGACTCTCTTCTCGTTACCTTAGATGTGTGTTCGCTGTACACTAACATACCCCACGATGATGGTATTCAATCCGTAAAGCAAGTCTATGAGACTTTATGCATTAACGATCGTGTCGATGGCGGAACCCTTGCTGCTTTGCTGAAATAAATCCTTGAGCTTAACAATTTTGAATTTAATAACAATCATTATGTTCAAATCAGCGGTACGTCGATGGGTACAAAAATCGGTCCTAATTATGCGAATATATTCATGGGTGTATAAGAAAACAACTTCTTGTCCGGTCGCTCACTCAAGCCTTTTTATTATAAACGCTATATAGACGACATATTCCTGATTTGGGAGCATGGCGAGCCTGAACTCCTTTCTTTCATTGCTGCTTTTAATCACATACATAATTCAATATCATTTTCGCACGCTTACTCAGCTGAGCGTATTAACTTTTTTGGATGCGACAGTACTCCTTCGTGATGACAAACTAGTCACGACGCTCTACAAAAACCCACTGACAGACACAGGTACCTTCACTTCCATAGTAGCCACGTAACGCACTGCAAGACCAGTATTCCCTACGGCCAAGCACTCCGCTACAAACAGATCTGCTCTGAACAATCTGATTTCAACCATAACTGCATGGCCCTGAAAAAGGCATTAACACAACAAAAGTACCCCGCTTCTCTAATCGACGACGCGTTTGCACGTGCGGACCAGCTTGACCGAAGAGCTTCCTTGGACACATCCCATCGCCCTAACTTAGTTGAGCAAACCAACTTCATTCTGACTCATTCAGCTTCTATTCCTAACGTCACCGACATTCTTCGCAAACATCATAACATCATCGGACAAAGCCAACGCTTTAAACTTATATTCCCAGACCCACCCAGAGTAGTGTACAGACGGTCAAAAAAATCTACGTGACTTGTTGACTTCTTCAAGAATTTCACAGCATGTCTCGGAAGGCTGCCGCCCATGTAATAAGCCAAGATGCAGAATCTGCGCACATATGACTACCTCAGCAACAGTTACCACCACCGCATCTAACTATCAGATGAGAATTAATGGCAGTTTTTGCTGCGACGCTTGAAACGTAATCTATCTGTTGGAGGGCTCTGTGTGCAACACGCAGTACATAGGGAAAACCGAAACTGCATTCCGTTTACGCTTCAATAACCACAGGGCTCACTGCACCTCTCTCCCCAACCTTCCGCTATCTAAACACGTCAGAATTCCCAGTCACTCATTCGACAAAATAAGAGTTAACATTTTACAATCAGGTTTTAGGACACATCATGATAGAGAAACCCGTGAGTCATATCTCATTTACCAATTTTTATACTGTATCTGCTGGTTTAAACGAAAGTCCTGGTGTACTATCTTGTCTGCCCCGCTAATAATTTTGCTGACCACATGTGTGCGCCACGTTTTAAATTACCGCTTTTTTCTGTATCTTTCAATGTCATTCCTGATTGTATCCACGCATTCACATGATTTGTGTACTTTGTTCCCTCTCGTGATAAGGTTTTGATATTCTGAAAGTTGCTGGCTTAAAAGCCTCCCGCCAACAACGATATTGTTCACTCTGACGAAGGCCGGACTCCGGCCGAAACGTTAGTAATAAAGTGCTTTTCGCCTGTGCCCTCTTCTTATAAGATATATATATATATATATATATATATATATATATATATATATATATATATATATATATATATATATATATATATATATATATATATATATATATATATATATATATATATACACACTGCAGACATGAAACCGTCGGGCACAGTGATGGACACGGTGGAGGTGGGAAGGTGGTTGCAGTCCGTACCAGTCTTTGGGGCAAATAAATCTGAATACAGATGTAAGCTTGGAACGCGAACTTTGTAAGCGGGGGCTTTCTGAATGATCTGTTGAAGAGTTTGCCTGTGATGTTGAATACTGTAAGACATCTCACCGTCCCCACAGGCGAGGAAGTAGACGAATGATTAAACTAAACCACCACTACGTCGTTATTTCAAAAACGTCGATTCCAAAGACCATCAACATCTTATGGGCAAATATGGCCCTTTCTGTAGAGCACCCTATCACCAGGTCATAACGCCCCTAAAGCCCACACCTACCGCAATGATATGGCCAAGAAGTGAAAATGCCATTTCGCTCTTATGACATATGACCATGGAGGCAAAGCGGTTATATCGTGAAATCTTCTGCAGAACAGCCGTCGCTCAAAAACCAAACTACAAACTTAAAGTCCCACGATCGTAAAATTACAAAAAGCTATGAAGCAGTAATATAGCCATGTGGCTCGCCATTTCACAAACTTTATTTAACATTCTAGGTAACGGCTGTCCAAAAGAAAACCGATTGTCATTTGTGAACATTCTGTATAACTAGTAGAATGGAAAGCTCTAGAGGAGAATTAAAACTACAGTGATTAGCCCACCTGCTGCTATGAAGCAATATTCATAAATCGTTTCTATTGGCCTCTCTATATTAACTGCCTCCTAGAGCGGCTTCTTTCTGCCATCATCAATCTTCCTTGATCAATATCATCATGAGTCCACAGCAGCAAAAAAGCCCCTCCCGTGCCCAAACCAATTATGTCTGCTCTGTGCCTGCTGCAGCCATCTTATTCCTGAAATTTTCTAATCTATCCACCCACCTAAATTTCTGCAGCCTCCTGCTGCAGTTCCTTTCTCTTGGAGTTCCGTCCGCTACCCTTAAAGATGGGTTCATACGAGCAGACCGAACTGCGGTCGATCTGCGTCGACCGCCTGCCTCGTGACGCAAGCGTCGCTCCTACTACCGACCCTGAGCGTCCTACCCTGTCTAAGCCCATTTCTTCTTGATTACGACTGGGACTTCAATACTCACCTTTGTTCCTTTACCCACTCTTCTCCCTTCGGATTTTTTTTATCGTTTCGCCTATCATTTTCTTTTCCACACCTCGCTGCCTATTGACGCGTTTCAGTTCGGCCCTTTTCTTTCCTTTCTACGTTTCTGCCCCTTAGGCTAGAACCAGTAAGATACAGGTGCTATATAGGTTCCTCTTCAGAGGCATCTGTAAACTGCTGTTCGTCACACGAGAGAATGCCTATTTAAAGCACATCAAATTCATTATTCTAGTAATTATTTCAGTCTCGTGGCCCAGATCCTCACTCACTACCTACCCTGTGTAGATGTGTTCCTTTATCACTTTCTCCACTTCGCTGCCTTCCGTAAACTGCTGCTCCGTTGAGAGATTGTTTAACATTATTTTTCTTTCTACAAACTAATTGCTTTGCCTGCCTGCTTTCTAGATCATGCTTTGAAATTCTTTACCTGAGCCTGAGTTAATAAGGTGACCTCGTCACCTAATCGACAAGTACTAAGGTATTTCGGACTGCCTTTTATCCCCAACTCTGCCCAATTCAGTTCACTGAATACCTCCTGTAAACATGCAGTCAATAGTACCGGGGTGACCGTGTCTCCTTTCCTAACGCCTTTCCTGGCCGCAGTTTTCTCACTTTCGCTATGAAGGGTCACTGTGGGAGGTCGCGAGGCAACCGCGATTTCTTCCAGACCCTTTAAGTACGCCTCTTTTAGACCCCTATTAGGCATTGCCTCTATGGCTGCTCAGGTTTCTACTGAGTCAACTGCTAGCTCCTTGTCTATGAAGGCTATATATATATATATATATATATATATATATATATATATATATATATATATATATATATATATATATATATATATATATATATATATATATATATATATATATATATATATATATATATATATATATATATATATATATATATATATATATATGAAGGGAGCCAACAGTCACCGAAACCAAGGTGCATAGGGGAACGTTAGTTTTTTTTTATGTGTTATGCTTATCAGTAGGATAATAATTCTTAGATTAATAAATCGCTTAAAGAAAATTACTTATAAAGCAGCAGAAAAAACAACCATGCCGCCGGTGGGATCCGAACCCACGACCTCCGAATATCGCGTCCGGTGCTCTTACCAACTGAGCTACGGCAACGGCTGTCCAATCTGCTGCTCTCGTGGGTATTTATGTTTACTAGGTGTAAGCGAGCCTTGAGAGTGTTCACCAGCGCCACCCTCGACCATAGCGGCGGACGTAGCACGTCCTGTAATACCGCGAGCGTGACGTAGAACGTCATCTAACGGCGAGGGCGGAAACTGTGCGAGAACCCTCTTATGCTACCTTTGGCATTAAGACTGCCAGAACCGAGACCCTCGTTAAGCTATCAGCAGACAAGTTAAAGGAAATGAGGGGCCCGTTTGACAAATTTATGAAGGGAGCCAACAGTCACCGAAACCAAGGTGCATAGGGGAACGTTAGTTTTTTTTTTTAATGTGTTATGCTTATCAGTAGGATAATAATTCTTAGATTAATAAATCGCTTAAAGAAAATTACTTATAAAGCAGCAGAAAAAACAACCATGCCGCCGGTGGGATCCGAACCCACGACCTCCGAATATCGCGTCCGGTGCTCTTACCAACTGAGCTACGGCGACGGCTGTCCAATCTGCTGCTCTCGTGGGTATTTATGTTTACTAGGTGTAAGCGAGCCTTGAGAGTGTTCACACCTAGTAAACATAAATACCCACGAGAGCAGCAGATTGGACAGCCGTCGCCGTAGCTCAGTTGGTAAGAGCACCGGACGCGATATTCGGAGGTCGTGGGTTCGGATCCCACCGGCGGCATGGTTGTTTTTTCTGCTGCTTTATAAGTAATTTTCTTTAAGCGATTTATTATTCTAAGAATTATTATCCTACTGATAAGCATAACACATTAAAAAAAAAAAAAACTAACGTTCCCCTATGCACCTTGGTTTCGGTGACTGTTGGCTCCCTTCATAAATTTGTCAAACGGGCCCCTCATTTCCTTTAACTTGTCTGCTGATAGCTTAACGAGGGTCTCGGTTCTGGCAGTCTTAATGCCAAAGGTAGCATAAGAGGGTTCTCGCACAGTTTCCGCCCTCGCCGTTAGATGACGTTCTACGTCACGCTCGCGGTATTACAGGACGTGCTACGTCCGCCGCTATGGTCGAGGGTGGCGCTGGTGAACACTCTCAAGGCTCGCTTACACCTAGCAAACATAAATACCCACGAGAGCAGCAGATTGGACAGCCGTCGCCGTAGCTCAGTTGGTAAGAGCACCGGACGCGATATTCGGAGGTCGTGGGTTCGGATCCCACCGGCGGCATGGTTGTTTTTTCTGCTGCTTTATAAGTAATTTTCTTTAAGCGATTTATTAATCTAAGAATTATTATCCTACTGATAAGCATAACACATTAAAAAAAAAAACTAACGTTCCCCTATGCACCTTGGTTTCGGTGACTGTTGGCTCCCTTCATAAATTTGTCAAACGGGCCCCTCATTTCCTTTAACTTGTCTGCTGATATATATATATATATATATATATATATATATATATATATATATATATATATATATATATATATATATATATATATATATATATATATATATACACACATCGAAGTATACGCTCAATTTAAGGAAACATTTTTATTTGACTCCACGTTTCAATCGGAGGACCGATCTTTTGAAAAATATCGGTCCTCCGATCGAAACGTCGAGTCAAATAAAAATGTTTCCTTAAATGAAGCGTATACTTCGATGTATATTATTTTAAGCAGTCAAGTACCTCATGTTTTCACAGCTATATATATATATATATATATATATATATATATATATATATATATATATATATATATATATATATATATATATATATATATATATATATATATATATAGTATGACTGCATTTTGCTCTCTTCTCTACCACCTTGTAAGTGGAGCACACGTGGTCCATATTTGAGCACCCTTTGCGAAAGCCAGCCAGGTCATTTCATTTAATGAAATCTAAGCTGATCCAATTTTAATAGCGGTTATTTTGGTACTATATGTCTTGCAAAAAAAATTGCCAGTACCATCACCACTGGTTAACTGAGATTCAGCGACAGGTCTTAAAGTAATGATGCTTTACGATATGTTGGGGTAGAGAATATGAAAGTGATCTCACATCTGCATAGTTCCGGGGAGCTGCTTTTAGTTTTCCATGCATAGTCGTTTTTCGTGTAGGTCTCCTCTCCAGTCTGCATCTCTAGAAGCGCAGCGCGGCCGATGATCTCTTTGAGCGGTCCGTTTCGCAGCAGCTGCTGCAGATGGACCGTGCCACATTCCTCCGCTCTCACCATACCTTCCATTCTCCTTCCAGGGTGATCATGTTCCGGATGGATACCATGGTACGCTTTCCTACACTGTCACAGCCAAACTTTCCACACAAACCCCTTTGTCCTTCTAGGGAAACGACCCTCCAGTTGGTTTTTAAAGCAGACAGCTGAGCTAGTTGGTGATCTTTAGATTCAATGCACATGGTAACTGCGCTAGAGACACCTTCTATCTTTGTCCGTGTCTCTAGCGCAGTTACCATGTGCCTTGAACCTCCAGTTGGTTCCCATGCAAATTAGGCACCGATTGCGCGTGCCCACGCTCTTGCTGTACCCGCCTTCTTCCACTGTAACCGCCCCCCGCTTTGGTTTCACCTCTTCCAGCACACCCGCCTTCCATCCGCTGTAACTACCTTACGGACGGTTACCGTTTCAACTATAAGCTTCGCACTTCGGCTCTGAATTCCACTTCCAGTATCTCTGCAAGGTCTTTGAATTCTGAGTGGCGGGCGAGAGCTACACGGGAAACGCAGCGACCACTATGGCGAAAGGCAATCCATCTATATGCTCCAATATTTCCGCACAGCGTTCTGGCTCTCATACCGTTCTCTCCTGTCTGGCGCCAGAGTGACTCGTTTATTCTTGCGAGTGAAGCAGCGACGCTGTCCCCGTGGAACCTGCCGCCTTCCGGTCCACGCGCCAGCCACGAGTCACACACGTAACCGTAGAAGTCGCTGCACGCGTCCTTGCTCGTGTTGAGGAGGCCACCAGGTAGTCGCGCGCCGCTATGCACTCCGGAGTGACGCAGGCCAGCGGCGACGGAACGCGCTTTCCGTACATCAGCAGGATGAGACCCGCAATCAGCAGGGAGCAGAGCAGGGAGACCAGGGTTACCATGGCTCCAAACAAGAGTCGTTCGTCGCGGCTGTTCAACTCGGTCACGAACGTGACGTTCAGAGCTGCAGTGTTTGCGGCGACGCAGGAGCTACCGGTAAGAGACGACAAACTACACGGCACTCAGTTGCATTCGCAGACCAGGTTGCACCTAATCAACCACTCTGGACAAATCAAGTTAGCGTATATTGACAGATAACCGAGCTGTAACGACGGAGAAGCTGCTTTGATTGAAAGGGCATTCCATACGGAGCGGAATCTGTATTGCAGATTTTCACGACACCCACGCCGCTCTGTGGCGTGACCGCTAAATAGGAGAATCGGCGCGCGGAACCGCGTGGTTTGCTCCGCTGGCATAGTCACACATGCTGTCAACAGTTGTGCTGTAAAGAATCGCCTTAAGGGACGCTGTTACATGGATGTTTTGCAAGCTATAACAAGATAGAAAAACCCGTAAGCGCCATTGTGTGCGTTCACTGCTGCCATTACTACATAGAGACCACCGCAACAAGGTGTTTCCACGTGTTAGTGGATCCCTTCGAGGACCAGGACAGGGCAGTTCTTATCAGGCACTCAGTCTGTATTCTATAAAGTCGATTTGTCTCGACTAGAAAGGCACGCACCGTTGTTTGCTATGAAAAATTATTGGACATGCATATAGTACGAGAGTTTTGTGCATGACTGTCTGATTTCATTAAGGGTCTTCATTGCGGCATGCGTGTATTGTGATCGCGCGCTTTCTTATTCACGGAGCGGTGCGGTAGGGAAATATAATTATAGCAATTTTATTTCACTCTGACTCTTTTTTGGTTTTAATTTCCCCTTCTCAGTGCAAAAAGAAAAAAACGAGATAACCATGAAAAAATGACAAAACGTTACCTCGTTTTGTCTTAACGAGAGTTTTTTTTTTTTAATTTGCATGCAGTATCGTTGATTTTTGGTTAGAACTCTCTCTGTTGCAATTCCGTAGAACTTTTCTCTAGTAAACTACTCAAAACTCTGCTACTGTACTACATTTTTTTGTTATTAGTGGTTACGCTGTCACTGGAATCAGACATAACGACGCCTGGCAAGAATTGACTGCTTCCTAACAAACTGAGTGCACAAGGAGTCGCTATTGCTCCGAGGAGACAGTACGTGTATAAACGAGCCTAACTGTTTTCGGTTCCTACTCCACAGGTGGTCATAAGCATATCGTGCTTGAAGTAGCGCATGGACAATGAAACTTATGAGCAGGAAAAAGCATCAAACGACTTAGCTTTATACGCTATAGCTCACTCAAGCAATAGTGAAAAGCTCACTTTTCTGGGCAATTTTCTTCGAAGTAGGTTTACAAATGACCATATATGACTCACCTGACCTTCTGATGCTGTCATTCGCCTGCTGTATGCGAGTCTTTATCGACCATCTCATGGATTTTTAATACTCTCCAAAGCGCACGTACACCGACTACCAGAGGTGGGCAAATGCCCTCATTTTTAGTTCTCCTCCCTCACCATTAATTTTGAATCCATGGCCCTCCCTCACCCTCGTCCTCACTTCCAAAAATTTGCTTGCCCTCCCTCGCCCTCAGTAACGTTCGTTTTAAAACTCGAGCTATTTTTGTACTCGACAACTTCTGGCGATATTAATGAGTAATAAACATATAAGACAAGGCATCAAGGGACTATTGGGCGAGAGGCTAGATGCTTATACTCTTGTGTGTGTACGTGTGGGTGTAGTGACGTTTGAGCTAGCAGGTGGGACAATACCTAGACAGTTAAGAGTTGAGCCCTAAAATATAAATCTGCCTTTACTTCTGGCATGCACTGCGTGCATGCATGTTCCCTGCACTTATAACATTTAATTGTTATCTATATCCACTGCTCAAATGACTCAGTGCGTTGTTGTGTCTGTGTACAAAAACAAATGTACGCCAAGAACATTTAGAAACAATGCTGAGCACAGAATAGACTCAAAACAAGGGAAGTTTGTAGACCGCTTAATTAACATTAACCGATGATATTACACTGGGTCTTCCGAATTTCACTGCATCTAATATCCCGCCATTTCGTGCCGTTTGTTGCATGATCGTTTGATGACACTCCCACGCGCATGGATGAAAGGTGACGAAGACGACGCTTTCATACTACAGCATGAGAGACTGGCAGTTGAACACGCGTAAACGCGAGTACGTGCCGAAGAACACGACATCGCAAGCACAGCTTTAGAGCTTGGCAGTTCGTTCAGGAAGGATGTTAATATTTCTCCCAACTGATTATTCAGTTGAGGGAAGTGTATGAAACGACCTACTTTAAACCAGAGTGGCACTTCCTCTTGGTGATGCGCTCAGCCTTACCTCGTCTCTAGTGCTCTGTTGCTCTGTCTTTTTACGATGTGTTTCGTGGCGTTTCCTAGAAGCTTTTGTAAATAAGGTAGTTAATGTAAATAGGCTATATTTGCAATGTGATAGAAATCATGCTTAAAAAAAGCTTTGGCGATGGCGTAGGGGTCTGAAGCAGCGCGGCCAGCGCAACTGATTTTTTTGCGCCGCCGCGGTTTAGCATCCCACTCGCCAGGCTATGAAAGTTTTTTTATTTATTTAGAGCCTTTAGAGCTTTCCGCGGTAGTGAGGCCCTTATGCTGTCGCTTAAATTAAAACATTATTCAGGCCGCTTCAAAATCAAACTGGTCGCAAAAATGCAGCATTTGAGCTGAATAATGGTAATCACTAACTCATCGAGTCTCGACTGAACAATTCTTGCGGTTGCGATTTTAGTGCTCTAGCGCTTCCAATCCACTGAAAAGTGGTTGTCTGTCTGTCCGAAGCCTGCTTCTAGCACGTGGGCCAACCATGGTCATGTGCCGTTGTGACGGCATCACAAGCTGCCCATCGGATTCTGAGCAAACTACCCACCGTGACAGTTCAAGTTAATGATTAGTCGCGAGAGGTTTGTCAGGAACAACATAGATCTCACATGCACCGCAAATGGCGGCACCTTCAATCGCAGGGCAGCGACGCGTAGCTTAACCGCTGCACCTATGCGCTTGGGCGTAATCAGGACTCCCAGGTAACTGAATGTATAGAATGACCAATTTTACCGCAGTACAAGTCCGAAATGGTGCAATATTATGCAAACTAAGACCATATAATATATCAACCAAAGTAGGCCAGTTTAGGTCCAGCAAAATCGGAAAGAAGATAAACCATGCAAACCCAGGGTTAACGGTGCTAGAGCACGATAATTCGTGGCTAACTCCAAACAGAACCGCCCGTGATTTTTTTGCTTGCACGTCTACGCATTATCCAAACCCTGAGTGTCAATTCTCTACCATGCCTGCAAGAAATTTGGTTCATAAAATCAAGCGAGCAATTACGCTGCCACAGGTCTTACCAGGGAAAGAAATAAACCAAGCGATGTTCCTGTTATTTGGAGAGCAGTGAAACTTTTCCTTTTTTAGCACGTCGTACAATGCAATGCCAAGCGGGCGATGATTCAGACCAAGGTGGTTAAGCTGCTGCTTCATTTCCGCGCTAAGACTACAGTGGCTGACTTTGCCCACCACGTTGCGGCACCGCTTTCCTATACTGCAATCCAGCGAAAATAGAAAAAAAGATACGACTGTACTGAACTACTCACAGTGTGCATGAAAAAATTCCACACCAACGCCGCCAACAGGCTTTGATTTGACAGTGCAATTTCGTAGACGCATTTTTTGCGCCGCAGCCAGTTCTTCGAAACATCACTGAGCTGCAATCAAGCTTCATTCCATGGAAATTCAACCGCCTAACTAGGTATAATTTCTACATGTCTTACTCCACACTCTGATCATCTGACAGACTCGGGGCTGTTAATGAAAATGTTGACTACGGTACCACGGTTCCTGTTGGACCGGCGGCCACCCGCAAGGCCCGGCAAGTGCCCCCTTGTTTGCACTCTATACAGGGGGCTTCACCTAAAACTTTATACAATTTTTAAATATAGGCTCTTTAAGTTATAAGAGCGTTTTTTTCGGCATAGCATTGTTAGCAGTGTAGTACATAGCGGTGACGGAGAAGGCGTTCGCCTCCCCGCCTTTCGTGTTCACCTCGTGTACCTCCAGACCGCAAAAACTAAGTCTTCCCCGGGAACCTTCACCCCAAGAACTAGTGCTTAAGAGCGGGAATTCATAACGGGCTCCAAAGACAAAAAACGTAAGCCACGACTGCCACCTCCCTCGCCCTCAGACAGTGCATCTCGCCCTCCCTCACCCTCACGTCATCATGTGTTCCCTCCCTCGCCATCACCTCACCATGTCTTTCTTCCCTCACCCTCGTCCTCATGAATTTTCATGCTCCCATCCTCCCCCACCCTCACCTCACCGAGTGAAATCTTCATGAGGTGAGGGTGAGGACGCGCTCATGAGGGCTCGCCCTCGTTAGGATGCCCATCTCTGCCGACTACCGCTTCGCTTTCAAGCCAGTCGCATGCATATTTATTTATTTACTTATTTATTTATTTTAAATACTGCGGACCATGTCTGAACCTAGCAGGTGGTTCATATGCAATCGTTTAAAAACAAATGACAAACATGATAGCAGAGAAAAACAAATAAACGAAAAGCAAAAGCAACGAAACAAAAACAGGCATTTTAATACGAACTAAAAACTCGCGAAACAATGCCATAAAGTGATTTTTCCTCGTCTCTTGTTTATTTATCCCCTCCCCCCCCCCTCAAGAAAAAAAGGTTGTTCGGCTAAGCAACAGAACAGCAACAGTGGGCCTGGCCGAGCTGAGAAGCGACGTCTTTCACACCCCCTGCAAAGGCACACCCCAAGGATCCGTCATATCGCCCGTCCTCTTCAACGTGGCAATGATCGACTTAGCAAACAGACTAAAGAAGATCCAAGGTATCCAGCACGCGATGTACGCCGACGACGTCACAATCTGCACCACTCAGGGATCACTCGGTGAAAAGCAAGAGAGGCTGCAAGAGGCTGCCACCTGCGTGGAAAACTACACCAAAGAACGGGGCCTACGATGCTCGACGGAAAAATCGGAACTCCTCAGAATTGGCAAACGTCCCACCCAGGCAGCACTAGAAGTCACCCTCGAGGGACAACACATCCCCGAGAAGAACATGATTAGAATTTTGGGAATGCGGCTGCAAGTGCAGCCACACCATCAGTCTGCTAAGCAAGGCAGCGGAACAGGTGGGCCGCATGATCAACCGAGTCTCCCAGAAAAGACACGGAATGAGAGAGGAAGACACCCTAAAACTCGTCAACAGCCTCATCGTCAGCCGAGTGACGTACTCCCTGCCGTACCACGCAAACACCAAGGCGGAAAGAGAGCAAGCCGACACCATCCTCAGAAAGGCTTACAAGACAGCCCTCCACCTACCCAGAAACACGTCCAACGAGAAACTCCTGCAGTTGGGCGTCAGCAACACCTTCAGCGAACTCGCGGAAGCGCTGCTGGGTGCACAGACCACCAGACTCGGAGGCACCCCCGCAGGACGGGCGCTCCTGAAAAGGCTAGGTCGGGACACGCGCGGACTAGTCGATAGATACGCGGAGGTTCCCGACCACCTCAAAAAAGCCTTTAACATAGGGCCTATGCCAAAGAACATGGACCCTAATCTAGTAGTAGTATTAGTGGATGAAGAAGACGATGTGCAGTGCACAGCGAGACAGTGTGTTGCAATTTAGCACAAAGCTCGTTCGTCTGCGCCGATAGCCTACTGCTCTCGCGCAGTGATCAGCAAGCCTATTTGTGTGTTAATTTCCACATATGCAAATAATTCTCTACTTTCATTCATATCTCGCAGGATGTCCTCATACCCCTTATGGCGCTGTGGTGCACCGGTTAAGCGATCCGCTACTGCACTGCAATGATAGGTGCAGGTGAGGCCAAGGCTGCTCTTACCCTAGGGACCAACCATTAATCTGACACCTGCCACGGAGGGCAGTTCGCTCATTATTCGGTAGGCAGGTTGTTATGACGCCGCAAGATCACGTGACCAAGATGGCCCACCTGCGTCCTATGTTGCTTTCCAGGGGTCTCCTGCGCGTGCCCACGTGGCCTAATGGTCTGGGCGTCCGCTTCGGCTGCGGGAGGTGGTTGGTTTGAAACCCACCGCCGGACACCCACAGGTAAAATGGATACAAGCACCCCCCTCCCCTCCCCGGCCCGGCGCCCGGCTTCTTCAGGGGTGTGTGCTTGGAGGAGGCTCCGCAAACCCAGCTGCGCCCCTTCGGGGGCAAACCCAGTTTCGAACAACTCAGCCTGCAAGGGTGGTTCGAGTTGCACTCCCAAGTGAAGAGTTCGACTCAAGGCTCGTACGCTCTAACCAGCGTCAAGTTCAACACTAAGGAGGCTCCGCAAAACCCCGCTGCGCCCCTTCGGGGGCAAACCCAGTTTCGAACAACTCAGCCTGCAAAGGTGGTTTGAGTTGCACTTCCAAGTGAAGAGTTCGACTCAAGGCTCGTACGCTCTAACCAGCGTCAAGTTCAACACTAAGGTCCTTCGTCAGAAGCGACTCAGAGTATCACTGCGGTCCTGGGCAAGTCCGGTTTTCCCGGCTGTCTGACTTTGTGAGACAGTTGCTCTGACGGATCAGCGGCAAGTTCCTCTGTCAACAACGTTAAATCCGCCTCATGCGGTAGAAGCCCATTTGTGGCCCTTTTTTCCAAGCCCACAAAGACGGGATTTGAATGAGCAGGTTACATTGCCAAGCCATGTTCCCTAGCAAGCCGAGCACCAGGCCGGGTTACAGCTTGTACCCATTTCGAGAAAACCGGTGGGTAACCGGCCGCCAGTGGGATTCGAACCCACCCACCTCCCGAAGCTGAGGCGGGTGCTCTACCACGAGGCCACAGCTGGTGGGGCCACAGTAGTCTGGCCCCGGCCTACTCCGTGTTGGGCGGGGGGGGGGGGACTTCTGTGGCAGACCGAGAACTCCATGGAGATGGAGATTGTGTTGCATAAGATCTCCGTTTCATCAGCCGGGCTCGGTTGGCGTGAGCCTGTAAAGCAAGCGAAAGGCTGTCTGAGGTTGGGATCTCAGTAACATGGGTGTTCTCTCAACCGAGGCGACCCTATTGAAAATAGGGCTAATCTGTGCTCCCTAAAGGAGGCACGGCGCCTCGGGGCCGACGGTTGTTTGGAGGTGGTGAACCGCAGCCCCAACCAGAACATTGGCAGTTTCGCTGATGATGGGCTGGATTTACTGGGCCGCCTGGGCTCGGCTGCCGAACCGGAGGGTTTGGCTACCTGGCCGCAGTCTAAGTTTGCGACTGGGGCTGTGGAGTACTAGGTTTGCTCCGAGGTCGGGTAACGCTGGGAGGGGTAGCGCCCTCCTGTGACCTAGCGGGGCGCGGGCTTCGGCGATGAAGACCCTGGGCGTAACGCCGGGAGTAGTTGCGTGCTCCTGTAACCCAGTGAACTGGGGGCGACTGTCACTGGTGAACCTAGGAAGGGCTGTGGCAACCCTCTCCCTATAACCTGAAGCGAGAGAGTTGATACGCCATGACAGCTCACGGACTGGCTGCAGTGGCTAAGTCTCAAGCAAAAACGCTGCAGGGAAATCCCCCACTGACTAAAGTCATCAGGGGTAGGAGCGTCCCTGTGTAACCCGAGCCCTACCATCACTCGGGAGCGCTGCTTGGGTCTGCCCTCGGTCCCCCTCCGGGAAACCAGGGCCATCTCTGGGAAACGCTGAGGCCTACGGGCGTCTCAGTAGGCTAAGAGATCAAGGGCGAAGCGAAAGCAGAACTGGCGCTTGCGTCCTTTGAGAGTCTGTGAGTAGTACCGCTGTGAGATCATAGGGGTGTGGGATGAAGCCCACATTCGCGCTTCCCGGTACGTAGGCGGTAGGTCCTGGCTGACCACCAGGGCCGGCGTCAAATCCAAGACGCTTAATAAAACTTGGTAGAATCGGGCTCTCGCTTGGAGCGCGGCACGAAGAGATTACCCGTAGTCAAGGGCGCTTCGGCGTCTGGCAGGGGTGCGCAGCACGGAAGCGCACCACGGGGATTAGCGACCCTGCCTATCCGACGCTCCTGGATTGGACCCAGACACGACCAACGGGGTGGCAGGAGTGGGTCATCCCGCCACGCTCGATGGGAGGGCTTTCGGGCCCGAGGATGACAAAACCTAAATTGGTACAAGAGCAGTCTCTGGTGTGGGGGCCCACCAGTTGTCGAGCTTGCTCCAACTTATGGGACTCGCTTCTTGGTAAGTGGTCTGGCCCTGGCCTACTCCGTGTATTGCTGGGGGGGGGGGGGGGATGGGGGGGGGGGGAAGGGGGGTACTCTTATGGCAGACCGAAAGCTTCTGTGCACCGAAGCGTGGCCTTGTGGTAGAGCATCCGCCTCGCATTCGGAAGGTGCTGGTTTCGATCCCCAGTGCCGCTGGGTACCCATCGGTTTTTAATCGGTACAAGATTTCCCCCGGCCTGGTGCTCGGCTCTTCTGGGCGACATGCTTGTAAAAAGGGTCTTGACCACAGTTGCTCTCACGGATCAGCGCTAAGTTCCACCGTCAACGACCTTAAATCCGCCTCGTGCGGTAGAAGCCCATTTGTGGCTTTTTGTGCTACTCTGGCGTTCCCCAAGGAAGTATTCTTGCTCCTTTTCTTTCCAATACTTACATTAATGACATTATTTGTGGTGCACCGCTCGTAAAATTCGGTATTTATTCAGATGACCCTAGTGTATTTATATCTGGGGACAACATAGATGAGTTGATAGATAGAGCAAACCGCGTGTTAGAGCAACCAGCTCAATGGGCCCTGAGAAACGCGTTAAAAATTATTATCACAAAGACGAAAGTTGTAATCTTCCGCTCTAAGAACAAATTAGTCTGTTTGAGCAAAACTATTTCTTTAAGGTCTTGTCCTTTAGAAAGTAGGACAGCCGAAAAAACCGGACTTGCCCAGGACCGCAGTGATACTCTGCATCGCTTCTGACGAAGGACCTTAGTGTTGAACTTGACGCTGGTTAGAGCGTACGAGCCTTGAGTCGAACTCTTCACTTGGGAGTGCAACTCAAAGCACCTTTGCAGGCTGAGTTGTTCGAAACTGGGTTTGCCCCCGAAGGGGCGCAGCGGGGTTTGCGGAGCCTCCTCCAAGCACACACCCCTGAAGTAGCCGGGCGCCGGGCCGGGGGTGGCTTGTACCCATTTTTACCGGTGGGCGTCCGGCGGTCGGTTTCGAACCAACCTAGGCTCGTGATCTATCAGCCATTTATTTCTTTTGAATCTGATAACCATATATTTTCGTGCTCTCAATATGGATTTAGAAAATACTTATCCACAGAATCTGCATTACTAGACCAGAAAGAACACATTTTGAAGAAGCTTGAACAAAACAGAATAGTAATTGGAATCTTTATTGATTTCACAAAAGGTTTTGATCTTATTAACCACAATTTGCTACTCCATAAGTTAGAACTATGCGCCTTTCGCGGGAACGCAGTCTAATAAAATCATATTTTGAATTTCGCAAACAGGCAGTTACATTACAAGGTTTCACATCTGAAATGCAGCCCGTCTGCTTTGGCGTTCCCCAAGGAAGTATTCTTGCTCCTTTTCTTTTCAATACCTACATTAATGATATTGTGCTGCACCGCTCGTAAAATTCGTTATTTATGCGGATGACACTAGTGTATTCATATCTGGGGACAACATAGATGAATTGGTAGATAGAGCAAACCGCGTGTTAGAGCAACTAGATTAATGAGCCCTGAGAATCGCGTTAAAAATTAATATCACAAAGCCGGAAGTTGTAATCCTACGCTCTAAAACAAATTAGTCCATTTGAGCAAAACTATTTCTTTAAGGTCCCGTCCTTTAGAAGTAGTAGCAACGTTCAAAATATTCGGTGTTATATTTAATGAAAACATGCCTTGGGACTCCCACATATTACACATAACCACAAAATTATCTCATTCTTTTTCTTCTCAACCGTAATCGCCACGTGCTCCGATAATATGCGATGCTCTTAATTTATCATTCCTTTTTTAATTCTCGCCTTAATTATTGTGGCTTGGTCTGGGGTGCTAATACTCAGAAAAATCTGCAACAGATACATGTACTGCAAAAAAGTTTTCTGGCCTTGAATACGTGTCGCGGTCTTTCACACCACCGAACTTCCCCTCCCCCCTACGAGAGAAGGGGAACAAGCTAATCCCGAGGAATGAGGTCACAGTCACTGATAAGAGGCAGCATAGTCTGGAAGTTAGGAGGGAGGAATAGCTTAGTGCTTATCGGTGGTGACTCAAATATGAGCAGGTGCAAAAGAACGATAATGGAGCGTGTAAAGGGTGATAAGCGGGTAGCAGTCGGGGCATTGCCAGGCAGGACAATGGGCGCAGTACTGAGAGACAAAAAGCGAACTTTCTGAGAACGTCGCAGAGCACACTTTGGTAGTGGTAGCGGCGGGGCTGAATGACACTGATTGGTGACGCCGCACAAGTAGTGTAAAGATTAGTGGAGGGAGTTGACGATTTAAGGGCGATAGCACAGCAGGTCCAGATCGTGATGTGCACAGTACCGGAGGTGCAAGGACGGAACGGAGAAGTTGCCACGGACGTTGTGGCTGTTAACCGGGAGATAAGGAAGTTAAGCCAGGAGAAAGGCTTTGAAGTGCCAGACATAAACACGGAAGTGCATAGAGCAGGCTTTGGCGGTGGCTTTACACGAGATGGCATCCACTTTAATAAAAGGCTAGGAGCCGAGATCGGCTGGCGCCTGCAGGCCGGGCAGTAACTTTTTTAGAGGGCTACTGCGGCTCAGGGCATAGGGGTAGGTAGGAGCAAAGTAGAGTGTGTAACAATGGCGGCTGACCCCAACTAAATGGCCACTAGGAGGTCCAGGAAGAAAACTACAAAAAAGAAAGTTAACACCAGGATCAGGTACATAAACATGCAAGGCGGTAGGAAGAGAGCGAAGTGGTTAGAGGTAAAACAGCAGTTGAAGGACGAAGAAGTAGGTGTATACGCGCTATGCGAGACACATCTCAGGGATCTAGAAGACCCACCATATATTGATGGCTACGTCTGGGAAGGGAGGAACAGAAAAACAACCAAGAGGAAGGGAGGAGGAGTAGGTATGCTGATACATCAAGGAACAAATTAGCAAAGAATAAAGTAAACTTGCAAAGAGCCTGTCTGGCTATCAGATACAATTGCCGGTAAAAGGACATGTCTAGGAGTAGTTTATTTAGGGACAGAGGACAAATGCAGAGAAGAAAACAAGGATCTAGTTAAGTGGCTCAATGACGATATAAAGCATTTTGGAGAAGGTGTCGATATTATTCTGCTGGGTGACATGAATGGCCACATCCAGGATCTGGATGGATACCCAGATTATAACGAGAATTTGATGCTTGAGTTCTGTTAGCGACACAGTCTAGGTATGGCAAATACAGAAACTAAGTGTGAGGTTTAAATCACGTGGGAGTCCCATAACACGCAAACGACAATTGATCACTGCTTAATGTCGCAGGGGATGTATAGCAAGCTCGCAATAATAGATATAGACGACGAGTGGAAGTAAAGCCTCTGAAGTGATCATAAGCATTTTAGTCTACAGTTGGGGGCGCTGCTCAAAAGAGAAATGAAGGGAAGTCAAAAAGAGTACGCAAAATTAAATGACGAAAAATAGCGCTAATAGCGGCTGGCATAGATGAAGCAATAGAGAAACGCCCCATGGAAAAGTGGGACTATAATCAGTTATAACTACTCATTAGTACAAAAATAAAAGAAGTAAAAGGAGTAAACAGCTGGAGAGGAAGCCACGAAGTTGGTGGAATAAGGAAATTAGAAACACCACCGAACAACGACGGTTGACATCAACGGAACACAGAGAAGCAAAGAGGGCCCAGTTATCTGAAGAGGAAATAGGCCAGAATGGGAATCTTACCGACAAAAAAACAACAACTGCAGGTCCTCGTTCGGGCTAAAATAAAGCAGTCCTCTGATCGCTGGCTGGCAGAAGTTCGCGATGCAACTAAGCGAGGGGGGGTCAAGAAAATTCTGGAACCATATTGTCACGTAGTGGTGACGGCAGTCGAAGCAGCGATGAAGACGGACGAAAGGGTCTTCTAAAAGAAAACTGTTTATTGGGCTGACTTGCACCCAAAATGGACTGAATCACTCGGCGGCGGCGAAGCGACAAGCGTGCTCGGCGGTCGTCGAACAGAATGCCCGCCACTGTCGGCCGTGCTCAATTTAAAGCTGATAGCGAACTTTCGAGATAAAGAGCGCAAAGTTACTAGAACATTCCGGAACAACGTAGAATCAGCTCTGCCTGGCTGCGATCAATCGAGATAAATCTAGTCGCGTCTTGCGTCGCAAACAAAGCGATAAAGTGGTGTGGCGGCAGATTTGAAAAACGAACAAACACTGCAAATATTCGCGGCAATATAAGCTGGCTGGGTAAAGCGAATCATAGAAAGCAGGAACAGATTTATGATGCCGAGGGAAAATTTTTAGAGGGTAATGACGCTGTGAACTACATTGCATCCGTTATAGCTGAGTCATTTAGGAAACGCATAGGGTAATCGCCCCAAATAAGGGAACAACGCAGGACAGCACAATAGACAGCATTACGGCATATGACATTACGGGAACAAATGATGTGCGGCCATGACATCAAACAACCCTATGGCAACACTGAAAGTTTAAGAATGCAATAAAAGCAGAAATGAACATCACACGAGTGCGACACGCGCATTGCGCGTGCATGGGTAAATCTTTCTCTCTTTTAAATACAGCATACATCTGACTCTAAGTTGCGGGCTAGTGGCTCTAATCCGTTGAACTAAGATACTAGCCTGAATTATGAAGTTGCGATTGTAGGAACAGGTTAGTCTAACGAGGCAGTGCAGGGAGACATGGGCTGGGCATTGTTCAAAGCACGGGAAGCTCCGAGTAAAATGTTACACGAAGAACGATTGAAGCATTGGACGATGACAGGATGGCAGCTAAAGTATTTAAATACCTATAAAGAAAGGGCGTTGACTCACAATGACGAAAATAACTAGGAAGCTAACCAGTAAGTATGCCAGACACAAGGCCAGAGAAAGACAGAGCCTTTAATGACAGGTTAAAAACGCGGAAGGTAAAAATTGGATAGATTCAATGGAAAAGAAGCATAGCGTAGAACTATATCGATAGTGGAAAAGGCAGCTTGGTCAGGGTGTCTTAGAACGCGCAGCTACAAAAAAAAAATTAACACGGAAAATTACACATGTGCTGTGTGCGGTAAATCAGTACAAAAAATAGAACGCCTCATACTAAAATGTGATGGTATCCATCCCGATGTCGATGTAGGCACAGTCACTCTTCCTGAGGCCCTAGGGTTTAGAGATAACAATAGTCATGTAAATAAAACTGCGGTGGAAATTAGCAAAACGCGATTGGAAGATTGGTGACTCAAAAGCACAGAGGTGACATAAGGTTAAAAAGACGTATTTTAGACGAATTTTAATAACTTACAACACAGTTAAACAGAAATGAAGGGAAAAAAGCTGAGCATGGTGGCAACTGCCATCACCCCGTTTCAAAGGGGACGCTCCTACTTTCCATCCATACGCAATAAGTGAAACATACTGCTAACTAGAAACCAGCACAACCGTGCTCCAATATAGTAGAAACCAGCACAAGCTTTACGAGCCCGTGCGACAGGGGTATTAGGCTTAATATATATGGCATTACGGGAACAAATGATGTGCGGCCATGACATCAAACAACCCTATGGCAACACTGAAAGTTTCAGAATGCAATAAAAGCACAAATGACCATCACACTAGTGCGACACGCGCACTGCGCGTGCATGAGTAAATCTTTATCCCTTTTAAATACAGCGTACATGTGACTCTCAGTTGCGGGCTAGTGGCTCTAACCCGTGGAACTAAGATACTAGCATAAATTATGAAGTTGCAATTGTAGGAAAAGGTTAGTCTACGTAACAGCCCGACGCAATACAAATGTTTAATTACAAAACCATTTTAATCACGCACAGTATGTGTTAGTTATCTTGTACGACTTTATTTTAGTGTTAAAGGAACGGCTGCTAACCTGGTACTAGCTGCTCACCATAGGTAGTAATTTAGAACAACTTCTTGCTGGGCGAATTGGTGCATGGCTGTTGTTAAGAACGAGTTGCGCATACATAAAGACCGAACGCAGGAAAGACGATGAAGACGGAAAGAGCGCTATCAACTGGTTTTATTCGGATAAGTGTCCCTTATATAGGCAGCGTTCATAAAGACGCATGTGTATACGCTCGCAACCCTTTCTTAACTATAGATAGTAAAATGATAGGAAGGGCCTACTTTTGCTAACCACCTTGAAGAGGGCAGTAAATGTTGAGTTAAAGGTAGCAAAACGCAATCAGAGTCAGTAACTTGTGCACTTTCCACCTTTTTGCTACCCTTATTTTAAAGAGTGTAGTAGCAAGATATTTTACACGGGTACTATAAATCCGGTACGGCAGGCGCCACTGTGAAGGGCGTTAAAAAGATACCCATACCTATAGACTTCTTAGACCTTTCAGAGACCTGATAGAACTCTCATAGACCTGACGTCAGAGGGAACGACGAGACAAGCAACGTTCTATAAAACGGACCACGAACTCTGCTTATAGCACCGCGGGGTATAATTACTCTGTATTTTGTTGTTGTTTGTTGATAGAACAGACAGAAAAATTCTTATGAACATTCGATATCTCAAGGTAATATATATTCAAACGGAGCCATATGCAACGACATTTCTCGCTGGGCTCTTCATACCGGAGTTCACGGCGCGTGTTGGGACCGGTTACAGTAACAGTATTTTGTCATAAATAAATCCTTGTACACTAGAATAAAATTATTCGGTAATGCGTAAGCAGTCCCTCTCTTCAATGCGCATTTGAACTGTATTGACGAATTCTTGAAAGGAAACTGCAAGTTCCAGAACAAGGGTTGCCTAAAGTTTATGCGAAATCTTGGGCGAGCTTGGCATGCAGTATTGGAAAAGGAACGCTGATGCGCTTATCACCTCGTCCCTGTGCGTTGAGGTGAAAGGCAACTCGCTGGAGAAGTCAGTCAGCGCATTTCACCTGCCGTTAGCAGTAATGCCTCTTCTAAGAAAGGCAGTATAGACTCACGATAGAAGGACCAGTTGACTGTTGAGCCGAGGCCTGTCTGCCTTTCAGCGTCCTCAGCTTGCGCTTCGCTACCGGCGCCGGAAACGAGCTTGCTGTCGTCAGCCCTTTCGTGCTTATGGCCTCTCCTGTCCTGCTTCCCGCACGCGCCACTGACTTCGAGTTCGTGCGCTGGCAGTGGCTGTGACGCGGCCGGAAGAGCTGATGGCTGAAGCTGCTGATCCTCTCTGACGGCACCATCTTCGCAATGCGCCGTTTCCTCTGGATCCTGGCCCTGCTTCGAAGCAGAGCCGTCGTTGCCCTTTCGCATTGGCGACGCAGAAGCTTCGGAGTTTAGTGGCACTACTGCCCCTGCTTGGGTACTCTTATTGTCGAGAGGCATTTCTGCGAGAACCTGGGAATGATACTCTACCACAGCGGTGACGACTGCCGGCTCTGCAGGTGAGGAACCAGCGTGCCCATGGCAGCTAGCCGAGACAGTGGTGGTCCTCCCGGTGTCCTTGCTTTCCTGCTCCGCCTCTTCTGTGGCTTTCCAACTGGACGCTATTGCATCAGATGGCTGAGCGAAGGAGCAACCTTGCTGCCCTGCGTGAGTAGCCGCAGAGTCATTTGACGGCTCAGTGACCGTCTTGTCGTGCTGCGGCTTATTATTCTCACTTGGCTGTTGAAATACCGCTGAGGTAGCAGCGCTTGCCAACAGCGCTAGCAATGAGCTGGAGGCACCGGTCGCCAAGGACGAAGTCTGACGCTCGTGAGAGCTTGACGAGAAGCCAACTGTTCCGGCGGCCGATGCGGCCTCCATTGTTTTCTTCTCGGAGCAGCCATCAACAGCGACCTCTTCACGTGAATCCTTGCGGCTGCAGTAGGTGACAACGTAATTGTTTAGGTCAGTATTCTTGGACAGTTGTTTAGGCCTTTCAGCGCTTTGCCCGTAGTAGTAAACAATGCCGGAGCTCCATGAAAAATTCGCTTTAAACGTCGGATAGCCAGTTGGATCTACCCTTTCCATTCAAAAATTGGCAGTTGCTTAACTTCGCTAACCATGGAATTCAACGCAAAGCAAGGACGCTTGCTGAGCGTCTGAGGCGCGTCCATGGCAGCTCCGCTACACAATCGCGACAGCCGTTCCATATATACCCACACGACCACGTGGCTATGACTTGGTACCACATGTTCTTACGACACCCCCATCAGATGTCATCACGTGGCTTCACATCACCTCATCGCATGTTCTTAAGGCCAAAGGTCAACCTAAAGGTCACCCAATGTCAAAGGTCAACTAAAGGTCAGAGGTCAAGAGTTCGGCACCATAACGGTACCATATATGGTCATACACGGCTATCCTTGGTTGGGCTAAAGGTCGTTCAAGGTCAGTATCAGGCCTACGCGAAGACGGCTTTACCTAGCGTAGTGAAGATTTTCGCTTCAATATTATACGAGGGGGAGAAAACACAGCTTGACTGACGCTTTGCTAATCTTAAGAAAACGTCATAAAATACGAAACAGGTTTGTAGGTTGCACAGTTTACAGTACTTTGAACGTCATAAGCTGCCCTTATTACTTATCGCATCTGTTGAATGGCCAGCAACGTAGGGGTGCGAAAGGCTAGAGTTCGCCAGCCCATACCGATAGTCGCCAAGTTGACAGTGCTGTCTTTAAAGAAAGAGCTCGAAGTTCTTTCGACGCAACGACAAATTATAGACGCTGTACAAATTTGGCCAACAATGTCATCAGTCGAGACGTACAACAGAACAGAGAAAAACAATATAATCCACCATCTCTGACACTGACTACAACCACGAATTAAAAATGCGAACTTCGCAAATAAAACATTGAGAATTGCTGCAACTGTTCACGCAATATTTAGAGCGTCAATGTCGGTAAAGAGCAATTTTTTTTACAGCCGAAACATGCGAGAAGTCGCCTGCTACCTCAAAAGCCCGCGTTATATATCAACGACTCTCATCTTACGGACAGAGATGTGCTCACCCGGGTGGATCGTAGCTTCGTTTGAATTCAGGAGGGTTGGGAGCCGTTGCTTTGCTTGAATCTTCGACAGCTTCGTTTTCCGACCGCTGGCTCGACGCAGAGGATGACGAAGACGACGTTCTCGAGCCCTGCTTTCGCCGCTTCTTGCTTCGTGCGGAGCGGCGAGATGAGGACGCCTTCGATGGCTTGGCCAAAGCGACACCCGGTCCAGCAATAGGAAGCAAGTTGGCATCGGCGCCACCGGTCAGACTTGGCTTCTGCAGAGAAGAGCCGACGCCCTGCATCTCTGCCATGGGCACTGCAGAGGGCCCAGAGGTGCCTGTGCTAGCCGCGGACTGCTTCCTGTCCTTGACGAGAGAAGACCTCTTGCGCTTGCGGATGACTCCCACCTTCTGCTGCTCCTCATGGTCCATTGTGTACGCGAAGAGGTGTCTTCTGTTGAAGCAAAAGCTCTCTAGACTTCGAATAATGGAGCTAAATCCAAAAGCTTCCGCAAGGAAAGCCTCCGTCTCTTCTTCTTCGTTCTCCACCTAATGTCGCGCGCCAGAGTGCAATCCCAGCCACGTCGCTTCGTTTTCTTGTAATTTGAATACTGTCTCTGATGTGGCTAGATTTTTTTTTCGTTGTAAGTTTTGCGTGAGTTCTTCGTTCAGTTCTCCCAAATTTGCACGAGTTCTTATATTTATGCTCTGAAGTGTGTCTCAGGTGGTGGTGGTGGTAGTGGTTTTATTAAAAATAATAGTAAAAAGGAAGGAAAAGATTTTTGCTAGCCCCGGCATCTGCCATCGATACTGAAGCACCTGAGCTGGGGCAGCGGAAATAAAGGACAGCAGGCAGAATGGAGAAATGAAATGAAAGAGGTGAGGGGACAGGAATAGAGGACAGGGGGAGAAGTAATATGTACAAACTATTTACATGTCTCAGGTGCCCATTTTTGCGTTTTAGTGCGCTAGCACTTATACTGGACATTCCCTGTATTTAGCCGCTGGTTGTTTGTCTGCGTGTTTGTCTACCTGTTTGTCTGAAGCCGGCTTTGTGGCACGCTGCTCAACCATAACCGAAAGACGAAGATGAGCCTGCTGCTGAAGCGCAGGTTCGTCTTTCGCACAAATGTGCTCCTTCTTTAGCAACCTGCCCACCGTGTCAGGCGGCAGCTCATTTAATCGTGAGAGGATGCTCAGTAAGGCCAACCTGGGTCGCAGCCCAGCCCAAGCAACCCAAGTTCCACCAGTGGCCGTACCTGCCATATAGCAGGGCAGTGGTGCATCGCTTGACCGCTGCGCCACAGTGCCAGGAGTGGTAGGAAGACTCGCAGGGATCTATGAATGGAGAGAATGACCAATTCCGCATATATAGACATTAAGCCATTGCCGTTATCCGAACGACTGCCTTCTGTGAACGCTGGATCTGAACACCAGAACCGGAGAGAAAACCGAACTGCTAGCACACCTAATTCGCATTTGGCGTAACTACGCAAATCGGCCATCATTTTTTTTTTTATAGCGTCGCTTCGCAAGCAGCGAAACTGGTTAGTCGAATTTGGGGCCGAGCTCAGCCGGCCATTTTCGCCCTTGGTTGGGCATTTACAGTTGCCAAACATAGACCATTCATCGGCAAACGATCTCGGGACAACGTGTACAGCCAACGTGTCACCGACCTCAGTAACTTTCAACCATGGTTTGCCCATGTGTAGCCCTTGAAAATTCTAGGCAGTATCCTGTAGCGAAACCCGTTTGATAACGCGACTTTTGTTTGAAATGGGTGTTGCATTGAATGTTGTATACGCCATGAAAAAACTAACGAATCTCAATTAGCGTCGTTACCCTGTAACACACGTCTGATGTTCATAGGTTGTCAATTTTTTTTTTTTTTTTGCAGCCAGTATTCATCAATGCAGCACGGTGAGGCAGCATGCAAACACCTGAGCCGAGCTCGGCCCGAACTTCGACTAACCAGTTTCGCTGCTTGCGAAGCGACGCTATACATATTTTGTGGTCAGAGCAAATACCCGGGTTCAAACCCTACCGCGGTGGCTGTTTCGATGGAGGCGAAACGCAAAGGCGCCCGTGAGGTGTGCGGTGTCAGTGCACGCTAAAGATCCCCAAGTGGTCTAAATTATTCCGGAGCCCTCCACTACCGTCTCTTCTTTCTTCTCTCAGACCCTTCTTTATCCCTTCCCTTACGGCGCGGTTCAAGTGTCCGCCGATATGTGAGACAGATACTGCTCAATTTCCGTTCCCCAACAGGCAATTCAATTCAATTCAGAACGGGACGCCACAAAGGAGAGGGCCCTTGACAGAGCCAGCTGTTCTGCTCTTCCATACTGCATGCTTTTGCATTCTGAGCACATGGATGTAACACTTCGGCAGGTTCAAAATACGAGCAAGGAAGGCTTCTTTGCAGCCACCACTAAAGCTGTCCTCAAGATCCCATATTCTTCACCTTATTCGTTTCCTGTTGCTCTACCTTTCCTCGCTGTGCCGTGCTCCCTTCAGCGTGGTGGTGTAGCTCTCGCCCCTCCGCGTGATTCCACGCTGCAGCTCACACAACTTCCCCTTCAACGACAGCTCATCGGCCAACCATGGAGTATAGCCTACAGCAGTAGTACTCCGGGCCACTGTCGGTATTCGGACCCCTAATGAGCACTGGACCCCGACACCCGACGATTCCTGAGGTCACTGTCTCTTACTCAAGCGCCTCTGGGGTCTCACAAAGGAAAGATGTAGCCGAACATAGCAGCCCTCCAGACTCGCAGCACACTGTCACACTATTAACATGCAGAAAAGGAAGCGATAAACCATGAGTGAATAAAGAAAATTCTAGCGCTAATTAACAAGAAACGCCGCCTGTATGCTGAATGTTTAAGAAATCACGAACGTGTTTTAAAGAAATTCGCTACGTAAGCTATAAAATTAAGGAAGAAATCAAGGTCAATAAACAACTTAAATTTAAATCTCATTGCTTGACACAATGTTAAAGGAACAAGGTAAAAAAATTTGGAATTTTTTTATAAAATTAAGAGCAAAGAGGTGACCCCTAGTTTATTAGTTGATGGAGAAACATCTTTTCAGTGATTATGAGAAGGCTTGCTGTCTGAATTCCTATTTTAAATCCCTCTTGTTGCATACACTAGTGAGACGCCTGGAATATAATAGCGTACTAGAACATGCCCATGGTGTACCTGTCACATATAACGGTGTTCTCAAACTGCTTTCTAATCTAAAAGATTAATCTGCTGAGGGTCGATGGTATCCCATCCCAGGTAATAAAAGCTTGCTCTCAAGAAATAGTGCATCTTAGTCCTTTTGTTTAACAAATCATTATGTAGCAATACCATTACCTGCGCAGTGGAAAGTAGTAAACGTCGTTCCTAATCATAAAAGCGGTCCATCTCTCGTACCTGCATATGCTGCAAAACAGTTGTAAGCATTAACCATAGTGCTGTGATGGAAAACCTTCAAAACAATATTTTTTTTTTCAAATGCCCAACATGGATTTAGACCTGGCTCATCATGGGCGACTTAACTGGTGGAATTCTGCGACGACCTGTTTTATTCTTTCGACATTGGATTTCAGGTAGGCTGCATATATTTTTAGACCTTCTGAATGCCTTCGATACCGTACGTCATGCCTTCTTTTAGATGAATTATTTTGTCTCTTTATACACCCTACGATAATCGCTTCGAATAGAAATTACTTCTTCGGGCGAACTAAGCATATGTTTTGATCAACGGATCTACATGTCTGAAGTGGGTCTGTTCAGGGGCATTTATTATTTATGATATTGATCAATGATATTGTAAAAGGTCTTTAGTTCAAAGTGTGATTATTATGCGGGTATATGCAGAGTACTGTGCCATTTACCAGAGAACTCACAATGACTGTGATGTTACAGAATGTTTATATACAATTCAGGGTTGGCGTGAAAAATGATATCAGTGAACAGTGAAAATTAAATGAAAATAGGATGTTGGGGAAAGGAAACGGCGCAGTATCTGTCTCACATCTCAGCGGGCACCTGAACCCACCTGAACCGCGCCGTAAGCGAAGGGATAAAGGTGGGAGTGAGAGAAGGAAGAGGTGCCGTAGTGCAGATCTCTGGAATAATTTAGACCACCTAGTGATCTTTACCATGAACTAACATCACACAGCACACGGACGCCTTTTGCGTTTCGCCTCCATCGAAATAACGTCCGTGTGCTGTGTGATGTCAGTGCACGGTAAATATCCGCAGGCGGTCGAAATTATTTCTGCCCCTGAACAGTGCTAAATGTCAATTCGTATCATTTAACCGAAAACGTCTTCCGGTGAAATCAGACTAAAATTTGAAAGGACTACCACTTGAAAAGGTTGAATCGAGCCTGTTCAAGGAATTAATAAGTTAACGTAACAAATATCTTGGGGTCTATGCCTCAGAAAACTTAACATGGAAGAGACATATTGAATATTTGACCTTAAAATCATCTAGAACACTTAACCTCATTAATAAGATAAAATTTTTATAATTCCTCAAAAAGAGTAACAGTACACCTTTACAAAAGAAATGTTCGCCCAATACTCGCTTGCGCGGGATGGGACCCTCAAACCTCTTACAGCTAAAATAACTTGGAACGCATCTAAAACCGTGCTACCAGATTTGCTTCTGGAATCTATAACTTCCGCAATTGTATTACATTAATGAAAGAAAACTTCAGCTGGAAAACGCTAGCTCATCGCCACTTAGCCGAAAAGATTAGAACCTTTTTTTCCGAATTTACTCTGGTCTTACAGGAATAAACAAGCACTTGTACATCTCACTAGCTCTTAACGATGTGATCATGAGCTGAAGCTTCTTGAAATGCGCTGTCTCACTGATATGTTTGCCGCAATTCATTTTCTCCGCGTACTTCCGCTACACGTGTGCAGAGTTTCAGTGCCTCCTATCGTCCCAATTTGTTGTAGAAACATATTCCTTTCACTTTTTTCCTTTTATGCCGCATCGCAGTTTCACTGGATAGAGTGCCATTAATCTCCTGCTGTAGTGTAATTTTTTTTTATTAAGCCGCTTGCAAGCCTGCTGTTTTGCGCCGACTTTTCAGTGCTAAATTGCTGTATGCTTTGTTGCTACCAGCTAATTTTCAGCATATGTTTTTGTACAATGTCCTCCCCGCAATAATGCCCTTGTGGTGCTGCAGGTAATTGGATAAAAAAAATCTGGAAAAAATCTTGTATTATATAGGCGAGTTTTTAAGATACTTTGGAATAAAAGCGGATAAGATTTAATTTGTGAATTAATTTGCAGTACACGACGCAGTCATAAGTTTGCAGCGATCAATAAATATACCATATCAACTTCTTCGGGAATTTATTACTTTCGTGAAGTGTTATTTCCAAGAACTGCGTTACTGCTGAAAAAGCCTTATTGGAAACTGTGTTGCTTGTTTTCTTTGCTGCTTTCTTCCAATTACTTCAAAATTGCCTTAAAAATGTGCTTCATAAGCTTGAAACAACCCCTTGTAAGATGTACTTGTCTGCGGTTGTAAATTAGCATTTTGTTTCCTTCTTTATAAATGCGGTTCATCTTTACACTAAGCCAGTCAGCAGGAAGTACAATGTGGGCGTATGCCCGAGCACATGCCCACCGGAAGGCACACACGGAAGGGGAACTGGACGCAGCCAACGTTTATAGATAGACTATAAACGTTGGATGCAGCCTCTAGACGGTATGGAACTATCTTGGAACACCAACGAGCCCTCAGGAGGACCTACCCCCTCCAAACACAAACCTTAGTAGAGAGCAGATGGTTGCCTGGAGACAACTGCACACTAATACATACCCCAATCTCAGTTTACTAAGCAAAATCTATCCCTCAGCATATGACAGCAAATGCCCGCTCTGCAGGGAATACTCAATGCTTTATCACGTACATTACACGGGCCTGTCAGAAAACGCAGGCAGCGCCGATAAACAACACACGAACACCGGAGCAGTGGGAGGCTGCGCTGTCCTGCTCGAAGCCTGAAGAACAGCTCAAGCTGATCGACCGGGCTCGCAAAACTGCAAAGGCTACTGGGGCCGTGAACTGATCGAGGGACCCACCTACACCGCGAGAATCCTCCTTTCCAATGAAGTTTTTCATTCATTCATTCAGCACGAAGTGCGGCCGTTTTGACTCACCAAATACTGTGTGCAGAAAAAGTTTATCTGCTCGGCATATCGCTTTAGAGACACATTAGATATATGGCCCGGTTCGAACTTTTTTATGCTTAATTACGGAATTTGTTCCCTTTAAAACAGGTTGGAAACATTAGGCGAATGAATCTGCTCTTTTGTGTTCATCCACGACGATCATTCCAGCAATTTCCAGTTTATAGGTGTCTTTTGGCTCTGTCAGACAGCATAAGAACACTTGGGGCCGAGTTGCCAAAAAGTTGCCAATGTGTCAGTAAAAATGTATGCATCGCTGTCTTAATTTCAAACTTCAGTTGATGAGCCGGTATAAGAACCTCTGGGGTATTGCTTTTTCTCCATCTAATAAATTTCCTTTCTAGAAGAATTATCGAGCCTGTTACCCATGGACTTCTATGTTTAATCGTTTGATATCTTTTCAGAATAAAGTTGGTTTTGCAATGCACAAGTTCATCAGTTAATTTTATCCACAGGCTATTATTGCATTGTGATGCTGCAGTGAAAAAAACTGTCTAAAGCTATTTCAGGGTTGTCTCTCTAATTGGAACATTTAGAAGAGTGTTCAGTATTTATGTTAAAATTTGGGAACTTTAATACAAGCATCTGGTGATCAGAGATGCTTTCTACAGTAATTAATGGGTTCAGTGAGCCCGACAGGATGGCAAGATAGAGTTTCTTAGCACTCGAGTAGGTTCGTTAACAATCTGGGTCAGAAACTCTGAACATTATATGCAGGAGCGGCGGTCACAGCTATGCACTTCTTTACCGCCAATAGCCAATGCACTGCAATCAATTTCAGGAGGCTGAAATCGTCAGTTTAGGGCGATCATTAACTATGAAGTCCTGCATTTTTAATTTTCAGGCTCTGTCAGTCATCTGTAAACGGCACCTATTACTAGCAAAGAATCATTAAATCTACTACTCTACCAAGCACTTTCATAATTAGCTTTTCCGAGGTATTGCATGAATGACATTGTTTATTTGCAATAGGTGCCCCACCCTTCCGGCTATCAAGATCTCAGCGTGAGGGGGGCTTTCTGAATGATGTATGCTAAAATGCAGCTGCATTTCCGTGATTCATTGGTTATTAGGATTTAAAAGGCGCGATAACTGTCTCGCTTGTCTACCGCACCATGAGGGAAGGGAGGAGTGAAAGGAAGGAGAGAGGTGCCGTAGTGGAGGGCTCCGGAATAATTTCGACCACCTGGGGATATTTCACGTGCTTTGACAGCGCACAGCACACTGGTGCCTCTTCAGTTTCGCCTCCATCAAAACGCGCCCACCGCGGCCGGGTTCAAACCTGGGTACTGCAGCTCAGTAGCCTAGCACCCTAACTACTGAGCCAACCACAATGGGCCGATGATTATGACCACTATGGGAGAGTAGAGCAATAGTTTGATATTCAATAACCTAAATATATTATGTAGCAATCATGTCTTTTTTAATCTTCGATTCCTGGAATGACAAGGTAATTTGCAATGATATGCTGGAAGTTCTTAACTTCCAGTCGATGTTTTCAACAACCTGGCATTACAGGATGAAACAACACTGAATTATTGTGCACAGCAAAAAATAGTCTGCATGCACTGAGTTTGGTGAGGTAAGTTACGCAAAAAAAAAAATCAAGCCGAGCAAAACAGAGGACTGGTTTTAGGCAGTCTCGAGTATAGTAGATACATGTACAATTTTCCAATCGTGCTTGCATAACTAATGGAAAGCACACAAGATACTGAGTGGTAAGAACAGTGTTTATTTGAAAAACATTCCTTTCGCACCCTAACATATCAACAAGCCATTTAAAATAAATGGTAATGAAGCAGTGGCTTTTTTACAAAGCAGATTAGCGCAAGGAATTCTTAACCAGCAGAACACGCTCACTACACTTGGGGAGCCAAAGAAAAAAAATGTACAATATACACAGAGCAAACCATGCTGACAGAAAGACAATGCGTGTGCAGTGCACGTTGTTTCTTTTTGCAACGTATGAACCCTCGTGTCGCTTTCGTCCGATCGCCACTCCATCTAACGGCACGCGTCGCACTCGCTTAACGCCTCATCTTTCGTTGACGCTGAGCAGAGTGGACGTGGCGCAAGTGTCGTACATCCGCTTCAAGTGCACGATTCGTTTGCTGCTAAGCAAATTCGAATGGCACGAGCATATCGACAGCGAGAGCCTGACAATTTTTTTTTGTACACAAAGGGCGATGCGGAGCATGAAAATTATGTAAATTTGTTATGGTTGTCATGCTGCTTGCCGAAGCAAGCAAGTACTCTTTACAAATCCAGGATACAGCAAATCATTCTTTCGGCTTATTTACAAAACAGCTAGAACAGGTCCAGCCATGCCACGATGAATTTGAACTAGAATGCAGCCATGCAGAGGAATAATTCATTTATATACGCTCAACAGGTTAAACAACGATGATTAACTCCTCTTAATGAACGCTGAATTGACTTCTCTCGTTCAAAGGTGCGTAAGGCAAACGACAATGGCGGAACCTCTAGGCACACAACCTTCAGGCACCTTTCCAAGCTTTCAATGTGCCGTTGTTTCCGGTGTCTTTCACACTGCTGCTCTTGTACATTAAAAATACCACTCATTAAAAATACACACCTCTTCTACAAACCGAACGTTAGCACCTTGGTGGCAACAAAAAAATATAAGATAGGCCTTAGGACGGCACACTTTTAGGTGTGGGTAACGAGAAATCACAGATCTCTATTGCAACTACCCATATACAGGGCGTGACAGCAGATAGATAAAGTTAAGCTGAGTGCACTACTTGTGAGAAAATTTGATCCCAAATTTAGAGCATGAACAAAAACAAGCATCGTAGGCATTATAATAACAGTAAGCTATAGAATCCATCCTTAGTGGTGGTATTTTAAACTTGCACACTTGTGAAAATAGTGCATCTGTCATGTACTTGTATTAACACTTTGAACCTCAATAGTAGCAACCAGTAACGTTCGTCAGAATCTCAAAAACCGAAATGAATCAAAAACAGATCTTTACCAGTTTATGGCAAAGCCTAAATAAACCCTAGACATACAGTCAAGCCTCGATATATCAAACCAAGATCTTTTGAATTATTGGCAATATCAAACACAGATTATAATCTTGAAAAACCCATTTAACAGTGAAGTCGCGCTATACACCAAACTAGAATTTTGCTCCCAACCATTCAGTATATCCAGCTGTGAAACGGCGCAACAAGGCGAACGTTGGGTGTGCTTGAGGGTGGTCATGGATCTCCTGACCCGATATTCCATGCAGCAAATCCTAGCAGTGAGGACAACCGTGCTAAAGCCTAGCAGTGAAGACAACTGTGCTAAGCTAAGCTGCCTGTGGTACTGTCTTGCACTGAAACTTTGGTGGGATGATCCTGTGGTTCGTCTGGTTGTCAAAAGTTCTCATGATTTTGTGCTGCCTTTCCTGCCTCCGTCATGTGTAAAGTTGCAACGACTGTCCCATGGACTGTGGTGCCATCTTCTGGTGAAAAGTTGCAGCAGCTCCGAATGGGATCAGGATTCATAAACTGGTGGAGCACTGTGCTTGAAGAGGTTGTACAAAGCAGAGGTTCTACTGCATATGCACGTCATCATTGTTAAATATAGCACCAGTCCATAACTTCACACCTGCACACAATCCTGCTTTGAATGGATGATGTGTGCAACGACCACGCTGCGCTCTTCCTTAGGGGCTGCCATCCCTACTTCCGTACAAAATAAAAATAGGCCACTATATATATATATATATATATATATATATATATATATATATATATATATATATATATATATAAAGGACCTATACTTATTCCCTTGTTTCATAGTTTTTATCTAAGATAGGCACTGATTGCTTAGTGTAGGAATCTCTTTTCTTTAAACAACCACATTTCAGCATGTTCTTTTCCTGACTTTTGGAGTATGTGCAAGAGGCAATTGGATGCATTTAAATGCTTTTTGGTTGCAGTAGATGATAAGCCTCTGAGTAAATTGATTTTTTTTTTGCCAGTATATAGTTGAAGGCTATTAGTAGTGCACAAAACAGGCGTCTCAGCGCTTCAAGACTTACCTGATGCCTTTTTTAAATGCGGTGCACTTCCACTGTGCTTTCCTGGAATAAGGTTTCTGAAAACTGAACTCTTCAGCACATGCGACAACTATATCAGTAGCCTTTGCTTCAGCTAAGCCGATTCAGAATGAAAAGGACAACTGTCACTGCTGAAAAATTTAGAAGGGTCATTATTGAGTATACGAAAGCAGTGAAGTTAACTTGTATGTAAATGTAATGTGTGATGGTCCATTTGAGTTCTCTTGTGTTAAATTTTGCTGTCGACAGCACAGCATCTCTACAACGCAGCAGTTCATTTGCGCCATGCTCGTGAGGTACAGAAACAAATATTGATATTGCAAATGAGACCATAATATAAGTTCTCTTTAGCTTTCATAGTGTAAACTTCCTAAGCTTACAGGCTGATCTGATTTTGTACAAGTTCGGGCAGATGGTCAGCTTGTAATTTCAGTGACAGGGTTTCATGCTTAATTGCCCAGCAATGCATTCTTTCAGGGCTGTGAAAGTGTGTTGCATTGAGACGTAGTTTCTTTGAAGGGTGAGAAATGATCACTTCATTGTAAGAGGTACTGTAGAGCTACTTGCATAATCTATTTGGATACAAAATGATGCTGAATGTAAAGAAAGACGGTCGTACATGTTTGCCTGTGCGAGTGTTATGTGCTTGTTTTAATGTAAATAGTATGTCCTCATATTGAACTTTTCAGTGCCAATTTGTGTGGTTGTATGGGTTGAGCTTTTCTTTTGTTTTAGAAGCCTTAGTGCATGTGAGCAGCCTTGATTGTGATGGAGATTGTGTTCATGCTGCCTGGAAGTTAAGGGTGTGCTAAAGATGATGATGAAATACAGTCAAACCTGGATATATCAAACTCGGAAGGAGATTGCAAAGTAGTGTGATCTAGTAAAGAAGGACGTTCTGGCGGGCTAGTTGGTTCATGATGAACAGAAAGGGTATAAACTGCGCGAACAAGACGGGACGAGAGGCACACAAATCGACAGACAATGCGCAGACTGATTTTATTTGTGAAAAACACATCATTAATAAGGCCAGAGAACATAAGAAAAAATAAGAAAAACACTATCACCATAGGGTTCAACGATAGAAACAGCAGCAGAAATTTACAGGTAAATCAGATCCGATGTGAACACGAACAAGCCCTTCTAAAAACTCTGCTCTGGTGTCGATAGCGACAGCGAGGGCGAGGGCGAGCTAATGCAGTCGTCACCCTTTTTGGCTATCAGGAAAGCTTCGATAACCTCCCTTTCAGTTTTGCTGCGTGCATAGGAGAGGAAAGCAGTTTTGTCTAGGAAGGGAACGCAGTTGCGGCTGTCACAGTTTTTGCAGTGTAATGGAAGATTGCTGCCTGTGCCGGTGTGCATCAATCGTCTATGTTCAAGGGCTCGCTCAATGAAGCACCGGCCAGTTTGGCCGATGTAAACCCACCCGCAAGATAGAGGTATTTGGTAGATAACCTCGGAGGCACATCTGGTGAACTTGGTCTGATGATTCTTCTTGCATGACCTGCGTTCCGATCTTGTTTCTTTTTTCTCTTCCGAGAGCAAGGGACAAACTTTTTTCAACTTACAAGGCGCTGAAAACACTGCATTTATTCCATATTTGCCTGCCACCTTCTTGATGCTGTGGGAAAGGCAGTGAAAATATGGCATGATGAAGGGAGGGGTCCTGTATGCACTTGGATCTTTCCTTATTGCTTTTTTCATCCTCTGAAGAAGGCACTCACACGAGCTGCGAATTACTTCCTGAGGGTAGCCCCCGGATTCAAGTCGCTTGACTTGATTATGGAATTAGATGAAAGAGAGTGAACACATGACTTATGAAGGGCAGACAAACAACACGACATGCTAATGCTACGCTTCACTAACTTCGAATGAGCACTTTTATAAGGTAGGAGGCTTTTGTTGGACCTGGGACTGTAAGCCCAGCAGACATGAACATCAGAAAAATGCAATTTTAAATCTAGATACTGAATGCGGTTGTCCCTTGTTACTTCATGAGTAAAACGGAGTCCTTGCCCCTCAAAGGAGAAGGTGGCGAGAATGCTAGCAACCGTGTTGTCAAGGTCAAGATTAGTACTGTAATCTAATATTACAAGATAGTCGTCAACATAACGAAACACATGGAACACCGGATGCTTTGAAAGCTCTAGTTTCAGACGCCTGTCAAAGGAAGCCAAAAATATGTCGCACAAAACAGGAGCTACAGAAGAACCGATACAAATGCCAGACTTTTGAACATAAAATTGCCCGTCATGAAAGCTAGCGGTAGAGTTAAGATAAAACTGCAAAAGTTCTAGGAACTGCTCTGTGCTAATGCCAGCAGTATTCTGGAAGTCAACTTCACCATGTTCGTCAATACTGTCTCTGATTGCTTTGAATAAACCATCATGAGGCACGGAGTAAAACAAATCTTCTACGTCGATGGAAAAGGCTTAGAAGATAACGGAATTCCGTCTTCCAGGACTTTTACCAGGTCCTTCGAGCTGCGGATGAGGTAAGGATCACCGCCTGCAAGTTTGTCCAGGTGTGGTTTTAGAAAGGATCCCACATTGTGTTGCCAGCTGCCTCTCTCCGAAATAATAGCACGAAGTGGGCAATCCATCTTGTGTGTTTTGCTGGTGAAAAACACCTCCAAAGAGTCCCTCTCGGCATTTGAGACCGAAAGCGCGGCAGAACTAAGGTTCATTTTCTTAAGGAGCCTGGTAGCTTGCTTTCGCTGTATTTTCCCTTGGAATTCAATCGGATGAAAGTTCTTCAAGACAGCTTCCCGGGCTTTTTCAGCAAACATTCCCTGTGGCAGGACAACGAAGCCGCCCTCCTTGTCCGCTTCCATTATTGAAAGGTCGTTGGTGCTCAGGAAGTTCACAAGTCTCTTCACTGGGGCCTTCCGTGAAGTGAAACGACTTACGTTTTGCAGTAAGCAGCCCACAGAATCGTTGACAGCCTGTTCCTTGTCCTGTAGAGAGGCAAACACCCCTACACGGCGCACCATGGCTAGTAGTTCAGAACGTCTTGCTGAAGGTTCGAAGCAAAACTTCGGTCCCTTTTGCAGCGTCTCCTTGACGTTACTAGGAAGGTCGATATTGCCCAGTATCGAGACGGAACCCTCTGTAAGTGTTGTCCGGAGTTTTGCCGGAAGCATGAGACGCATTCTCTGCCAGAAAAACTCTGTCGTCTGCGCTGAAAGTCGCTTGTATTCTTGAAACCGTCTTGCGGCTACCCAATCGTTAGATTCTTGGAAGACGAACTTCAGCCAGTCTGAGTAGAGCCTCACTCGCCTCCAAACTTCTGATTTCATTATCTTGCACATCCTGCGAGCGTGCCCCCAGGAAGGAACAGGGACGCCAAAGAGCCCCAGAAGTTGAGCTGGGACCATCTTCCTCCTGAGGAAGATGGTCCCACCTCAGGACGAAGATGGTCCCACCTCAACTTCTGGGGCTCTTCTACTGCAACGAAAAATCATCTACTGCAACCAAAAAGCATTTAAATGCATCTAATTGCCTCTTGCACATACTCCAAAAGTCAGGAAAAGAACATGCTGAAATGTGGCTGTTTAAAAAAAAGGAGATTCCTTCACTAAGCAATCAGTGCCTATCTTAGAAAAAAACTATGAAACAAGGTAATACGTATTGGTCCTTTATATATATATATATATCTATAGTGGCCTATTTTTATTCTGTAGGGAAGTAGGGATGGCAGCCCCTAAGGAAGAGTGCAGCGTGGTCGTTGCACACATCATCCATTCAAAGGAGGATTGTGCGCAGGTGTGAAGTTATGGACTGGTGCTATATTTAACAATGATGACGTGCATATGCAGTAGAACCTCTGCTTTGTACAACCTCTTCAAGCACAGTGCTCCACAAGTTTATGAATCCTGATCCCATTCAGGGCTGCTGCAACTTTTCACCAGAATATGGCACCACAGTCCATGGGACAGTCGTTGCAACTTTACGCATGATGGAGGCAGGCAAGGCAGCACAAAATCATGAGAACTTTTGACAACCAGACGAACCACAGGATCATCCCACCAAAGTTTCAGTGCAAGACAGTTCCACAGGCAGCTTAGCAGTATGCTCAAGCCACCTTCACTCTCCGATGAATTTGTAACTAAATCCACTAATGCTACATCTCCAAACTTTAACAAACAACACTGCCAAAGCATTTAGTGCCACCCTCAACATTGCCACACTGCAGGCTATCCAGCATGTTTGATGCACAGTGGCTAATGAGCAACAATCTGTCCCGACACTCTTGCAGCTAGACCCGTCATCAGACCGGATGCCCTTTCCATGATGAGCCATTGAATCAACGAAGACAAAAGCCACTCCAGCATTAATATCACAAGCTTCAAACAAGCACCACTCAACTCACCCATTTTAATTTTTGCACCTACAATAACGAGGTTCACATAGCAATGTACAACCAAAGAGCCCGAATTTTTTCCCTGCAGATACACTCCAATAATTACCTACAAGGCAAGCCCACATCCACTGCTAACAAATGAATGGGTCACCCAAACAAAAACTTTGCAATCCAGGCTCATTGTCCTAACAGACAAATTTCACGCACCGAGGTTCTACCGCGAAAGTGGCAAACAGCAAGAGAAAATGAGCATGCGGCCAGAGACAACGAAAGACATTGTGAAGCTATGTACAATGGTTCATGTCTCCAAATAAAAGATGACATGAGCCAGTCGTATAACTCACTGAACTAAAGCCAAAAAAGCCGCGGCATGAACAGTGTCAAACGGTTATATCTCCAAACTCCTGATTCCACCGATCGTAGAACTCTAGGCTTTGTAATGGGACGCTGCGGCGCACTTTCTTCAGTGACGTCATGAAATCCTCCAGGGTGATGTTGCGCATCTGACCAAGGAAAAAAAGAAAAACATATGCAGCCACTATTACACACAATCAAAAGAAGAACAACCAGCTTAGTAAGCAAGCAAAAAACTGAGCTGCCAAACATGAAGTGTGAAGCAGGAAAAACAACTTGTGTGGCAGATCAGAACACAGATTGATGTGCCCCGATAACATGACTAATCCCATTTTCTCGTGATATGCACTATGTCGAAAAAGCTATGGTGTTCTGGTAGCAGCTAGGCCTTGTAAGGCGTAGAAGCTAAAACATGCGTCAACTAAGCTACCAAAGCTAACCTAGCATTACACTCAATACATGCAGTGTATATAATTCCAGCAAGGATACTGTTCGTTTTCCACTCTCGACATAGCATAATGTTGAGTATCCACTCGCCTTCCACCTTCACTTGCAGACTATAGTAGTTATTCACACTCTTGACAGATCAAAGCCAGACCAGCATTTCAGGGTGCGCATCAGCTTGTTACGCAGCTGCATAGAAGGTATATTGGAGTCATACCACCATAATCACTATTAATAGATGTGCCGAGCAGACACCCAACAAACACAGCCTGTCCATAAAAACCTGTGATTGAGTTCCCATTTCATTGTTCTGGCAGACGTAATCTTTTTCTCCAAATATGTCCTTTTCATCACTCTTGGAGAGCTTTAATGGCTGAGTGAGCCTTTAATGGCTGGGTGAGCTCCTCAAAGGAGGCCCTCCAAACAATGGCACTGAGCTATAGCAAAGATATTGCACTCAGTTGCTTTGCACCTACTAGTGTGCACAATAATGGCTAGCTGTGGCGGGTGCAGCTAAAGCAACTGACCATGAAGTCATGGCAATAGGTCGTCATCATTGGTTGAGGGGTCTCCTTAAAGAGCATTCACTGCTTTGCTTTAGCAGCAGGACAATGTTTCTTGACGAGAAGGTGTCTCCTTAGTGATCTTCATAACTTGACGTCACGACTAGGTCATAAGCAGTACAGTATGGAGAGTCCTTCACTTTCATGCAATCAACGAAAGTAAAGCGCAGTCAGCAGTACACTGCACATAGTACACAGCCACTAATGAAGCCACTGTAAGAGCAGACATGACATCGAATTTCTCAAGACAGCGCCAAGCCTCACAGCCTCCCACATCTTGTGATGTGAGAAATAAAGGCTTCAACTAAGAAAAGGGGCACAGTAAGAGTGGCCGGCTATAACAAAGAGACAAAGATCACTACATGTGCCATCATACTCTTATGCTCCTTTGTTAGCTGAAGCAAGTCAGATCCTCTGGAGGTCACTCAAACCACCCAAAGGCTTTGTGCAAGGTTGCACAGATCAGGTAAGGTGCTGTGCAGAAAAGGGTTGGGGGGCCGTTCTCCACGGCATACGGAACCGCTCGAGTGCTTTCAGAGTGGCACTAAAACATCAGGTCTCCATCCACACTACAGTAAGGGCCGCTCGAGTTGCCACCCGTTTACCAACTTACCAACTGCACTGTGGACGAGGTTTGACTGCAGCTGGCCGAGTAAATACACTGGTCGCATACGTGACTAAAGCATTTACTCACATAATGAACCCAGCACCCATTTTTGTCATTTAAAATTTACTTTTTTTACCTTGCATAAAAAAAGCGCACCTGACCTTCAGGGCTGTTTATCCTGTTCATCTTGCCACGATCGCCTGGAAACTATCAAAAAATTATCGGATCGTGTCGTGATACAGCAAACACCTCTTGAAATGAAAGATCCTAGCTTAACACCAGCCAAACAAACACTTGTAACATGCAGACATAACTTGTCCACCACATGCTTTTGTTGCTAATGGACAAACAGACTGATCTAGAATATGAAATTTCAATAAAATGTTTTTTGCAGAACAAACCCTCCACCAAATTCCCATATACTATTCTGGAAAGGAAAGTGGGTTCATTATACAAGTAAGGTAATTCTAAGGCAGTGTATATCCCGCACCCCTCTGTCCCGCACCCCTCTGTCCCGCACCCCTCTGTCCCGCACCCCTCTGTCCCGCACCCCTCTGTCCCGCACCCCTCTGTCCCGCACCCCTCTGTCCCGCACCCCTCTGTCCCGCACCCCTCTGTCCCGCACCCCTCTATCCCGCACCCCTCTATCCCGCACCCCTCTATCCCGCACCCCTCTATCCCGCACCCCTCTATCCCGCACCCCTCTATCCCGCACCCGTCTATCCTGTAACTGTATATCCTGACACAGAAACCAGTCACACCACCAACCTGCAAGAGTGGTTTCCCAAAGTTAAATTCAGGTCTCTTCTATGTTACGCTCAGTTAATGGTAGTAGCTTCCCCAAGCCAAACAGAAAGCAGTTCTCAAGAGTGCGGCCAGGCATGGTCAGCTTCTGAGCAGCAGCAGCACGTCAGTGATAAAGCGGCTGGTACCGAATTTTTTTGTTTCGTCCACCTGCCTTTTTCTCATTGAAGCATATCTCGCACCTCCGCAATCGTTTCACGCTCAGATCAGAGCCAGACCCACGAGTCTGCCAAACAGAAGAGAGCGAACAGAATTCAGAAGAAGAAAAAAATTGACTATGAAAAAGCCCCAACCTTCCTTTGCAGCTCACACACGGGCGGTCTGAACAACTTCTACTGCAATTGGTCCTGTTACTACTAATGAAAAGGAATTATCATTCGACTCCCACAGTGCCCCTGGCCTGAACAGCAGTTGGCTCATCATTATCCGCCATTTAATATCACGCATGTGTCCTCGGATGCAAGATTATTGACATCTTTGTCAAGGTTGTGTTCCATAAGCTTACGACAGTGCGTGCACATCTAGCTCCAACATAAATGGGCTTGCACACAAGAATGAGTTCCCCTGCCACTTGTGCCCCAAAGTTAAAACTCTCACAAACTGTGTATTACCCATTCACAAAAGAAATATTCAGAACAAAAGAAAAATATTGTAGTGTAATGGTTTAATTACCATATATGCAGGTCACTCTACATTCATAGATCCCTGGGAGTTCCCATACCCCTCCTGGCACAGTGGTGCAGCAGTTAAGCCACCTTTAACTGCCACCTTCCACAGGCAAATTAAACTGCCACCTTCCACGGTGGGCAGGTTGTGACAGTGCCACAAGGTCACGTGCCCTAAGGGGCCAACCTTCCTCCCAGGTTGCTCTTTGGGGACCGCCTGCCAGAGCCATGAACATGATAGTTTTGCTAACAACACGACATCAAATTTTCTGGAGAACAGGGCATTTAACACTGTCGCGTTTAACACTCTTTATAGTTATACAGTTCATATTCATTCGCCGAATGCAGGTAACTGGTTTCTTTTCATACTGGAGCTATGTGCAGTCATTTTTCATTTTTTTGTAGGTTGAAATTTCCGCACAAATTCTGACCTTGGTGCACACCACATGTTTGTGGCACTCAAGCTCCAACAATGCATATTTTCTTTTTTTTTCTTCGAACTGCCAGCTTCAAAAGGGTTCATACAATCATCCGATACAGCCTTAAAGAATCCAGCCTTAAAGAATAGCCAACAGAACTGTATTCTATGAGCCAACTGTTCATTCCATGGCAGCTAAGTATTTCACGTAACAGGGGTGAAGCTGACCAGCCATTTTTGTGCCCAGACAAAACCCTTGGGGTTTACACCCCGTACAACCTGAAGGCATCTAAAATACAAACACATCTACAGTGGGCATACCTTCTTGGGATCCACGCATCTGACTTGCTCAGGTTTCAGTTCTGCAGAAAACAAGAGCAAAGCTTCAGCAACATTCATCTTCATCATTATCGCCCTCCTATCTGTATCCCCACAAACTTCCTAATTTCGTCCGCCCACCCGACTTTCTGCTGCACCTTGCTTGGAATCAACTCCGTTGCTTTAACAGCCATCATATCTTGACTTCATGTTACATGCCCTGCCCATGCCCTCTTCTCGATTTTGACTAACACATCATTAACACCCTCCTCCTCATTAACTCCCATCTGTGCCCTGAAAAATCTGCTCTCTGCATGTCTCCTTTACCATTTTTCACCTCTCACTGGGTGTCCTCCGTTTAACCATTGTAATAGTAATTAAAAACCATTTGCAACAGCTTCAGAGGTGTCCACCACCTGTCAGCACAGCAAGCATGTTCCACTGTGCTGCGAGCATGTAGCCGTAACAACCTATACAATTGGCCCCAGATGAAAATAGAATTCACGTCCAAGGCTACAGAATGTAAGAGCCATGCTGAATTAAGGAATCAAGAAATCCAAAGTCATTCAATCCAGTGCCCTACCTTTGCATTATCCAGCAATAGAAAATTTGTTACACTGGTCATCAGAATCTCAGGCACACCACCCATGGAAGGTTTAGTGACATAACAGCGCATTCACAGCTACTTTAGGAACCTCCCAGTCAACCACGGATGTCAGTGGTATGTCCGATTAAGATCCGAATCTCCAGTGCCTCGTGAGGATGTCCATGGAGCATCCCCATGGACATCCATATCTGGATATACGCATTGGAGATCCGGAGTATGTTCGAGGGACATTCATTATCGGATGGCTGGCAGATATCCACGTACGGACGTCTGACGGGTATTCGTGAATATTCCTTTAGGAATTTGAGCTTACATCACATACATATTTTGTTTTCCCTCAGACAACAAATATGAAAGGTATTTTACTTTGCAAATGACCAAATTCAGCGATCAGATTTCTATACCAGCAATTAGTTTAATATTGTGTTCACATGAAAGAACATCGATTTAATTGCATGACTTTCTGGCACCAGTGCTCATAGTAAACGCCCTTTTGTTCAGCATTCCACCGAGGTAAACGAGGCATGCAGCGATGCATGCAGCCTTCCATCAAAGCTAAAACTCCTTCCAGGGGCCGCGGCAGAGCGATAGTGGCAATAGGCCTAAAAGTCGATCCAATCCGTCAGTCAGCAGTTCCGGCGCAGTCTTTGCTGTCTTTGCGTCGTTTTTCAGTGCGATGCTCTTCTCTCAATTGTTTTTTTTGCTACAGTGTGCAGTTTGTTTGTTATGTGGTTGCGGCTGTACTGGAAACGTGATGTGTCACCTATACACTCGACAAGACCTCCTCCTGCACCTGAATCTCTTGTGAAACCAAAGTGATCCCTTGCCGATACGCCGACGCTTTGTTGCTTCGGATGAAAGAAATGGCCTGGTGTTATCACTTGCGAGGTAAGTAACTGTGCTTGAAAATTACTATGAGGACGTTTCTGTGGGATGCGTGAAGCACTGCAATAATATTACACTCTGTTGCACTTGTTTGCAATGGAGAAGAAAGTTACAATTACGATGCGGTAGCTGCCACAAACATGTTCTCCCGCGTACGCGAGCCTACCACGAAGTTCCGGAAACCAGAGCGTCACGCTGTCACTTGCTCTTCAACTGCAATAAGACAAGCACGGAAAGAATAATGTTTCTTACTGCCTTTGCGGTGTGGATTTGGCCAGTGTGTGGAGTGTATTGGTGCCTAAATAACGCCATGTCATGAAAAGCACAGTTAAGTTGAAAATGATGTAAAAGTTGTCTACCTGTACCGCTAATCGATTGACTTGTTTCAATGTTAGGTGTGTCGAGTGAATGTTTCCAAACATCTACTGCACAGTACTTTGCTACTGCACAGTACTTCACACTGTGCAGTAGCATCGTTTAGGAGAGCTGAAGTGTGCTGTAAAATCTGCGAACACCAGTCACACATTCTTCACTTATCTTCCTATCGCTGCGCACTGAGTGCAGTCAGATCATGCAATGCGTTGGTACAGCTTTGTCAAACATTTCATGCCCACAGGGTTCAATGCTGTGCAAGGTAGCAGTACCATATATGGCACCCCTAGAGCTACATGTCGCTGGATTGTGAGCAGACCTTTCTCCCTTACTCAGGCAGAGCTGTGGATCATCAAATATGCTAGATGGTGCTTTATCAGTGAACCTTGTGGGCAGGGTGTCAACAAAGATCATGTTTTGCTGCATCATGGCATCTAACGTTATGTTGACAAAGTGCAGTACGAATTGCTCTCTATTTTATTTCTTTGGCCGTGCAGTGTGGATGTGACTGACTTATGATCTATACAGTACCTGCACAGCAGCAGCCTGCAGGTAAGTTTGAACTCCATTGCAAGCATCCTCCCCTCATGTAATCGACACTTTTTTCTTTGCTCTATGGAGTGTACTTGTACAGTGATGGATAAAAATTTTCAGGATGAGAGTTCTTGGGAAAAAACATTTTTGTACTGTAATTTTAGCCAAAGCAGTTTAATCAAAAGCCTAGAATCATTAGGGGAAATGAATGCTGTTTTATTAATATGTAGGGAAACATAAGTGTGGTATTGTCTTTTCTAATGCAACTGGTTGGAATAAAATTGCCTGCTTGTGCTTTCCCACCCTTTTTCAGACCTTTGCAACCAGAAGGTAACATACCTCTGCAAGCTGCAGTTGGCACTATGGCACTAGCCCGATTTTGTTTTGTGTGCTATATGCATTGTAAATGCTTGTGTACCTCTTATCACGTCACTGAGTTGCATTGGTATGTTGCAGCAAGGCTGGGTTAAAATGATGAAATTCTCCTGGTATTGTCTTTCATTAACATTTTTACTTACAGTATCTCACACTTAAAAAATTGGCTCAACTGTTCAGTAACAGTATTGTATTTGTGTCTTTTTCTTTTTTCAGAGCATCCTTTTTTGGAATACAGAGTTCAACCATGAAAGTTCTGTCTGCACACAGTAACCCTTCCCATAGCATGAAACTTCTGCTGGCATGACCAGCTTGAATAATTCTTGAAGATTGAAAGCTGCTTTAATGTCATTAATGAAATTGTCTTCAAACTGATACATTTTCTTTTGTGGCGGTTTCTTTAGAGGCATGCATATCTGACATATGATGGACATACGGTGATTGCAGCCCTTGGTGATTACAGCTAGTAATATATCTGGCAGTTCCCATGGACTTGTATAAAAAGCACACAGAATGCCCAAAATCGAAGTCCACGAGAACTGCCAGATATATTACTGGCTGCAATCACCAAGGCCTGCTTCATGAAAGTGCAGAAGGCATGACATGCGAATTGCCTCATTAGATCCACAGGGGATGTCCTCGGATATCTGGATCAGATGTCCGTGGTAGATTGTTCCAGTTACACATGTACCTCCGTCAGACGTCCGTGGAAGATCCGTTGTATATCGGTAGATCTCCCACGGATATCCGTATATCCAAAAAGTGACGTACGTCGTAGGTCTGCTGGATGTAAAGTGGTTGACTGGGCTGTGCTGATAGCTAGTTAGTACAGCCAAAGTTATATTGCCTCCCTCTTTTAGAGGATGTCTTGAAACGTTTTATGGTGGTGGCTACCAAAACAAAAAAAATTGTAAACTGAGGGGGCTAACATAACAAAGGCAGACTTGGGCTTATAAGAGACGCTATAATGGAGAGCTCTGGATTAATTTTGACTACGCGTAGTTTTTCAGCATAGAGCTTCTTCTGTGGTCACATTAGATCCTGTGTCCTTGGGCTCCGTATGGCAAGTCCACTTAAATTCACATGCCTCTGGATGCAGAGACATGTGAAATTTCGGAAGCAAGCATATACTGCTGCACTTGTGCAACAACATGCTGTGGTGCCAAGCTTCAGGCACTGCAGACACCAATGCAACTGTTGCGGAATAGTGTTCCGGTTACTGACTCAGTTTGCATAGGCAAGAAAAAGTAAGAAGACAAAACCCTAAAAACCTACCTCTGATTGGTCCCAGGGCAGCATCTTTTGCTAGGGCAGTTAGATCACTGCCCGAGTACCCAGAGGTAATCCTGCACAAAATAGAAATACTCTTCATAGTTGCCCACAATGACAAACACATCAGGAGGGAACGAGGGCAGAGTAGAAAACAGAGCCATTAGAGAGGAGGGTATTGGAGGGTCACAGAAAAGAAAATCAATGGAATTTAGAGGTGAGGCTGCAGTAAGCAGACAGTTCACCCTTGAACGTGTAGGAACACTAAATTTTTGGTTGCTTGTTCTTTACTTGGAATGATAAGCACAATGTGAAAAAAATGAGCCCCCACATGGTATTATGTGCAGTAAGTATCCCAATTCTTTTAAAATGTAGTTTCAACATCACTTTCAGCAGCCGAATGGTCAATAAGAAGCATGAGAGGACTTTAAATTACATGAGTAGATCAGTGCTTGCTTTGCCACCCCACTTGAGATCAACGACAAAAAAATTACAAGCAGCTATTATACCCGTTTTTGTATGCCACCCCTCTGCTGCTAAAACCAAAACATGAGAAAAAAATGAAATTTGAAATCATTTAGCCAATCACAGCTGATTTATTAAAAGAGAGCACTATCCTGCGGCCTCCACTCATCGCCAGCTGCTATCGGCCGTCGAGCACGGATGCACCCATGGGCACATTCCAAAACGAAAATGTATTAGTCACTGGACTACTCATCCACACTTGCGCCATCGTCCTCACTAGCGCTGCCATCGTGATCGCTGCTGTGGTCCGACAGCTCGTCGTTCTAACATTGTCGTGCAGCGAAATCCCGCACTTTGCAGCCAAATCACATCGCGTGGACAGCTGAAAATTTTGCCTCGCTGCAGCTGCCACACCTGTATCACCTGTTGCGAATCTTGAAATTGCGGCCCAGGGTGCAGCTGTTTGTTTCTTCGGCGTAAAGAATGACAGCCATCTTGAATGTAGCCGTGAACGAGCTCCGGTTGCTTACCGGACCCGGAGCACAAATGACGACTGACAAAGCAATACATTAAAATCTTCTGAAACGCGGCTGGCAGTAGACAAATGCGTCAGAGCCAAAGAGAACCATTAACTGCCCAAGCCCATTTCTTCTTGATTTCGAAAAGGACCCAACCACACTTCTTTCCTGACCCACTCTGCTCTCTTCCTGTCTGTTTATTGTTACACCTATTACTTTCCCTCTCCACAACTCGCTGCATTGTCCTTTTTAGTTAGCCCTTTGGTTAACCCCTTTTCGTTAGCCTCCATTATTCTGGCCCTACTTGCGCGGCAAGATACAGCTGTTATATACTTTTCTCTTGAGGGATATTGGTACTCATCACCTGTGAGTGCCTGCCAAATGCACTCCACCCCATTCTTATTCCCCATGTTATTCCCCTCTCACGTCCTGGTGCTGCAATCAACACTTGGCCACAATAAATGTGACCACTTCTTCCTTGCCAACCATAAACCCTAGCTACAACCCAATCCAATATGAAGTGATACAACGAACCACTAAGAAGCCAAATCCAAATTTAAAGGCAATCAGGCATGGCAGGGTACCTTGCCAGGTACTTCAGCTTGTCCAGAGACAGTGGGCTGTTCTGCTTCTTCAGCAGTTTCTCCAGGAGAACCAGCCGGGTGTTTTCATCAGGCAACGTCACATACACCCGTTTCGTGAAGCGTCTGCAATGCACAAATGCAATGCACAGTGAGCCACACTACTAAGCAACTCTGCAGTCACAATGGCGCTTGGTTACAACACAGCTCCTAAAGAGATACCGCATCCTCAAGGCAAAAAGTACTTAAAAGTGCAGATTGTACTGAAACAATATTTTGCACCGGTACATGGCAGAAAGCAGAAAACACGGGACGACACGACAGGTGACGACGGCCTGATATAAGACTGACGGGTTTAGCTCAAGCATAGTGCTGTGGCACTGCCTGCTTCACTGCCTTCTGGTCAAACATCTTCAGTCTGCAGTGAAGCTCTGCCCCCATTCTTGACTTTCACGCAGTTCCTTTTAATCTAAACAAAATGCAAAATAGGCGAAATTGTAAATGCAAGAACTTTGATGCCTCTGGTGGGTTGATTGCAATAAAACATTCAATTGCTAATTCCGTTCACTACTGCGATTAGCTAGGGGAGCAACACAACCCCCTGCAGGCCATGGGTTGGTGCCATCTGCAGCTTATTTTTTTAAGCTGTATCCTACTGTAAGAACAAAAATCATTCTGTCAAAAAGTGTAACTCAGGAAATAGTATTGCAGCAAATACTCTTCAGAGTATGCCCTCCAACCAATGGTCAGTCATGGTCAATCACCTTGAACATGAGTGGAGAACAACTATGATAACAGAATAACTCAATTGGTCGGAGAGGGGGTTTTTGCTGCTTGTTTTTTGCACTGAATCCAACAAACACCAGTGAATATATTGTACATTCCTTTGATAGCATTATAATTACAGGGAAATTTTTTTCACAGATATGCTTCGGAAGGAATCATCCAGAACAGCACTCAAGTTGGAGTTTTTATCTGTTAAAGCTACCAGTCATGAACCTGCCGCATGTGCTCTTCGTAAGATTTCGAATGCTGCCAGACACAAAACAGTGTTAAGGCAGTAAGCATTAATGGAAATTGGCATTAACTTCGGATTTTTCTGCCCCTTTTTACCCAGCGCTTGATGGGTAAGACAATCTATAACAAGGCAATTAAACTGGCTGACATAAAAATGTTGAATGATAAATGGCTGAATGGCTGAATGATAAAAATGCTGTTTTCACTGATAAAGGTTCTGTAGACAGAAAGACTTGAGTGAAATGCATATAGTGATGCCACTAGCTCCTTTCACAAGTATAGTAGAAACTCACCAAATGTTTCCAGGTCATACACTCAAAGATACAGAGCAATAAAAATGCGCAGAAGAGTTGCACAGTTTTCCTTCTGGTTAATATGTCACCGGGTAATAACGATTTTTCTGGTATCTTAAATGTTTCAGCAATTCTGATGCGAGACATGTTTGGTGGCCACCCGGAAGTTCGCGGGCATATTTGTGGGCCAAGCATGGGAGAGGGGCACGCCGACATAAGCAGAGAGCCAGCCAGGCCACCAGAGTGGCTTTTCCGCAATTTACCAGTGTAATGGGGCAAAGCATCCAAAGCAGTGACAGCAACAACGAAGGGGTTCCGGTTACTTTCACCCTTGCTGTTCACAGCATGGATAAGTTGCTAAGTTTATTTCGCACTAAAATACAATAGATGTCTGCAAGCGCCATACAAGTTCCTCAGATCTTGTGCCAGTAAGTGCTGACCCACCTCTATGGGAAGTGAAACTGAATAAATGGCTTAGTACTTAATTCTTTACCCCTGTCACACGGGACATTGAATGTCATTCGCAAGAAATTACATTCGCACTGAATGTCATTGCGATCTGGCGTTCCCGTTCTAAATTTGTACACAAAATGGCATTTGGAATTGATGGCGATGTCCACCGGCGAACTGCTATGACAACAAAGCGTTACAAATCAGATTTTTCATATATATGTATATTTATTGTTAGTAGCACATTGCTAAACATTAAAAGACTAAAAAATTTTTGCAACACCTGAAATGTCCAAAGCAAGACAGGCTCCAAGCCACTCATGATCTCTCCTGCCCGCGATGCCTCCCGCAGTCTGCAGTATAGAGGGCTGTGATATCGGTGAATTTTTGACAGTTGCTAATGGGAAACAGTTCAAACAAACGAACCGGTACCTGTTTCCAAGGTTTTTGATCTTGGATTTTATCTCCTTTAGTCTTGCTGATAACTTGCGCACAGAGGAACTCCCGAATGGCAATATGCACTCGCATGTTGCGCTTGCAGCGCAAATCACTGAGGTGGTCTCCCGAATGGCAATATGCACTCGCATGTTGCGCTTGCAGCGCAAATCACTGAGGTGGTCTTCCACACTTTCGGAAGTGCGCACGTTGCATCATCAGTTGAATGTGCCTTCTGTTTTTCATTCTGGGCTGGCGAAGCTGCACGGTTGTTCTCCATGATGAACCTTAATGGTGGATGGAATTTGCGACCATGCCATCTCAAGGAAGGATAGAGGGCGGTTTGTAAACAAACACGGCAGACCGACAGCAGCCATCGGCGACTAGGAAGAGTATAGTTGTGCAAATCGCTTCAAATACAGATTTAAATCGAAGAATAATTCAGAAGTTCAATGATCCAAAAGTTCATGTTTACAGACAATTGCCCCAGCGAAAGTATGAGACACCAGGAAAAGAAGAACACAGGTGAACATGGTTACCTTGTTACAGTTAATGTTTACTTTGATTATATTTTGTTTTAACTTGTACATTTTGTAAAATTTCACCAAGGCGTTGTCGTCTAGATTACACAGGTCGTGCGTGCATGAGTTCGGGAAACTCATTCAATGGGGGAATGTAGTTAGCTGTGAATCTCATCGACTGTGCCTGTGTAGCAGCAAAAAAAAAACGCCATTCACACGCAATGTCATTCGCTGCGAAAGGCATTAAACATGCGGTGTGATAGGGGTATTAGTCACATTTTTTACAATCTTGTTGGTTTTGGATCATACATTGTCGAGGCACGTGACATAAGCAGAAAACCAGCAGCAGTCAGCCGCCAGAGTGGCTTTTCCGCAATTCACCAGTGCAAGGGGGCAAAGCATCGAAAAGAGTGACAGTGACAACGAAGGGGTTCCGGTTACTTTCACCCTTGGCGTGGACAGCATGGATAAGTTGCCAAGTTTATTTTACGCTGAAAACAAAACAAATTACAATACAAGTCTGCAAGCACCATACAAGTTCCTCAGATCTTGTGCCACTGAGTGCTAACCCACATGTCTATAAGTGAAACAATAAATAGCTTTGTACTTAATTCTTAGTCACATTTTTCACGATCTTGTTGATTTTGGATCACAAATTGTCGTGGATAGTATAGTTTCCTCGAGCAATACTTAGCAAATCTATTAATGATTTTTTATTGCAAATTGCCATGACGTCAATACAGTGCAGCTAACATGGAGGGCTGAGGACTAAGCAGCTCGCATTAAGTTCAGCCATTTTCAACTCACCTCAACGCTGCATCGTCGAGCTCCTGAGGCCTGTTCGTTGCTCCCATCACGAGCACCCGCTCTTCACTGCCCGTGTGAAGCTGCATTGAGAAAGCCCAGCTCATCAAACCACGTCACTGACAGTTCTCATTGTGACAAAATGTGCAGCTCCATCCGAATGCTGTAAAACAACGCACAAAGACAATCTAATGGGGAATGCCAAGCTTTTAAAAGGTTCATGCATAAAATATTACTCCCATGTCTTGATGTGAGCCAAAGTACACGTCTTTCTTTTGCTACAGACCACTTTATGACGACACTGATATTCCGAGATGCTATAAAAGTTCATGGTAATGAGGGTCAACCTGATGTTCGCAACTTTTTTTCTCGCAGTGCAGGAGAACTGTGCTTGAAATTGTTAAAACACATATAAGTTTAATTACTAGTGGTTTTTCATATGAAACAAAAGCATGGCGGCTACCCATGGTGGCAGCCACCCACTGTGATGGCTGCCCACCCACCCAAGCCCTTCTGTAATTTTCGCCCTCCACAAACACTGCCGCATATGTGAAGCCCAGGAAAAGCATTCAATAGTGGTTTGGATTGGTTTCATGGAGTTTAGCATCCCAAAGTGACTTGGGCTACGAGGGATGCCGTAGTGGAGGGTTCCAGATATTTCCAGCCACCTGGGGTTCTTTACTATTCACTGACATCAAGCAGCACAACGGGCCTCCAGCATTCCGCCTCCGTCTAAATTCAGCCGCTGCAGCCAGTATCAAACCGGCGTCTTTCGGGTCTGCACCCGAGCACCATAACCACTGAACCACGGCGGCGGCTTCATGGCCGAATGAAGGAAGCGAACGTCATGGAAGTCCCATGCTCTGGGTACCACTGAGCCTTCAGGAACCAAGGCAGTTGCTAACACCATTACTATGCAAAGGTTGCACACCATACATAAAACTACCATGCCATCCTCCATGCAAAGGTTTCACGGCTTAAGGAGGCAATAGTGCCAATGCATGTCCCACTAGAAGCCTGCAAAGCCCACGTCGACAAGTTTCTGCATGCACATTTCTAATGACTCAGTGCTTTAAAGAGACATGTGAAGCTCAATGGCTGAGACTCACCCCATCAAACTCCACCAAGAACTCAGTCTTGAGCCTCCGCGGTGCCTCGTGCTCGTTATCTTTCCTCTCGCTCAGCAAGGAGTCAACCTCATCTGCGCAAGGAACATGCACAACACAAAGTCTGCAATCTATTTGAAGGACTGAGAGTATAATGCATTTAGTCAACACAAACATGGTGCATTTTAGGCTGATTACAGAACGTGTACAAGAGATAGGCCCTTAGTTGGTAAGCAACTGACGGCCCTTCTATATTCGTTCACCTAAGCCAGTCACTACTGTAGTCTTAACGCTGCCAATCCCTTCTGATATCTCAGTACTAATGTGCAGCACAGAATTAGTAATGTGCAAGTCAGAGTAATCCATTGTGAAGCTAGAGGAGTCGCTGACAGCAAGCGATATAAGACTTGAAGGATCACGAATTTAATGGGTGCTTAGCTGCATTACATGTTTACAATGCATCAGCATTAAGAGCATTTCTCCACTATGCAGCGATTTGTGTTGTTGCAAAGTTTTTCATCGGACTTTGCACATTCGCGAAAATGCTATTTGATTTTCATTTTTCGCTGATGAGTCATTAGTCATTATCTGTTTTACGAAGTCATTTCATTCAACACTTTTTTTTAAGGGGGTTTTCATCCCATAGCAGCCATCTCCGGCCTCTCCATCCTCTCTCCCCTACAGTTTGAGAGCGCATTTCTCTCTCACAATTTTGCCAACTATGCCAACTATGGCAGGTGGCTATTCCATGTACACTGCCTCACATTAACACCAGCAGCTGCTCACAATGGGGCCTCTAATGGCAATGCTAAGACCCACATCAGGCAACCAAAATTTTTGGCTACAGAGAACTGTAGACAATGGGAGCAACAACAAAGTATTAGGATAGCAGGCCACTGGAATGGCACAGAGGTGTACTGGATTTACTCAAATCTAAGTCACCCACAATTCTAAGCCAACATCTGAAAGTTGAAGGCCAAATAAAAAAAATAACTTTCCCCCCAAAAAAAACCAGAACAACAGCAGGGCCACCAGCACGCAAATGGAATTTATTTCCATGAACCTACTCCCACTCACTTGTACAAATCATTGCTGTCCTCCTTAACGCTGTACTCTTTGTACAGTGCACAATCTACTGTGCCAGCAAATGCAGTGGGAATGCTGCACCTTCGGAACGAGCGTGTAACCAAGCTTTCCAGGACATAATCCTGGGCCGCAGAGATCCAGCTAGCTACAACTCCTAGTGATGCACGCTGGATGCAGCCTCTTGGAGTTAGCTAGCGCATTTCACTGGTCCCGTCGAATGTCTTAGCCTCTTGCCAGCTCTCACTTAGTCCTGTAGTACTTTTGTCACTGAAAATGCCGATGACCTCCACGATTTTACAAACTCTACTAGCACCGATTCGACTGCGGAATGGCTGCGTTTCTTCGCACCTGTGAAGACCCTACCCGTTGCGGGGCAAGATCACCCCCCTCCAAAGATGAACATTCTTTATGGGCTCGCCGAAGTCTTGACCGGCTTGCACAATTGAAGGCTGCTCTGGAATGAGCACTACCTTTTGCTTGAAGGTGGCGCTATATTGACACCATCTGCTTAGTGCCATGATGTCGGCGAAACACCACGTGTGAAAAAACTTGCACAGCCATGGAACGTGCCCACGCCCCCACACAAGAGAAAGCGAAGTCAAAAGGCAGCCCGTGCTCATGTGCACTTCTATAGGCATCAGCTGCGAATAGTAACCGCTACAGTGCCATTTTCTGCTGGCATTTCGTGGGGGTGCCAGCCACCTATGTGCTACCTTTTTTTTCTGTTTTACGTGTTGTCCCTGCATTTTATGAACACAACAAAATCTTTTAATCTGAGCTGACCTCCAGGAGTATAGGACCTATAGGACGTATGGGAGTCAACCTATTACAGAAACTATCGGTGTAGATTTTAATATGGTAGTGCCGACACACATTCCATGCATGGCCATGCACAGCCACTGCATGGCGCACACCGTCCAGTGTGACAGGCACGACAAGAGAGAGAATCAAGGAGACAAGGAAGAGGGTCTGAGGACGGAAAGGGGAACAGCGCAGATTACGATCACAATACGATTTTGCCGAGCACAGCCCATACAGCTGTCACTGCAGAAACATAGCAGGGGAAAACGTACATGCAACAAATGCCAAACAGAGCCCACTCACCAATAAAGATGATGCTTGGCTGCAGCTCGCGTGCCACAGCAAACAGAGCTCGCACCAGCTTTTCACCTTCGCCAACCTTCGTTCCGAGGAACAAGAACGGAGGGAAAAAAATAGATGGCATGAGACAAAAACTGTACAATCATGAGCAACACAAAAAATGGCATAAATTGCAGAAGCTAAAAGCATAAATTGATTATTCCAACCAAATGGCTATAGTGTAAATGTCACTGGCGGCTCTGAACAAAGCAAACCGAGGGGCTTGTTAAGCAATGGAATAAAGAAAGGTTAACTGTAGGCCATGGTTCATTTTCCCCTTGCGATAAATATTCCAAGGGCCAAGTTACCTTTACAAAATTAGAGAATTACCTTTTTCAATCCTCTTGTAGTAATGAAGTTATATCATTAAGATACAAAAGCTCTAAAGGCCCATTTTCGTTTACCATGATTTTGGTTTTATGGTTTAAAGAGGTTTAATGTCCCCGTACCTGCTGCTGTTTGGCACTTCATCCTTCAAGAATCGTGGCAAGTGCGTCGTGTGGTTAAGATGACAACACAGTGGCAAACCCTACTGCTTTCAGACAAAGCCGAGACCACCCACCAAGTCGAACACAGCGAAAAGAAATCTGATGCCACAGCACACTCCAAGATTGCCTGGACCACACATTCAGTGAAAATCTTAATAAGTCAGCCATTAGTGAGAACACGTGAGAACATGCGTTCGAACACCAGTGCTACATTTTAGCATTCAAACCCTCCAGGTTCGATATATCCAGGATGGACCGCTCATATGAAGTTATGGTTTTCACATTGAACACTTCGTGGGAAATTTTGTACATGTCTGAAAAATAACCACTGGAGATTAGCACCTCAATTCTGACTGACTGGCATTCAGAGGCCTGCACAGACTACTCTAGTAGAAAAAAATATTTGTGCAACAGAAATGAGCAGCACCTAAAAGTGTTGGACGTGACAGCAGCTTCCATGCCAGAAACAATTCTGCCCCCCATCCCCCTAGCAGGCACTCACGTATTTTGATGTAAGCGATGCAGCACTGATGTTGAGGAATGTTGAGTTGGACTCGTGGGTGACTGCCTTGGCCAGCATGGTCTTGCCATTGCCAGGAGGACCAAACAGGAGCAAGCCCTTGGGCGGTGCTCGCAGGCCAGTGAACAGCTGAGAGGGAAAAACGATTTGACGTAACTGTGAAATGTGGCAAGGGAATAAGTTTGGAGGACACCAAAGTCTGGTTGAATGCTTCTTTTAATGGGTAGAACTTAGAAGCACAAGACAGTATACATGGCTCACCATGTTGATTTTGCCTAAGCCCAGTAAGCAAGTCGTACCTCAGTTTTTTCTCACACGTTTTGGTTTCAACAGTTGAACGGTGGCTACAATGTCAGACACAAGAAGAGACAATGTTGAGGTCAAATGAGGCACATCAAATCAGTGCTGTGATAACTGCTTCCATTATTTTAATTCAGCTGTTACGTCAGCCTACCCTAAAAGCCAAGAGGACAACACCCCTCCTTCGATACATGCAGTCTCAACTTGCCCGTAACATCATAGCCATTTGGGTTAGACTGTTGAAGCCAAAACATGAGAGAAGAAAGAATTATAAATTATTAACCAGGCCTAGGCAAAGTCCATGTGGTGATGCATATTTCTGGTGTCTTGCACATCATTTCAAAGAAAAGTCAAAAGCAAGTGCCCAATCTTTGAGCTGGTTACCTTGCACCCATGACTTGGCAATGACAATGAACAAGGCAACAACACTAGAAAGAAGGGTATCTCGCCATGATTAGCATGCAACAAACATTACCAGCCAGAAGACAGATACTGTGGAACCCCGGTTATACGTCCCCCGGTTTGGCGACGACCCGGGCTTTACGATGGATTAACGCAGACCCGGCGAAGTCCCCATAGAAGCAATGCATTAAAAACCTTAGTTACCCAATGTAATTTTACACCGGACCCACGTCATATGACTCTCGCGAAGCGCGGGACGGAACGGCGGGCGAAAGAAAAAAGCCGCGGATCTCTTTCTTCACGCCGTCTCTCCGCATGCGGAGCGCTTGACCTCGCTCAATCGGTTTGCTCCAGCGGGCGCAGCTTCCTTTCCTGCCTCGTCTCATAGTTCGTTTCTCTCTCCCCCACCAGCTGCCCTCCGCGACACCCGCTGTGCTGAAATAGCGCGTTTTCTTCTCCACAATCACTTTCTCCCTTTCGCTCCCTCTTTTCTCGGCGGCGTCGCCTCTCGTCGCGTTAGGGAAGCGTTGCTTTCCAGTTTCCTAGCAGCAGATCGCCGACAAGGTAGCGTGGATAGGCCTAGGTTCATCGCACGTGATCTTCGTCGTAATCCTAGCGGCCAGTGTTCAGCAAGGTTTTGAGTTGTGTGGAGCAACGCGACGCACGATGTCCCGAATGCTGGCAGTTCTGTCGCTCGGTGATAAGCTCCATATTATCGAGGAAGCAGAAAAGCGGCATGGAGCGCGAAAGCCAGCATTGCCCGGGACCTTAACATACCCGAATCTTCGCTTGAGACGATCCTGGCAAACAAAGCGGTGATATTGCAAAATGCCAACAAGTCCGGGCTCAAGTGGATAGCGGCAAAAGAAGGACAGCATGAGAAGCTAAAAAAATTTCTCGTCAGGTGGCTGCATCAGGCATGGAGCTCTGCGATCAATGCGGACGGTGCCATCCAAAAAGAAAAGGCGAACCTTGTGGCATTGCGTCTGGGCATCAACAACTTTCAGGCATTGAACGGGTGGCTGGATCGCTTTAAAAAACGAAACAGGATTGTGTACAGCCGCTCCTGCAGAAAAAGCACTTCCGTGGACGTTTCGACGGTGAACAAGTGGATGGAGTCGCTGCCAGAGATGATTGCTGCATACAAGCCATGCGACGTTTTCAATGCCGATGAAAGCGGTATTTTTTACCATATGCAGCCCGAGCAAAAACCCTTGCGTTTAAAGGTGACAGCTGTCATGGTGGCAAGCGCAGTAAAGAGCGGGCGACAGCACTATTATGTGCTAACGAGGACGGTTCCGAGAGGTTGCACGTGCTCGTTGTCGGAAAATTTGCAAAGCCACGGTGCTTTAAGAACTTGAAGACCATGCCATGCAGCTATAACTTTAACAAAAAGGCATGGGTGACGTCTTCGCTCTTCAGCAATTTTTGCAGCAGTTGGATTGCAAAATGGTTTCCAAGGCAAGGAAAATATTGCTTTTCGTGGACAATGCACCATGCCACCCACCCGATACGTCCAGTCTGAGGAACGTAAATGTTGTTTTTTTTTCGCCCAACTGCACAAGACGGCTGCAGCCGCTGGATGCCGCCATCATTAAGTGCGTGAAGCAAGGGTACCGGAAGCGGTTAGTGCAGCGTCGGCTGGCGGCTATGGAGCGCAGCAAGTCAGAAAAAAAGATCACTGTGCTCGACGCCATGCATTTTATAGCCAGTTCATGGAACGCAGTGTCGCAAAGCACAACCGCCAACTTATTCAAGCACTGTGGCTTTAAGCGAGAGACTGCCTCCTTTGCTGGGGACGCAACGACCTCGATGCCGCTTGAGACCGATGCAGGCTTCACCGAAGACGATTCAGAGGGTTTAAACCTCGCCACGACCTTCGCCGAGTACCTGGAAGCCGACGACAACGTTGCGATCTGCGGCTAGGTGTCGCTGGATGATGCAATCACGGAGGCTTTGCCTAGTGCTGACACCACTGCGACATCGGACGAGGACGACGACGACGACACAAATGCCGTGCCTGTGCCTACCACATTCGCCGAGGTGCAACGGCACATAGACGGCATCCGGAACTTCATCTGTTCACGCGACGCCGCAGAGGACCTCCTTTTAGACGTTGCCCAACTAGAGCGAAAGATTTTGCAAGTTCACGGATTAAATAAGGTCCGAAAGAAACTGACAGACTCTTTTTAATGTTCGCGCCGGCTGGCGGGAATTGCGGCAGTGGGCAGCGGAGTGCCGGAAAGGTCCGTTTGAATAAAGCATGATTGGTACCTGTACTGCAGCATTAATTCTTATCGCATTTACTCTTTTAGTAATTTCGGTTTCCAAGCCCTGCAGAGTATGTTAGTAGTTTACATTGAAGTTTCTCGTAAACTCGTCGCGCGAAAAAAGTAGTATTTTTATAGGCATAATTTATGTTCAGATTTTACGACGCTCGCCCGAGAAAGTCATATAATCTGGATTCCACTGTAGTTCAATTTCCATCATGGTGACAATTGCTGATGGGCATGAGGTCACTCGAAGGTCCGTGAAACCAGGTTATCTTTCCGACAGACCATGACTTTTTTGTGAAAAACCGGGTTTGCAAAAACAAGTACATATATGCATGAATTGAAATTTCGTATTACCGAGAAACAAGCAAAATCAAGTTTTTTTTCCAACCATGAAGCCCACATACAGCAATTCATTTGTGTGCAAGCCCCGGATGTCTGCCGGTGCGTAGCTCTACCAGGTCAGCCAGCAAACAATTTTGAAGAGAAAATAACAGCACAAGTGTTTCCAACGCATAGTCTGATGCCACAACATGCCACAGAATGCCGAAGGCATGCATCGTTTCCACTGTTGCCAGTGGCTGATCATCGCTGCAGTTGCAGCTGTCTTCATCATTGCTGCTTGCGAATTCAGGCTGAGATGTTGCCATATTCTCTACAATGTCGGCAGCAGTTAGCAGACCACAGCTTGCGAGATCCTCATCAGTAGTCACAAAGTTGTCAGCAGAGCAGTCCACGCAAAGTCTGTCCCAGTTTTCAATGGGAATCAAATCTGAGGCAGCCAAATTGGATTTGAACATACCACACTAGCTGAAGCAGTTGGCTATAGTCGTAAGAGACACACTCTGCCAGGGCATTGTGATGAAGCGCACAGAGCCCAAAAGATTGATCTGGAGGTTCAGTCCTTTCAATCGATTTTCGATAAGAGGAGGCACACCGACACTTTTCAAGCTATACGTAACATTCTTAATAATGCCAGAATCAAGAGGCTGCAAATGACTTAACATTTTCCGGCAAAAACTTTTACACTTTGCAGCATAACCTCTTGTGGGCACATTAAACATTGATCTAAAATCAAAACAGTCGGGACAATCAGGACATATTCCTATCCGGATTCGGCACCAACTCCGAAAACAGCGGTGACGTCATCCAAGCCTTTTTGTTTGTCTTATAGATACAAGGCAACCGACCAGATAACTTGAAGCATCGGGGCTTGTGAATTTTCCAATGACTGTCAGTGGCATCTTTTCTGAGCAGTCAGCACTGCAGCAGAAAAATACAGTTGCTGCTTGCTTTTTTGCCTGCCGTGGCAGGCTTTGAATTTAATACAATGGCTCTTTTTCGACTGCAGGTTATAAAATAGCTCAGGCTCATCCACGTAGACAATTCTGCGACCCAGGTGGCCCACGATGAGCGTCGGCAGTGTCATTGACATCCAATCCTCCGTAATGGAAGCCTCAACCGTCTTCGCTTTGTTGTAGGCAAGGCCATGCCTGTGTACTCAACCACTGGAGGCCCGACAATCTTCCATGCTGAAAGTGTTTTTGCACAAAACTGCCATCAATGCTGTCAATGTTTAAGCCGTGTCAGAAGGACTTCCACCACCTCGACATGATGGGCATGTCGTCGCGTCTTGCGTTAACGCCAAAGTGCTGCACACTGTACATGATCTGGTCGCTCTGACCAATAGTTGACAAGAACAGAGAGCACTATAGGCCTAGCTTCATGGGGGACGTTTGCATTTTTCTTTGGCTCCTCATCCACTTTCTTTAAGAACTCTAGTTTTTCCTTAGAAGAGCACCTTCCGCATATGCGACCTTTTTTTTTGTTGGAACAGATGCAAATAATTAAAATTCCACACACCTTGCTAGTGAGTGAACTAAGCGGACTGCTTCGTCCATGGCAAGCTGGCAATGTGCGGGCGAGACGATGACTGCGACAAGTGTGCGTGGAGACGCAAGAAATGCGGACAGACCAAGCGATGTCACCGCCATAGGACTGGTCGGTTGGCTGGTTCACGGGGTGAGAAGCCCCATCAGTGGAAGAACATTTGTTGTGTTCAAGTGAAATGACAAGGAGACCAGCCGGGAGGGAGGGCTTGTCTCCTCCTTGTGTATTGGCCTCCTTTTTCAATGCTGCTGTTGGCTGCTTACAGTTCTCTCATTCGCATCACCCACACCGGCGTGGCAGAGCTTATGAACCATTCTTCTGTACTGTCAGCAAGAGATGAAACGTGAACAAGATAACTGAGCCACGAAGCACAAAATAAGCATGTAGGCAAGGAAAGCTCAATACTGGTGAAGGGTAATTTAATAATTCCGGAAGCACGAATACTGTTTTTCAAAAGTGTTCAACTCCGTTGTACTGGCTGTCCAGGAGCTAATATAATGGCGTTTTTCAGTTGCCTTCTCAGTTTTCTTGTTCACGTTTCGTTTGTTGCTGATAGTACATTGTACAGAATGTACTTTGGCGGAGGAATTTCACCAATTCGTATCATTGCCAAGATTCCACAGCACGCAAAATCCTACAACACAAATGTGCTTAGGCAAGCTCAGCTGTGCTTCGCAAAACTACCTATGCTCAAACTCCTGGCCAGTCCCCACACATTAAAAAACATTTACTGCATGAACAGCAATTGTCTCATGCGCTTTTATTGCGATCCAAGTAACTACTACAAACACCAAGTGAACCATGCATGAGGACCGCACACTGAACAGGTCACACAATACTGTCAACCGTACACATATGGTAACCTTCCCCCAACCTCACCTCTGGCCGGTCGGTGGGCAGGATGACCGTTTCACTGAGAGCCTGCTTGGCAACCTCCTGGCCGGCAATGTCGCTGAAGAGAACTGTGGGTCCTCCGTCCACAATCTCATCGAGGATCATGTGTGCTAGCCTCGAATCAACACCCTTGAGAGTGGACATCCTGCTGTTTGCAGTGTTGCCACCCCGGAAGGAGCCACCACGCGCACCAGGCCGCGACAATGGCGACGGCTGCGGTTGCTGCCGGCCCTATAACAGTTGGTGGCAATAGTTTATTGTAAGAAGGGAACGAAAAAGACTCATGCTGCCCGCAGGAACGCCCACTCAACCCCCCTCTGGCACCTGACCAGCATTCCACGCCCTTGGTCAATGGAAAAACTTAGATTTTAACAAAGAGGATACTGAACGAAACTTAGGCCCCGCAAGGCTTTTGCTGTGTTAATTCGCTGTTTTCATTTTTTTCTCACTTTACATATTTATGTGGTTGCCTAAATGCCTAAATGACTTGATTTGTATTGGACCGGACACTAGCCATGTAGGCTATCGGTCCAAATATATTGTACAATTTTTTTTTGAATTATGAAATAAAGCTTCCTTTGATGATGATGATGAAGGCACTCCAAATGTCCCCCGCTGCACCGCATGGACAAAACACACACATATTTTGTCCAAAATCAAGCTTCAGAAGGTCAAAAGAAGTCAGCAGAAAATGGCCACGCTCAAGAACTGCTCTGAATTCTAGTCTACAGACCAACATCGGTCTGTGACATAAACGAGATGCGCTGGCACTGCTTTTGCCAGGTGGGGTAAAAGCTGAGGTTCCATATCAAAAGAAATACATGCAAAGTTTTCAAAGTAGTTTTCCAATTTCCCAGTGCACCTGTGATGTCATTCCTTCGTAAAGAAAAGCCAAGTAAATCTTACAACACATCGTGCAAGTATGGAACGTCATTCTAAAGATGATATACCTGACAATGACACAGCAGAGTATGCCATGTGATTTCAAAGTTGACTTTTCAAAGCATCGTAATAAACTTGTTTTACATATAACCAGCCTATAAGCACCCAGCACGGCTCTGTAAGCTAGATGTTTCTATGTAACGCACAAGCCTCATGTGAGTCGACATGCTGCCACGCGTGTTATATTTGTTTGCCAATACAGCCATTCAACGTAGACAGGCAGGACAGCTCTACATAAAAAGCAGCTTTTAAGCGGCGCAACAAGTAAACAAGAGCAAACCGTGCACAGTAGCAACTGTTCCAACCCTCGCGACCAGTAGTGACAGTGGGGCAGGTCAGCACCTATAAGCACCAGAATCGCGCCAAACATGGAGTGGTGGCAGCCCAGGAGATGCACGCAGCTGGTGAAACCTTCAGGTAGTGCAAGCCACAATATGGTGCCCCTTTGATATCTGTGCAAAAACCTAACAAACGCTACTTACGCCCCTTAGCGGAGTCCTTTAAGCACAACATGAAAAGACTTAGACTTCAATGAAATTTACAGACATATTGAATTTGAAAACAAACACCTAGTAAATCCTTGCCGAATTGAAGGATATGAAAAAGCTGGTTCAAAACTTGCCTGCCAAGCTCGCTCTCCAAAAATAAGCACAAACAATGGTTCCTCACCTTGGGCTGCTGCTGAGCATTTGGCTGCTGCGCCCCCAAGCGCTGCCTGGCTGCCGTTGGCGCCGGATTTGGAGCTGCATAGTTACTTGCCGGCTGACCGCCGACCCGCGATGGCGACTTTGCTGTCGTCCGAGGACCAGATGGTGCATTGCGTGGCAGGGTTTGAGCTTGTGCTGGGACACCGTGTGTAGCCATGCTTCCTCGTGAACATGCTGGTGTCTGCTTTTTTATCGTCGCTGATGTTCGCATAAGGAAAAAAATTTAAACATCAAGAATATTAAATCATTCGAGGCCATCGAAAAACACCTGCATGTGTGCTCTGGGGAATTCACAAAAGAATTCGCTGACAATTGGACAAGTGCATGGTAACAGATGTGCTACAGCAGAACCCCTCTGTAGTAAAGAGACTATGGGGATTTTTACTATATCAATTGTTAGGATGGCATGGCTCTGAGGATGCTCTTTGGTAATTAATTCGCAGCTCATTAAAGTCAGTGTTGGTTTATAAAAGAAACACTCACGAATACCCTCTACCCTGTTCTTATTGTCCCTTTATATGTGATAATTATTTTTGGTTATCACATTTCATGTTATCATGTTTCCAATTTTCTACACATCCTGAAGTGCACAAGTACACAAAATACAATACAACTACAAATACAATGCAAATATACAAATATAATGCACAAATGCAATGCAACTACGAATATAACGATAATTTTATTTCATGTGAAAACAAAATTTTTGCGTGAACACGGCGTCATTTTCAGCAACCTCAGCATCGTTTAAAAGGCAATAAGACGCGCGACACAGTCGAGGCACGGTACCGCCCATGTACGCCGCCTCCATTGCCGCTTCCCTATGCATCGAAAGCTGCGGTGATTCGCGCTGCCGTGATGCGAATGTTCACCCGTTTCTTCCCTTCTCTACCCTTTCACTGCATTTTTACTGTCTTCCCTTTCTCAGCGAGCCACGCCTCCTTTGCATGTTCATGGGAGCTTAATTTTTTTTTTCTGCACGCGCCGCGCGCATTGCCTCCCGGCCCAAGGTCTTTTAGAATCTGGCTTCTCCCCACAGCTTTTCAGCTTGGCGGTGAAGCTATCTCAAAGAGCATCGTTTTATCGTCTTTGGTATGCATTTACCTCCTAATGTCGGCCTTGCGCGTGCCGGGTAGTCATCATTACGCGGAAGCTGCGTCGCCACAGCCAGATGCTCTACTACAGCAGTTTTTTGAAAAAAAAATACAACAGTGAAAAAAATGCAGGCCTCTATGGCGAAATGGAACCGCAGTTTCACTTTACTGCATGAGAGTTTCTACAATATTCGAGTTTACTATAGCAGGGTTCTACTGCATTCGAATTCTATGCAACTTTCTATGCAACTTGGGTTCGGTTGCCTGGCTGATGCACGGCTGATAGCCGCCGTCACCACGTGCTGGCGCAAAGTTCTGAAAACCGAAACCTAAACTACGCGGTGGAACTACCCGTAGAGGCAACTGACCGTTTTTCATTAATTTACGCCTTCCAATGCACGCACATCACATGTGAGCGGGCGACTCTACAGCACGCGATTCAGGTTTGAGCACATGCCTATGACGATCGCTTGCCCAAGTGGTCACTACTGGACGTGGCTGCCCTTAATTGGAATCCTGCTCGAATTAACCGGTGCGAGACCCGCAGCGTCCATATCACCGAGCCTCCAACGCCAGACTAACATGGGTATAAGCCAGGACCGCGCTGGCAATTCAAGTTATCCAGGTTTCCGGATTACCAGGGGTACAATTAATGAGCCCTGACTGCACTAGCCTGAGTCCTCCCAAAGTGTGCCATTTTCATAAGCTCCCAAGCCATTCATACAGATTTAAAATGCTCACCATATCTTATACACATAGTTTTCTCTCCACCGCAAACATGTCCAAAGGCAAAGCAAGGTTCTCCTCTTCACACTCAATGAACAGACGCGATGGGGAAAGCGCACGTGGTAGCTGCATAGTGCAGGTCATGAGATGCCACTAAAAGTGTGTCACAGTCGCTCCAAAATGACTAACCAAAAAACATCTGGGTTTGCTCATCATGCATGTGCCTTTGGCATCACCTCTGTCAATGTGGAAATCAGCCATGGCAAAAGAGTGCAGGACGCACTTTGCTTTGAACTTTACTGTTTTCTTGTGGCACACATTGCGTGCAGTACTTTTCTAAGACGACCCTAACCAACCTATCCAATATATTGCGAATAATGAAAGGAGCATAGACACCTAATTTTGGTGCGTATGTTTTCTGATCTACAATGAGACGGAAGGCAATAATATGTATGGATGAGCCACCATGTGGTATTTGCCTAGGACCCCTAAATAAATTAGAATCGAGTTTTTCAGTCATGCAGTTTCGGTTTCAGTTTTCACAGCTGAACAATAGCTCTGACGTCAAAGTGAGGGTTTATGTCATGCGAGGCATGAAATAAACATCGATATAAGCACTGGTTCATCATCTACAGTGCTGAAACCAGTGCAATGAATTCACTAGAGTGCTGAAACCAGCCTTCCTCAAGAGCCGGAATGACAAAGAATGTAGAAGCAATAATTTTATTGCAGTTTTTTTCATGTCTCTAGTGACCTATAACCATGTCACAGTCGTTTGGCTGTTGAAACCGAGACCAAACCAAAACAGAACAAGAAAAATTTAATTACAAATTATTTAGGGGTCGCAGGAGAACACCAAGTGGTAATCGATGTATAATGATGACTTAAGCATCATTACAAACAACAAAATGTGCACCCGGAAGTTAGGTGTCTATACTCCTTCAAGATGTCGAAGCCTGATCACGGGCACCTTAAACCTTGTGAAGTGCAAGTTTGCACTATACTACCCTCAATTATCATGTCAGCGTCACAAATATATGGCACGGAGTTGGATGTTTTCCACGGCGACATAAACGACTGCCAGAGGGCACACTTTGCGTAACCAGCACAGCAGCTTGCAATGGCAGCCAGCACTTCCCAAACAAACACTTGCACGCAAAATTAATTCTTGTAGTCTAGACGGCAAAGCGTAATGATGGCACAAGACTGACCACCAGAGGGTGCTTGGGGTGTAAGCATGGGTGACTTGCAACGCCTGTGCCTGTCATGCGACTGGCCATTGGCGGTAATGCCTCCGTTTTCCGCCATCTTCAGCCAAGAAGGGCCGTCTCTGTTCGCGGAGGCGGCGTCGTCGCCGGGTGCCGTCTTCTGCCACGCTCGACGCTTCTGGCCACCCTGGGGCCGCGCCACACCCGCATGCCAGGGCAGGTCCTCGCCTAGGTGCGCAATCTTTACCATGCTCTCTGCACATGCAACGATGGCCAAGAAACATGCAACATGCTAGTAGCATGCTTACGCTGCCAGAGCTCTCGTCAACCACATCGGCCGCAAAATTCTGCTTCAAAATCAGGCCACCTCTAAGCAGCTAGCCTCTTAACAGAATCTGAATATATGAGTGTGCCACCCCCCCCCCCCCAAGGTCCCCCTCTGGAGTGACCACTTATGAGACCCATATGCAGTTCATTTAATAGCAACAGATGGTGGAAGACTCCGCTGATATCCACATTTCGGTCTAATCAGCATGCACAGTATTGAAAAATTTGGTGTATTCCAAGCTTTGCGGGTAGTTGAAGAGCTTTGGCTGCTGCTACGACAAATGCAACAGGGCAAAGCCGTGCAAAATGGCACAACTTTTATAATCCTAGGCACAAAGTATGCACACACACCATAAACAGAATATTGAAAGCATTGCCTGCAGTATAGTGTTGCATAGTGAACAACTTAGCACAGGAGAGTGGTGTAAGAAAAAATTCTCAACCAGGCAAGCAAAGCCCTCACGCCTCTTGTGCAACCATCTGCATGAGAACTTACAATGCTGGCAAGGGTGGCAACGGTAAGAGTAGGACGCCAAAAGTTTACTATAAGATACTAAAGCTTCTACAAGGAAACAGATGTTATATGTCCAGGAAATGTTAGTTAATGGTCAGCTTCTTTGCTTTGCTAACTTAAAATAAGCAACTAGGTAAACTTGCTTGCAGCCCATTCCCAGCTGAAACCAGTTGGTTAATACTTTCACATAAGCATTACTTACTACCCAGAAAAATCTAGAAAGTTACGTATATTTGGAGCTCCCTGTTTCACGAAAACAACATGAATGGCGCAAGAAATTTAGACATTCACACGCGCCGCACATTTCCACACTTATGGAACTGAAGCCGTATTTTTTTATAATTGGTTTATGAGGTATAACATCCCAAAGGAACTGAGACTATAAGGCACACTGTAGTGGAAGGCTCCGGAATAATTTTGAGCACCTGGGGTTTTCTAACGTGCACCGAGATCGCACAGTTCACGGGCCACTACTCTTCTGCCCCCATCGAAATGCGACCGCCGCGGTTAGGATCGAACCCACATCTTTTGGGCCAGCAGCAGAGCATCATAACCACCGAGCCACCGAGGCGACCACATTGTCTGAAAAGACACATTCAGGCCAAATTAAATATTTCCTGTGCACCTGAAGCCATTTCTGCAACGAAAACTCAGCTTCAGCTTTTTTACCAAAGCATTCCACCACATAAAAGACTAAAGAAGTTACGTACAGCACCCAACCACATTTCCCAGGCGCACCGTGAAACGTTTTTGTAGGCATAAAATCGCCCTACCATTCTGTGTAGCTGGGATTACAAATATGGCCGCATTACGGACTTTGTAAGAAAGTTCTAAACGCCTCGAAAAAAGCTTGAGAAGACGCATGCACAATCATATACATCATGCCACAAAGGGTCAACAATGGTCTCTGGCAGTCCGGCACAGTTACAAATATAGCAAAAACCTGTTAATTCCCTTGAACAAGCAATTTTTACGGTCAAAATTTTGAACTTATTCATACAAACCATTACACGTGCAAGATACTGAAATTAACAATACAGCAGAATCTCTCCCACTCCTGCCTGACATGACCAATTATGCTAAGCTTCCTGACACTGTCATCATCCTTCACAATGTTCTCTAGTGCAATGTTAATGGCCCGAAGGATGAGGTTTTACTTGAGCCAAAAAGTTCCTTTTCAATGGATCCATTACTCAAAACTTCAGCAATGCTCCTTGTAAGCTCGTGATTCTGATATTAGCACTGTCACTTCCACATATCCTGAAGTAAAATAAAAGCCAGCTGATAATCACCGTGCCATAATAAGCATTCACATGACTTATAAAGAAAATTAAAAGTGGTCTTTCTTGTGCATTTTTCATTACCTTCTTGATGCTTCACCACAGTTTCCAACCCAAGTGTGCTAGACACAAGCCGTGCTTCATTATGCTATGCCATGTAGCAACGAGCAGCAAAGTGCTGTTGGCAAAAGGCACAAAAATGCAGGAAATGCTCACACTATGCATGAAATGCTGTGTTTAGCACTGCTTGTGCACACATGTTCATCATGCTTCAAGACAGCCCAACATGCTGGTGCATGAACCCATCAAATCACCAGCAGGTGGCATAACCCTAATATGCTCTGTCTGTCTCCGTTTTTGTTTCTTTGCGCCATTCAAACTTCATTATGAACCGACTAGCCCAACAGCAAGTTGTTACTTTGGGCATAACCCCAAGTAACAGTTTCAGGAAATCACTCCCAGCACACGCCAACATGTTGAAGCAGCTGAACCATCAAAAGAAACTTATGGGAGGTCCCTTTTGGCCACTGTCCTTATGTCACACAGATAAACACGCGAAAAAATGCCTACAAGCAAACTGTTAAGAAACCTGGTCAGTACCAATTCTGTGATATTGCAAGAATCTTTGGTCTACATGGCTACATATCACCAAAGTGGCCAAAACATGCAAACCACTGGTGCGAAACCGCAAGGAGCAGAGCACGAGGAATGGAGCTAGGAAGAGGGTGATGAAAAGAGCAAGGCAGAGGACGGACACAAAGCGAGAGAAGATGGGAGCAAGTAAGGAAGTGAGTAAGGCAATGAGGAAGAAGGAAAAGAAGGAAGCAAGGAAGGGAGCTATACTCTGTTTCATACTTAATTAGCATGGAGCAGTATGGAAGGTACTCAAATACTGCGCCCGTAAAAGCATGCCAACATGCTGCATATCATTCATACTTCTCAATGCCTCAGCGAGAGTTTTAACGAAAGCATAGAACAGTAAAAAACGACATGCTTCGCACTGCAAATCATGCTTAAGGCAGTAGGGCAGTTCAGTTCTTGAATCCCCCGATTATTATTTTTGCTGATGGTGAACTACTTATTAGGCGCAAATGGAGTCTGATCAAATAGTCTCGCCAGTGGCATATCCCTCCACTGCACGTCACTCATTTTTCAAGGTCTCAATGGGGAAGGGTTGGAGGGGGGGAGACAAAACATATTAAGAGGTAAAATTTAGTGCAAGACATTACAAGCCACAGTGCTTGAGTCACAATACAACGAAAGATGCACATCTGTACTTCGGAGGTGTGATAAACTACTTTTCGGGCATGGAAGGACAGTGCAAAGAGGCATGCTTACTTTGGAAGTGTTGCCCGCCATGTATGAAATAGTATCATAAGGAGTAAAGGAAAGGGGCTAAGGAGGAGGTAAGAGCAAACAAGAAATGACAACCAATCTAGGAAGTCTTGCCTGTCCCTGGCCATCTGCAGGTTCGTCCTCATCTTGTCTGTGAGCCTATGCGCCCGCTCCCAGGTGGGACCTGCGTCTGCCGGCACAAGGGCCAAGTTGGTGACAAGACTGGGCAAAGTGCCTGCACCTACAAGTGCAGAGTACACAACAAAGCAAAAGGGAAGAAGGAAGCATCCCATGAAACTGATATAATTCCCTACTCCACTGCCCTTGTTACACCCTCACATTTAAAAAAAAATAACCCCAGTTGCTGCCACCCGATATTAGATATCTCGCATATTTAGGCCCTTTCACATGAATTTCAAGCATGATAGAGTACTTTGAGACTTGACCCTGACTTGCCTAAATTCTATGTAGCAAACCCTGTTCTCCAATACTGTTTATGTCGAATCTTTATTGGTCACATTTCAATGCTTACGTCTCAATCGTACAACCAAATATAGACACCCAAATATACATGTCTGCACCACCTGCGGCACCGAAATGCCTAGCTGCACAATTTGCCATAAGCTCTGACAGTGTTTACTGAGCCACTCATTTAGTCACAAACCAACAGCAGAAAGAAGCTGAAATAACAGTCATGAAAAATGAAAGGCCTTTAATTCTATCTTTCCTTGTGCCAATGCAGGCTTGGGCACGTTACCCAATGGTTAACTGCGAAGCATGTAAATCATACATCAAATGGCCTAAGTTACTTGACCTCTACTATTTTACCATATCAGACGTTCACAGTTTGTATTTCTTTAACCTAACCATGTACCCCTGAATGGAAATCTCGGGCCTTAGAGGGCAGCCATACAAATAAAGTTATGTCCCTCTCTCGTCCTCTGCCAACATGACAACACTTCTCTTCAAGCATTCAGACAGTAAAATGAGTGCAGGTTGGCAGTGATCACAATCACATTCCCTCTCAGGTGACAAATGAAATTGGGGAAGTCACCTTTTCCTTGAGAGAAGTCAATGGCAATGCCCTTCTGCAGTTCTTCAATGCCCTTGCGGTACAAATCAATGGCCAACTCCTCGAAATCTGCTGAGAAGAGCACTATCCTCAGGGCCTCATACAATCACTAAAGTCAATCACAAAATCACTAAAACAAGAAAGGCCACCAAAGTCGGAAAACTCAACACCTGCTTTTATCCATGGACAGAGATACACTGTGCTACAGGGAAAGGCCAAGAATATAACAAAACTGAACTGAAAAATTAGATTTTGAGTCATCCTTAAAAATAAACAGCCTATTTCAAAGTTATGAGTGTGTCTTCTATCGTATCACTTGACGTTCACTTCTTGAAAAGTTAATTTATTACAACCATGTATTAACTAGTCTAACTTTACATTTTCTTTTCAGCTTCAACAGTAAACTAAGCGAAATAAATTGGTTGCAGCCACTGATAGGCAGTCCTGTAATGAAATCGCATGATTCATTGCGTGCTTCGAACCTCATCACCGAGTTCTTTACAACATAGGCACCATATTCCAAAGACATCCCAGTCAGACATGAGAGTTAAGTGCACAGATCTAGGAAGGAATATTTTTTTCTAAGAACGCTTGTTATAATGAAAAGTGTCATACAGTCCCCTTCGAGCCAGTCCTCATTACTGGTGCATGAACAATAACCACATGCTTCTTGTTAGCACGCAAGCTTGCCTATATATGTTAAATGCTCACACCCGCACTGCTGAACCACATCCTTATTTGACCACCACTACATATGCCCCAGGTTCAACAACCTTTCCTGTTGTGAGGAAACGCGCTGCTTCGGGCCCAAGCCTACTCCGCAATTTAGACACGAAAAAAAGCAGAGTACCGCGAGCCGAGATAAAGATCTTCGCAACGGCGGGCAAAATTGGAACCGAAGAGCCCCCTAGCGGCCAGCCATGAGTTAGCACAGGCACCGCGCAAGGAAGCACGACTCTAGGGAGCACGCGACGACGTCGTGCCGAGGAGCGGGCGGATCGAAAAGCTGAGACCCGTGGGATCCCCGCGGCAGTCACCGCAGGGCGACCCCCTCTAACCCTCCTTCCTTCATCGATATGCAAATTGCGCGCTGCGGTCGTCGGGTCCAGCTACTATATCAGGTCAGGCGCGCGCTACATGTGTCGATCGTACGCGATAAGCAAAACGCGGCGTTTACGGCAATAACCCCCCCCCCCCCCCCCTCCTCCGGCTACCTGGTGCTGCTGAGCAAGCAACAAGACCCTTCGAACGCCGTCTATTGCTGGGCATAATCAGGCACTGAACCTAACCGCGAAATGTACTCGCCAGAACCACCATTCGAGCTGCCTACGGTGACGCGCAGCTTCGCACTATCGATCTAACGTGCGCGCGCTCCCACCACTGTAGAATAAGCAAAAAAAAAAAGTATGGCTGGCGGTTTAGAATTGCTAAGCACGAAATATTGCGCGAAAGCACTTTTTTTTTGGCAGGTGGACACCACAACTACCTGACCGCGCGATAGAGCTAGGTGTCCACTGACCCCGGGAGCCAAGCGCCTTTACTTTCCTTAAAATCAACACAGTCTAAACCTTCCGCTAGTTTCGAGAAAAGGAAAGGCGCATAACTGCCTCCATTTGTAGCTGGACGCCACCTCCTACTCCCAGCGCGATTAAGGTTTCTAGAGGCTTCACACCCACCGCTGTAAGCCGGGGAGTGCAGCTAGAACTGCTTTCGCACCAAAAGAACTAAGAAAATTTCCTGGCACACACGAGTGGTAACTAAACGCGGAGCTTATTTCCGAATGAAACAATGAAGGCAGGGTAGTACACGTTGGAAAGGAATCAATAATTGTCAACCGCGGAACTTCCGAAAATTCACGCCGCGGTGAGAAAAATCTGAGCATAATGAGCTGAACAGCTTTCTTTGTGGTGACGGTAAAAATTGATAAATATTGAGCCTGATGTTACAGACTGCTCTTCCGTTGGCTCTTGATGGCGTGAAGTGCGCCATATAAATGAGGGATCATGGGTAAGCAGGTGAATAATAATAATAATTGGTTTTTTGGGGAAAGGAAATGGCGCAGTATTTGTCACATATCGACGGACACCTGAACCGCGCCGTAGGGGAAGGGATAAAGGAGGGAGTGAAAGAAGGAAGAAAGAGGTGCCGTAGTGGAGGGCTCCGGAATAATTTCGACCAGCTGTGGATCTTTAACGTGCACTGACATCGCACAGCACACGGACGCCGTAGCGTTTTTCCTCCATAAAGACGCAGCCGCCGCGGTCGGGTTCGAACCCGGGAACTCCGGATCAGTAGCCGAACAGTCTAACCACTGAGCCACCGCGGCGGGTGAGCCACCGGAAGACGCGGGTTCGATTTCGACAGCGGCGGTGGAATTTCGATGGAGGCGAAATTCTGGACGCCCGTGTACTGTGCGATGTCAGAGCACGTTGAAGAACCCCAGGTGGTCGAAATTCCCGGAGCCCTTCCCTACGGCGTCCCTCATAGCCTGAGTCGCTTTGGGACGTTAAACCCCCATAAACAATTAAACCAAACAACTTAATTAAAAAACAATGGGCGCTGTTAACACTGGGCCACGGTCCGCGTCATCCTGTATTACTCTACCGGCCAGTCGTAACAGTAAACGAAATCAGCTTTTTAACATCTGACTACATTAAACAAGCGACGTTATCAACATTCTAGACCTTGTATTTTTTTCGCGTGATAAGCTTCTTGTTTAGGTAACAAGAAACGTTTCAACAACGGACTACATTTTCGGCGTGGAGGAATTCAACCCGACGGTCCAGAATGCGCGCGGAGCTTCACTGCAAGTTGTAACCGACAATATAATCTTTCCTATTACGTCACTCGTACTCTCTCAAAATCTAGGGTCCCAGACACGAACCAAGTCCTGTTTCGGGAAGCTGGTAGCACGGCTCCCAAGAGAGTTCTGCGTCTACGGTAATCAAAAAGCTGCGCTTCGAAACCCAGAATGAGGTTACACAGACGTGAAAAAAAAAAAAAAACTAACACTCGAAGAAAGAAACGCGGAAACTGGAATCACGTGCGAGAAATACTTCCAACACGGCCGGAAACGCATGCCAAAGACACTCCGCGCGCTTCCAAGGGGTCTCGCTTTGATCGTCTGGTGAGGATACTGTGCATTCATAAGCGGATATAAACTACCTCTCGTATGGCGTCTTTTAAATATCTCCGCTCTATTCACTGTAAATCACTCCGTACGAAATTAGAGCCAGTTTTTAGCAACGCCATTGTTATTTTATTGGGCACTTATTGCAAGCTAACCAGTGCTGGAGCAAGTTCCACTTTGCATAGTCTATTACCCGCACGCCAAATGACAGGGCGCTATTGGTAGTACCTGCAACTGCAGGAGGCGCTTGGGCGGACATTATAGTGCTGATAATGAATAAAGATCGTGCTGATAGTGGACAAAGATAGTGGTGGATAGTGACGGTAGTGGCAGCGATAATGGCGCAGGACGGACGGACAGAATTCTGCGGACAAAGAGAGGGGAAAATGTAGCGCCTAAATGCATTTCTGCACTGAAGGAGGACTGTGGCGGCGTTCCGCGGGCTGCGCACGTGTCCGACACGAATTCGTCTGTCATCCGTAGCCTTCAAGCAAGCGGCGCCATCAGCCATAATGAGCGCATAATATGGAAAGCAGACGGCGTTGTTCCCGCTACCACTGAAACGTGCCTGCCCACTCCCTGCAATTGTCGGAGCGAATCCTGCCAACCACGCAAAAGGGGGGGGGGGGGGAGATACGTTCGACTGCAACCGCCCTCATTAAGGCAAGAAGCTCAGACTCAAAGGTGTTGCAATAACCCCTTTTCACATTTACATTTTTCCGCGAGCAGTGCGCGAATGGAATGCACTTGACGCTTCAATTGTAATGCAGCCGACAGTCAAATTTCTGGAGCTTGCCGAGCTGAGTATATTGCCACAAAACTGACTAAATTTTGCTAAAATGCTGGTGATATATGCTCTCTATTGTATAACTGGTGACCTCGAATTTACAATGCGCAACTGCTTATTGTTCATTAACTGTTTTATATGGAAGTTGTGTATTTTTTAAGTGCACCCGCCGCTGTAAAAACCCCAGTTGGGGTTGACAGTATATCGAAATAAAAAAAACCTGCACCGCCAGCACTGGCGGAAAACAAGTCAAGGCAGTAGCTGGGCGAACTAGTTAACAGATATAATTAGATAAAGAAAACAAGGACCAAATCAAAACAAAGGAAAAGGGTTGCGAGGCGACGGCGGCTTCCAAACGCGCGAAGTTGGCTGTGTGAGAATGGCGTACTCGTGGAAGCCGTCGCCTCTCGGTCCCCACTCTGCTAGCACTAAGTTCCGAGACTGGGCATATATTCTCTCCATACTACATTATGCAAGAGAGCGTCTCTATCGCGACTCCACTACCGCATTATTATGCGCCCTCTGTTGCCCAGCACTAAATATACGCTGCAGTCCAGCCCAACAAAACCAGACCACAGCCAACCTTACTGGAAGGCCCACGCGTGCGGGCGATCAGAATGCGCGGCACAGCACCGCGGTGCTCAGAGTAGGGCGCTTTCAATGCAGCTGGTGCACTGTGCAAAAGAAGCTCCCGCCCGTTTCCACACCACGGGACACAGCGGGATGGCCAGACCAGCTACGGCGGGGCCAAAGTAGCGTGCGCGCGCAATCTCCGGCGTGACAAACTGGAGCTGCACCGCACATAACGAGACGCCACCAGCGGAACCGCGCAGCGTCTTCGCCGAGAGGCCGAAAAATAGCCACGCCGCGGCAACGTCAAAAGATGTGCAAACCAGTGCAAGCAGCCCAGCATATCTACCTACGTACAAGAAGACGAAAACGCAGCCGACTCGGGCCGGACAAGCCAACTATACATACAGGGTGTGGCATACCCGGCACAGGAACACATTACTCACTGCCAACAACTATACTCCCACACGCGCCAAAAGGCTCCGGAGACTGCGAGAGAAAGTCCACGCCACTTGTTCCTCCGTATGCGTACGTCTCGAAAAATCGTCGGGCTCAGCCGGCTGCCTCAAGAGCGTTGAAGAGGAAGACAAGGCCCAACCCTGACCCAGGAAACAGAGCGGAGTGGATTCATCGTCCCACACTGAGCGCACGCGACGACGACGACCTCCGAGCGATGTAGGGAAACAACGAAATTCGAGAAACTATAGGAAAAAAGACAAGCGAATCACAGAAAGGGGAGGGGGGGGAGCTAAACGAGAGCGGACAGGCGGTGTGCGCGTATATGGATGATGTCCTCTCCCCGTGCGGCGCCCGCACATCGAAAATGTGGGTCGTCGCGCGGCTGCGAGCACTGCAGGGCGTGGGCTGCGCGAGGAAGCTCGGCGCTGCGTGTTCTATGTGGCACACAAACACGCACACGCACGCACACACACACACACACACACACACACACACACACACACACACACACACACACACACACACACACACACACACACACACACACACACACACACACACACACACACACACACACACACACACACACACACACACACACACACACACACACACACACACACACACACACACACGAAGCGCCCGTTGTTCACTCTCTCTCTATATATACAGACTATCGCTCTCTGCCGCCGACGAGAGATCAATGGGGCTCTCTCACACTGAGCACCCAAAAGGCGATGTGGTCCCGACAAGACCAAGAACGGCTCGCCGGTGAAAAAGTAAAACAAGTCGAAACGGTACGCGAGACGTATACAGTCTTTGTCAAAAGTATGCAGCCCAAGGGGTCTACTTCTGAGCTCTGCAGAGCGCCTCCTCCTGCATACACAGGGACCCTAATCTCACGAAGGCGGGAGCAACTTTAGTCCTCTAAGCTCCCAAGCTTAAGACTGTCAGATGTGCTAAACAGCCCCACTACATGGTTTGTAAGCAAACCCCTTGGGGTGTATATATTTTTGACTGTATGCATATACACGGGCGTATGCGCGCAAGTTTGAGAGGCGTCGCATTTCAGCCCCCCCCCCCCTTTCTCTTCCCCAGGAAAATGAGATCATTAACGTCGCGTACTGAACGGAACTCGGTCTAATAAACGTCCTTTCCGAAACCCCGAGTCGAATTTAGAGCAGAGCTAGAGCGACAGACGTTCGTATAATGCGCCAATTAACCGACAGGTACAGCCGCGCCGAAATATGCACAAAGTCGGATAGAAGTGAAGAAAAAAAGGACCCCATCCCAACCAATGGCATCGCCCGAGTCTCATGAGCCTGCTAGTGCGACAATGCAGGGAGTGGCAGGTTAAAGGAGACAGCCCACTCCCTGCATCGGCAAGCTGCTCAGGCCAGCAGGTTCACGACAACCGCACAACGCCGATGGCTAGAAGTGGGTCCCTTTGCCAGTCCACTCCCTGCATCGGCACGCTGCTCAGGCTAGCAGGTTCACGACAACCGCACAACGCCAATGGCTAGAAGTGGGTCCCTTTGCCAGTCCACTCCCTGCATCGGCACGCTGCTCAGGCCAGCAGGTTCACGACAACCGCACAACGCCAATGGCTAGAAGTGGGTCCCTTTGCCAGTCCACTCCCTGCATCGGCACGCTGCTCAGGCTAGCAGCTTCACGACAACCGCACAACGCCAATGGCTAGAAGTGGGTCCCTTTGCCAGTCCACTCCCTGCATCGGCACGCTGCTCAGGCTAGCAGGTTCACGACAACCGCACAACGCCAATGGCTAGAAGTGGGTCCCTTTGCCAGTCCACTCCCTGCATCGGCACGCTGCTCAGGCCAGCAGGTTCACGACAACCGCACAACGCCAATGGCTAGAAGTGGGTCCCTTTGCCAGTCCACTCCCTGCATCGGCACGCTGCTCAGGTTAGCAGGTTCACGACAACCGCACAACGCCAATGGCTAGAAGTGGGTCCCTTTGCCAGTCCACTCCCTGCATCGGCACGCTGCTCAGGCTAGCAGGTTCACGACAACCGCACAACGCCAATGGCTAGAAGTGGGTCCCTTTGCCAGTCCACTCCCTGCATCGGCACGCTGCTCAGGCCAGCAGGTTCACGACAACCGCACAACGCCAATGGCTAGAAGTGGGTCCCTTTGCCAGTCCACTCCCTGCATCGGCACGCTGCTCAGGCTAGCAGGTTCACGACAACCGCACAACGCCAATGGCTAGAAGTAGGTCCCTTTGCCAGTCCACTCCCTGCATCGGCACGCTGCTCAGGCTAGCAGGTTCACGACAACCGCACAACGCCAATGGCTAGAAGTGGGTCCCTTTGCCAGTCCACTCCCTGCATCGGCACGCTGCTCAGGCCAGCAGGTTCACGACAACCGCACAACGCCAATGGCTAGAAGTGGGTCCCTTTGCCAGTCCACTCCCTGCATCGGCACGCTGCTCAGGCTAGCAGGTTCACGACAACCGCACAACGCCAATGGCTAGAAGTGGGTCCCTTTGCCAGTCCACTCCCTGCATCGGCACGCTGCTCAGTCTAGCAGGTTCACGACAACCGCACAACGCCAATGGCTAGAAGTGGGTCCCTTTGCCAGTCCACTCCCTGCATCGGCACGCTGCTCAGGCCAGCAGGTTCACGACAACCGCACAACGCCAATGGCTAGAAGTGGGTCCCTTTGCCAGTCCACTCCCTGCATCGGCACGCTGCTCAGGCTAGCAGGTTCACGACAACCGCACAACGCCAATGGCTAGAAGTGGCTCCCTTTGCCAGTCCACTCCCTGCATCGGCACGCTGCTCAGGCTAGCAGGTTCACGACAACCGCACAACGCCAATGGCTAGAAGTGGGTCCCTTTGCCAGTCCACTCCCTGCATCGGCACGCTGCTCAGGCTAGCAGGTTCACGACAACCGCACAACGCCAATGGCTAGAAGTGGCTCCCTTTGCCAGTCCACTCCCTGCATCGGCACGCTGCTCAGGCCAGCAGGTTCACGACAACCGCACAACGCCGATGGCTAGAAGTGGGTCCCTTTGCCAGTCCACTCCCTGCATCGGCACGCTGCTCAGGCTAGCAGGTTCACGACAACCGCACAACGCCAATGGCTAGAAGTGGGTCCCTTTGCCAGTCCACTCCCTGCATCGGCACGCTGCTCAGGCCAGCAGGTTCACGACAACCGCACAACGCCAATGGCTAGAAGTGGGTCCCTTTGCCAGTCCACTCCCTGCATCGGCACGCTGCTCAGGCTAGCAGCTTCACGACAACCGCACAACGCCAATGGCTAGAAGTGGGTCCCATTGACAGGGAAAAGCCGCTTTCTTCTTGACTTGTACCCAACTCCCCGTTTACTAGAAGTTTCGCTCGTGGAGCAGGCAAATCGATTTTGGAATCGCACGCTACTTGACACTCCTCGCTATGCTCTCGTGAGGGCGCAGCCGCAGCAAACCGAGACTGAAATTTTTAACTGAAGAAAGAAGGTGCTGCAATGAAGTACCAGAATCACACAGGAACATTCCTTAACCGGTTATGTTGTTCTTAAGGCCCCCCTTGCACCGTGCCGCCCCCCCCCCCTCCACCCCCCCCCCCCGCCCCGCATGTATCACCAATAAAAGAAACTTGGGAATTCGGTGTCCCAGCAATTATTACTACGAAGCATTCGTATTACGCTGGCCTCACAAGCCAATAGTGTCGTCATATCAGAGGCGACCCTCATAAAGGCGGCGCTCCTCGATAAGTGCCCACGGTGCGGCCACCTACGAGGACGGTTAAGGGTATAAGGCCCCCAGAAACAATCGCAGCAGCTTTAAACGGGAGCTGGCTTGCGGAGGCCCTTAAAATTCATTTCGATACGGCACTACAAACCACCAGGTTACTTTCACTCCCTTGGAGGTACATCAAATGGAGCCGCTCAAGTATATAACACAGCGGCTCGGTGAGGAGGCAGCTGGTGCTATTGCACCTCGAAAGAAAACTGCGTTCGCCCCTCGCGCTGTTTTTTTTTTCTAGAAATATTTCTTGATTTTCTGACTTGCTCCCCATAGCTGAAGCGTTCCAGAACCAGGGTATGCGCAGGAGCCCGAGTAGAGGCTCTTATCACAAAACGAATGCGGATTCCAAGGTCAACGCCATGAGCATTTCTTCCTTCGGATACAGCTAACCTTCTATACAGGAGAGCATATACATGGGACGGACAGGCCGGAGACGTCTAAAGGATACGAGGGCGGTCGGTTTCTCGCCTCCAGAGGTGAGCGGCTCACAACGGCGCTCTGATTGGGCGTCGGAAGAGAGCGAGCCACCGAAAGAGTTCAGTGACCACCTACCTGCAGCAAAAGCCGCCTTTCGGGTCGGGTGTGTGTACATTTTTTTTATTCGATTACCTGCGCCGTCAAGAAGAGAAGGAACGGTCCGTTTTTTTTTTTCATGTACCTGACCTTGTTTACGCGGCAACGAACGATTTCAAGTGAAACTGCCCATTGGGGCAAGCGCCCCGGGGCTGCTCCAGCGTCGGATTCCACAGGCGAATTGCATGCAGCCTTCTCGGTCCCCTTCGGTTAAGGATCCCAGATCCATTCGGGGAAAACTTAAAAAGGCATTCACATTACATTCACACTATGAAGAAGATCCATACGCTACCGAGTGAACAGTGTAACGGCGTTTCTGGATCAGCGCTCGTCAAATTCATGTCCTCTCCAACCGTTTAAACATACACCCATGAAAAAAAGAATACAGATGAAAAACAGCTTTGCACGCGTCTTTGCACGCGGCTCGGAATAGATATGTATGCAGCGTACGTAATTCGGAGTGCATGAATTACTCTAAATAGGAAAGGAGTAAAAAGGGGGTAATCTGCCCTCAAGCGCACTCAATTTACGGGGCACGGTATGCGACCGAAGCCCTGGGGTAGATTTCCGTCCCGAAATATACGGATTACTTGCGGTAGGCAAGGGAAACAAATTCCCTCTTCGAAACACGCTAAGTTCTAGAGCAGCTACGAAGAGGTTTCAATAACCGAGGTTTTTCAACCTCTATTTGCTGACGTGAAGACCTCCGGTGCCGCATGTAAAGGCCTTCCCCCAATGCTAACTGCATATCAAGTGCCCATGCTTTGCGGTAGAAATATACCTCCGTTGCCACGAGTAAGCGTTCCGGAACATGGGCCAGCATACCCTGCCCCTAAAAGGGAGTGCACTATAGGTTAGCTTACTCCCTTTCCACACCCATATCGGCGTATTCGTGCTTAGAGTGTACCCAATGCCGCGTTGAATCCAGAATCAAGAGCCCGATTTTTGCAGAAACCCACAGCGCCAAAGGCATTGAACTGGTGCGGTGCCAACAGGAAAGAGCGGAAAGTGCACAAGAAATAAAGTATTTGACATGCGATCTTGCGATCGACATGCGATCACCGAAAAGAAAGCCTCATTCGGTGTAGCAGTCACAAGGCTAGGCGGTATCTATGCCATTCCCTAATGGCCTTTTCGGAAGGAAGAAATGTAACGTCGCCCTGACTGCATCGGCATAACGAACTGTTAAGACATGCTAAACAAATCGCTAACATTTCGTCGCAAGAGTAACGGAAACTAATTAAATTTATTCGCCAAAGTAGCGTATATGAACTGCACATGCCAAAGAAAAGATGTCGGGTCAGTGAACAGCACACAAAACCTTTATAGATAATTCGCCGATTATCTTGTATGTTTGTTTGCTTGGATTTTGCTCCGATATGCTGAATAACCGGAACTTTCAGGCACCATTAATGTGTTGCTATAGAGGTCTGGGCGGACCTGTGATGTAAGGGATTTTTCACAAGCCAAACCTCCACTATCGACTACAAGAGGCGCTGTAGTGGAGGCTGCAGACTGATTTCGACCACCTGATGTTCCTTACGTGCACTGGCATCGCAAAACACTGGCGCCATCCCTCCCCGCCGGCAATTACATATCAGCCTTACAAGTAAAACAATCACTGCTAAACCGATATTACGTAAAAGCAAAACCACGTCGGCTTTTCTCAAACTCTGCACATAACCTGCAATCTCCACAGCTCCCGCCATCTGCGATACACAATAAAGCTGTCTGTTAAGGCGCTGCAAGCTTTCTAGAAAAATAAAGCTATTTCTTAACGGTTTATGGGGGTTTAACGTCCCAAAGTGACTCAGGCTATGAGGAACGCGGTAGTGAAGGGCTCCGGAAATTTCGTCGACCTTGGGTTCTTTAACGTGCACGGACATCGCACAGTACACGGGCCTCTAGCATTTCGCCTCCATCGAAATTCGACCGCCGCGGCCGGGATCAAACCCGCGTCTTTTGGGTCAGGGGCCGAGCGCCATAACCGCTGCGCCACCGCAGCGGCCTGATATTTCTTAACGAGGTAATCAATCGATATTGGGCTACACCATTTTATCAGCGTTTTAAAACCCGAGAAAACAACAGTTCTACTTTGGCACTTCACCGCACTGCACATGTCTGAGCGGGAGGAGGAAACCTCCGGCAAAAACTCAAAACATGACAAGCGCAAGCTTAAAACACCGCTAAAATCAGCACGAGACGCGGTTTTACTTGGCACGACCAGTTTCCCTCCCGAGGTATAGTTTTACGGGCGAAACAAGAGGCCGTATATGTATATACGAGTCGAAGACAATGTGAGGGCCGCGGATGGGGCTTCACCGGCAATAATTTCCTATAGCTCTCCTTTTCAAAGTGGACTCCCGAGCCGCTGTCCCCGCTTTTGCAATTCGAGCACTGCGCTCGGCACTCGCAGATATTGCGTCGCACCTTTGCGAACAAAAATACTTTACCGCGACAGCATTAAACCCCCCCCCCCCCCCCCCCATTTCAGAAAAAAAAAATTGGTGGTGGTTTAGCTCTGGTTAAACCTGGAGTGACGCGATAGCTACAGCTGGCCGAGTGGAACTTGCTCAGTTGGATTGCGACGTTAAAAAAGTTTGGACGTTAAACCCCCATAGACCAAACCTAAACCTATATTTTACTTATTCTACTCCAAACACTGCATTTTTATCCCCTCAAACCCGAACTGTTCACTATCCCGTGATCTCTTAGCGATGCGTACAGAGACCTCTCCCTCTTGAGGCCTCAATCTAACTTCTGTAGTCAAGCTCGAAAGCGAAGTTCCCATCGTATACGCCACGACGCACGCTTCAGCCACGTGGCAACGACGTCTGTACCACAAAAAAAAAACTGGTCCCAAAACACAGACCCGGGCGCATGCGTGGAAACGAAAGAGACTAAATCGAAGGAGGATATATAGGGCCTAATCAGGAAACCAAGAAGACAAGGCACGAATTCGCGCCCGATATCATGATGGCTGCGCCATAAACAACCGATAACGTGAACAGCATGGTACCACAGTCGACGCTAAAAGCCGAACAAAACAAGGTCAACCACTGAAACATATGACAAGCGAAAACCATTACAACTCGAAGAAGAAAACGTTTGGAGGCCAAGGAGCTCATGGAACGTGACAGCAACACAAAAAACCAGCGTAGAAAAGCCAACAGGTTCCCCAAGAAAGAAGGAATGAACACCAAGCGGCTTGACGGATAACCGTGCCACATTTCCCTCTATATCCTCGTTAGACCCCACGTACATATATAATGCACATTTGTAATTTACGAAGTTCCTAAAAAAACCGCACCACTCTCGCAGCCTGAGTGCCATTGCATGGAATTCAGAGAGTATACTCACTATGCGCCCACGCAGTAAGCTTTTCAAGCGGGTGAAACAATAGGCGCGCTCTAAGCAGCCTCCCAAGATGGTTGATTTGTCTGAACCACATTTCTGCTCCCAGTGGCCAAACAGCTCCCAACTCTCTCGCACCAGAGGTCGTAAGGGAAGAACTGTTGGATCTACGGTTGCCAGATTTTGCGTACACATGCACGGGACCACCGAGGCTTGAGATATGCATTTGAGTTAATGCTGACAGGCGGAGCTTTTGCTCGGGTCTGACGAGGATACAGGCATTCGTCCTTGCCAAGAATTGCCTTTTCTCAAAGATGGGTGGAACTTCGCACACACGCTGCCAGAAACTATACTCTGCTGTGCTGAATGTTTTTATTCGGAGAAGTTTCAATCGTCTGCGTATAGTTATAGCTGGCAGGTGGTACCATAAATCTCGCCACGACCCCGTTTTCTATGTTCGCATAGCTTTCGCATGATGGCGATTTGAGAGAGAAGCTGTACATTCATTTTGTCTTGCGCAGGCCGGTTGGTTGCTCATTACTTCAATGTGACTTCAGACGGCGAAGGAGTCGCTCGAAATTTACGCTTCTGGTTTCCGCTCCGTTTTTCCACGTTAAGCATATCAATGCCGATGAGATTAGACCTTACGCGATATGACTTCCTGCTCAAAATTGGTCCCTTCCGAGTCTCCAAACTCGAAGTTTAAGCGTATCTCGTGTCTTGGCCTGAGTACGCTTTACTGACCTGAACGGCCCTGCTATATGAGCATCCTACACCCCTGCATCGCAGCTGGCTGCCCCTGAACTGAAAGCCGCAGCCAGAACAAAAAAAAAAAAACACGCACGCCTAATCCTTTCGTATACGATTAGTGCTCAGCACAAGAGATGGTTGACGAAACGAGCCAAGAAATTATGACTCAATACATAACGACTTTGGTGATGGTTATATCTGCGATGGTAATGGTGGAAACGTTTACGGTTGAACCATTACATGACGAGAAGTATGTACCATTGCATTTAGGACCCCACGCTTACTGACTCTGCGTAGTTCGCGTTCCTGGCATCATGATTATGTGCCTGCCTTCTGGTCGGGGAAACACGTGAAAGGTGGACGCAATCGCTTTTGCCCTGCACTGCGCTGTTGAACCCCGGATTAAAGGACGCGTTTAGTGAAGTCTGATTTATGGGGGTTTAACGTCCCAAAGCGGCTCAGGCTATGAGGCACGCCATAGTGAAGGGCTGCGAAAATTTCGACCATTTGAGGTTCGTTAACGTGCACTGACATCGCCCAGTACACGGACCACTAGAACTTCACCTCCATCGAAATGCGACCGCCGCGGCCGGGATCGAACCCGCCTCTCTCGGGTCAGCAGTCGAGCGCCGTAACCACTGAACCACCGCGGCGGTTGTTTCGTGACGTTGTCGACGGCGTTAACTCGATTGGGTTCGAGAGAAAAACCTCCCGGGGTGCGGAGTCGACGTCGAATTGTTTGTGCTTCATGACGTCGACGCTGAAGGCGCCAGCAAGGGCGACTGGTCAAGTCCGATCGAAGGGTCTGAACGAATTTCACGGCTGTTACCCCGAGGGGCATTTCTAGGCGTCTGGCGGCGTCCGGTTGCGACCGCGTATGCACCACCTGAGGCATGGGCTGCTTGCTACCCATGGCCTACGCTACCACTACCGACGTCGGCTACGCGAAGCCCGGGGGGACGAAGCTAACAAGAGCCAGCACTGCAAACACAGGGAGCCGGGTGCTCAGAGGCGTGCGTCCGTTAGAACCGCCGCCTCGTGACCGGCTGAACGTGTAAGGAGCCCAGCCCACGACACCAGCGGTTGCGGCCAGTCACGGTGACTCGAGGACAGCTCGGGGCATTGGGATTGTAGTGAGCACGGCTTACCCAGGTTCAGGCACGCACGAATAGGGACGCGCTTTTAAACCACTCCGTCGACCGATCGGGATCCGGTGTGCCACGTGGTTTTACGAGGAAGGAGAAATATACGGATACAGGCAAACCCTTAGCGGCACCATCGGCCAACATTAATTCGCCGCGGAGAAATTACGTCGCTATCGGTTAGCGCCAGCTACGGGAACCAAGGGCAGTGGGCAACAGATGGATAGTAAACATGGACACCGCTACGCGTCACAACTGCACTGCGTTCTCTCAACCTGAAGCACAGTCGAACCTCGTTGTAACGGAATGGATCATAACGAAATAATGGATCTAACGAAGGAATGATGAATACCCTTGGAAGCTCGGTCAATAACACGGGCTATGAGGAAGCTACGGCTATAACGAATCAAACGCTGGGCCCCTTCAACCTCCGTTTTAACGAGGTTCAACCGTAGTATTTAAATACACAACGCTGGAAGAGAAAGGAGACACGGAGTGACAAAGGTGCTGCAGCGCACTTAGATGCGCTTTTAACGCGTGAGACGAGTGGAGCCCGGAGAAAAGGCAGGGACCCGCTCACTTGGGTCCTCGCGTTTACACAAACATTGCACGCTACAGGTGACGCACGAAAATTTTCGGCGACTCTACAGGAAAGGACTGGTGCGCGTACTACACATTTATCACAACAGGTCGCAGGGCGGTGTCTGTGAGACGGTCCAGCGGAGAGCCGAACGCACGTTAATTGCCGCCGCCGCCACCAAACTGTTCCCACTCCTCCCCCCCCCCCCCCCCCAACTCCGTTTGTCCATCTCTGTCCGACGCCTGCCCGGCACACGCCCAGCGAAAGCGTATTGTGCAACGCCCAAAGTGGAAGACGAGAGGCTAGTGTGATCAACGAAGTGGCCGGGGCAATTACAACGCACAGGAGACGGAGGAAGTGCACGCGAAGACAGGCAACACATTAAAAAAAAGGAGGCAGGAGGGCTTCGCACAGCGGCGCTAATGATAGCCGCAGGCTGGAGGAAAAGTGGACAGACTGCTGCTGCAATAAAGAGGGGGGGGGGGGGGGGGGCAGCATCATCGTCAGTCTTGCGCGGCGATTAGCGCGACAAGAAAATAATCCATTGAACACCACCACCCACTTTGTTCGGCGAGGTAGAGGAGGAGGTTTCGTGCAACGTATACATGCCCCTCCCTCTGCTTTGCAACGCCGCACTACTACACGCAAGTTTTCACACCATCCATTGGAAAAAGAGAAAAAGTGCGGCCTGGTTGGATCAAGCGACGCACTGTAAAGAATAGCGCGAAACAAAGCGAATTACAGTGCAGCTGACGAGGGCCTGGCGCTTACCTCCATCCGTTTGAAAGCAACGACCGTTCGTCGCCTAGAAAAAAAAGACTGCCTCGCTCTGTTTAGAGGGAACTAGGGGACAGACGTGGTATTACTATAGAAAAGAATACCCGGCTCTGGCGTACGAATCGCTGAAACTAAAAAAAAATGGCCTTAACAAACAAACAAAAACCTGAGTGTTTTGGGCAACGACACACGAAAGATAACTGCAATAATCCTGACGTAAGAAAAATACTGAGCCAAGCAGCTATAACAGCCAGTACGACGAAAGTGGAATCAAACTCTGGCGAGTCGATTTCGACAGAGGTGAAATAAATGCAAAAGGCGACCGTCTCGTGTGCGACGTCAGTGCGCGTTAAATAATTACCGGGTGGTCGAAATTAAAAGCCCTCCACTACGGCGTCTCAGATTGCCCTTGTGCAACTTCGGGCGTAAGTGCCCACACATCGTTAACGCTGCCATAGATAGCATAGTTGTAAAGAATCCCGAGCGAGATGAAGTGCCATTGCTTGGAATCAATTTAGCTGCTCCGTTGGTATCGGTTTTTTTTTTTCTGTATGATACGTGGGGCCCCTTTTCAAAGTGAAATAAAGTTTAGTACTTGTCAGACCATTACTCGTGAGAGGAAGACCCAACCCTAAGCAAGACAAATATAAGAGCAGCAAAAACGTCAAGCGCAAACCCCACTCAAAACACAGGTCGCCTTGAACAAGCGGAGAGAAAAGAACAAACAAAAAATCCTCGGCCTCCACCAGCCTCCGCCGCACAACGCACCGCGGCAAAATCTAGAAAGAGGAGGAGAACGGGCCTCGTCAAGTGCAAAGAGGAAGAGAGGGGGAGAGAGGGAGTCGCCCTTCGACGCAGGCTCTCCAACACAACCCCGCCCGCACAGACTACCTTCGACTACCCAGCCTTCGACTACCCAGCAAGTAAGCAAGCCAGCGCACGCGCTTCAGGGGATGCCTGGCGCTCGGGGCAGCCACCATCTGCCTACGCACACGGACGCTCCGTCTCGAGATGAGCGTCCCGTCGTCGCCAGTCGGCGGCGCGAATTAAAAACAAAAAACTACACGAGGGTATGGAAGGTAGAGCAATAATTGCGCGACACCGTTACTTTCTCTCCGTTCTCTTCTTTCTACCCTTCCCTCGGCAAGCATCTCACGGCCGTATTCCGCGAAGAACAACAAGAAGGTCCGATCAGACTGAAAGAGAGGCCGACCGACGCTGCTGTTCGCGCGCGCATTATTTCTCACCTCTTCCAAAAGAAGCGTCGGCTTTCCTTTGTGCGTGCGCCTGTATCGCGGCGCAACAAGCGGGGGCTGCCCGTGGGTGTCGAACCCGACGAAGAAAGGAACGCACGGAGGGTGCGAAGTGTGCTTGTACTACATGTCTGCCGGTGCACACTGTCCTTGGAATATGTGTCTAGAGGCAATATGGAGAACGGAGGACGCGGGCTTTCCAGCACGAGACAGGAGACATCGAGCAACTGAATGCGGCCTCTATATTTTTCACACCGAATGCAACTTCACTGGAGCATGCGCCAGTGGGGAAACCGCCTATTTTTTTTTTCAAATTCCTGCACTGCAATCGAGAGAGGTCTACATTGCACGCCGTCGTCCTCAAGCGCCAGAGATCTCGCGGCCCGCGTCGTATTACGAATCCAATCTATAGATGCGCGCCCGCGACAATGTCCGCAATGCGTGGCCGGGCTCGGGTCTCGCCTTGCAATAACAACACCGAAGAAAGTAGCGCTTCATGAAAAGGTTTAATGCGGGCGAAATCAAACGAAACAAAGCATAGCCCACAAAAGTTGCACCACTACGAACACAACCGACCTGAGCACCGTAATGCGACAATTCCGCCTTCACTCAACGCAGTTATTAGCGCAGAACTATGGCGGCGCATGGACGCGCGCTATACGCCGACAGACCGAAACAGCCATACGCGGATAACAGCAATAACCTCCCGAGACCCGCAGTGCAAACTCAAGTACCATTTGCTGCGTTTCCAACTTTCGGGTGTGTGTGTGTGCCGAGTATACGTTTGTGTGTGTTTGTTGCTCATGAGCGCTAAAGTGTCTTGCCGTCTGCTGCTGAAGTGCACGTCAGTGCGCTTGTACTTTTGACGCCACGGTAAACAAAACTCTCCCTGCTCCCCCCCCCCCCCCCCTTCCTGAGAGCTTCTGAAAACGAGAAAAGCTATACGGCTTTAACATTACGCACTACAGTAGGATACAACTTTAAAAGATAGTAGTCGGTAACACTGACCCAATGTCCGCGGCGTCCTGTATTACTCCGCTGGCCAAACAATGGGAAATGAAATCAGCTTTTCTTCACTATCAAAAAATCTGAAGCTTATTTTTTTTTCTTGCGGTCAGTCTCTTGTTTACATAACAAGTAAAGTTACACCGGACTACTTTCTGGTCGTGGAGGAATTCACTGTGGCGGTGCTGAATGCGGCCGGAGCTTGACTGTATAGACTAAGGTTGTACACGAATACATATGCAGCAGCAGAGGTTCTAGTAGCAGCAGCGAAATATCCTTTTCACGGCGCTTAACCTGCTTCCATGGCTGCCGTTCGTGGGATTCCGTTGTGCAGTGATACTGCACACTAAACAATTTCTCACCCTTTAGGGTGTAAATCACCTGTCCCCAGACGAACACCCTTTTCTAATTGTTGGGTGCTAAAAAAGGGTGCAGAGATCAGCACCCTTAAGCTTGCATCCTGACATACTAGCATGGATAAAAGAATTTGACTCACCGTTCCCAATCAGTCGTCATTAATAATCAAATGTCTAACTTATTACCAGTTTCCTCAGGTGTGACCCAAGGATCCGTCCTATAGGGCCTCTTTTGTTTCTAATTTATATTAACGACCTACCTGAGAAATTAGATTGCCATATTCGGATGTTTGCCGACGATTGCGTTATTTACAAAACAGTTACTGACTCCGTTAACCAGCAACCGTTACCACTTTTCGTTCTTCAATAAACTCAGTTGCTAGTAAGCGCTTGTCTTGCCTTTGTCCCGACTTGGTTTCCCTGTTTCCCCAGCATGGACTATGGATTTTTATGGCGCAAGGTATTTCTGTTTGCTCAAGATGGGGTCAAGGCCCCATTTCCTCACCCAGATTGAGCCGAGCACCATACCAGGGGAAAGCTTGTACCCATTGTATCACCGGTGGGTACCCGGCGGCACTGGGGATCGAACCGCACACCTCCCGCATGCGAGGCGGATGCTCAACCACTAGACCACCGCTGCGGTTGTGAATGCTATCAGGGAAGAGCCTGCATGGACTTGACCAGCCCACGGGTGGGGGATCAATGACCGCAGAAGAGCAGCTACAACGTCCCGCATTAACGCCACAGTGCGCCGTTGTTACGTATACGGCAAAAACGCTAACACGACGAGGACAGACTGAAAAGAACGGACGAACGCATGTGTGCCTTCTGTTAACGCTATGCTGCATATACAGCAACTAAAGCCTCGCCGATTCACCAGCTCTCCATATATGTTCTACCAACACCGACCGCATGCTTACCCGCATTGCCCATGATTAACACGTCCCAGCGTGTTGCCATTCTTCTATGACCAGTTAGAATGTAGTTTTATTTTTTTCCGCACAGGCGAGAAATGCAGGGTGATCTAAATGTCACGATAGAATGATGCCGTTATGAAAAAGAAAAGCGTCCCATATCCTTGTGAAAGCCGCACAACGCTACTGCGTGCAACATTTCTGATGACTAAGCTATATTACTGTCTGTGTACCTATTGGATCACTCCGTATTCGCGATAGGCTCCCTCGCTGTCATTTTCTATGAATTAATGCATCACGCGTCAGGGAACGCCGCCTACAACCGGCAGCACCGTTCGAACTGTCGACCATAAATCCGGTAATCGTGATTCGCCAGATATTCGCCGCGCCTTCCTTTCACAAGGCAAAAAGGCCGCATACAAGCGACCCAGTGACGGCAACAGCCATCACTGGGCCGCTTGTATCCATACCGACAGCGACGGGAGACCTCGAGCCGCGAATAACGGAGCGATTTTGCCACCACCAGAACGTCCCAGAGACTTCGCGAAAGAACGCCATAGACGGCAGAATTCGGTACATTTTGTTCCCGCGCCTCTGTTCTCCCCAAACACACGAGGAGAAAGGAGGGGAGGGAGGGGCAGACTATCGATTCCCGCGAACAACACACTGTTCGCCGTTCCTTGGCTGAATTCCAGACAGGGTATAAGGGAATTACTCTCGCGTCTCCGTCGCCAGAAATTCATTATATTCGCGGATGCCACGCGCGGTGCCAAACTGTGCCAACGAGAAGACCCCCGAGAAAGCCGAAACAATCTGAAAGCAAGCGACAAAGGGCAGGAAGTGCGAGCATTCCGCCGTCCATCGCATCGACCTTGCGGAGAGAAATGTTCTAGACGCGGAACAGCCGCCGCTGGCACTATGCCCGGACGGCGTATACATGCATGCCCCCCACAGTCGGTCAGCGAGTCCGCGCGAAATTCGTCAGGCGACTGAAAAGCCCGCACCATGGGGCTGGCTAACCGCAAAAGACACAATGCGAGCCAGTTTTCGGTGGCACCGAGCAATTATAAGCCCGCAAGTCGGCACGAATTCTTCTACCCTAAGGTAAAGCACTCGGTATGGATAACAGCTGACACAGTGTGTGTGTATAAACTTCAAATGAATATAACAAACTTCAAATGAATAAATCACCTTATTTAACGCCTGCATTAACGCGCCTCGCAAGATATCATCATCCTGACTCACTCACACCCTATTATGCTCGAACTGATACGTTCAAATTTTCCTTTTTTCCTCGGACAGTACCGGACTGGAACCGTGATGTGCTGACTGCAGTGTGACTAAAAATTGTATAAATGTGTACTTGTTTGTTCCTGTTTTGTTCATTATTATCTGTGTGTATACTAATGCCCCTCTGCTCGGACCCAAGGGTCTGCAGTATGTAATATATATATATATATATATATATATATATATATATATATATATATATATATATATATATATATATATATATATATATATATATATATATATATTGGTTTAAGGGGGTTTAACGTCCCAAAGCGACTCAGGCTATGAGAGACGCCGTAGTGAAGGGCTCCGGAAATTTACACCACCTGGGATTCTTTAACGTGCACTGACATCGCACAGTACACGGGCCTCTAGAATTTCGCCTCCATCGAAATTCAATTGCCGCGGCCGGGATCGAACCCGCGTCTTACGGGCCAGCAGCCGAGCGCCACAACCACTCAGCCACCACGGCGGCTTTATATATATATATATATATATATATATATATATATATATATATATATATATATATATATATATATATATATATATATATATATATATATATATATATACATAATATTTTACATCTCTATCTTTTTTTTTACATGTCGCATCTACCGTTTGCGTCGCCACTATATGCTCCTTACATAGAGCGAGTTTCGCTTGCGAATGTACAAGTCAAAATCGTATAAACGGGACATTTTATTATTTTAGCATCCAATGAACTTATTAACGTTAACACGTTAAGGAAGTCATTAACAGCGTCACGCCTCAGCGCTTCTCTGACGTGTATATACCTTCTACAAAATACAATAGCTAGGCGGGCGCAAAAGGTTCGCGCGGAATAAAATATTAGGACACCAACGGTATATACGTGGGCCGAAGAGAGTCAGCACTGCAATAAACATATGCCGAGATTACTCCTCCATGCGTACACTGATTACCTCTAATAAGGGGGCGGAAGTTGTACCACCGTAGGATAACGCCCTGAAGCTCAAACCCCCGGGTTCCTACACTGACGTCACGGGCTGGCAGCGCGACAAGTACTAACGGCCACATCGAACGCACTCTTCTACATAGAAACGAGCATACAAAGCAGCATGACGTAGTTCAGAACCTAAAAATTTCTCGAATGAACAACGCACGGCATCGCACAAAGGGTCCGCTTTAAAGGACGTTAATGGGTGTTTTAACGCTGACACAGAGGCGAGAAATGGCACTCTGAACATTACAGAGGGATGTAAAATTTAGTCTGGTTTATGGGGTGTACCGTCCGAGAGCGACTCAAGCTGTTAGGGACGCCGTAGTGGGAGGCTCTGGGTAATTTATTAGACTACCTGGGGTTCTTTAACGTTCACCGACACCGCACGCATCAAAATGCGACCGGCGCGGCCTGAATTTCGGGTCAGCAGTAGAGCACCATTTATCGCTGATCCATTGCGGCGGCACTGGAAGGATGTAAAGAAAAAAAATGATAGGTGTAACATAAGGAGAAAAGTGTGCACTAGAGACCAACCACAAGTTGATTGTTCAGCCGACAATAGAACAACCGCAAATCACGGAGGCTAGGCTATTCCGCCATTAACTTCAAAACAACGGCAAGCATGGAGTTCTTTTCGGCATACTAGCGTGAACTGTGCAGCGGAGTAATGTTCTAGTGCTTTCCCAAGCTTTTCGCCTCCATCGTCGTCACGACATGCACGAAACTACCAACCAGTGGGTCCGCTGGAATGTGAAAGGACCGAGGGACACAGCAAAACGGGGGCGAGGCAACTTGGGGAATTACTGCAACATTTCCCGCCGCCCAATTCAAACCGGTATGCCGAAATAGACTCCGTGTTCGCAGTTTGAAAGCGGTGTAGACCAGCCTCCGAGATCTGAGAAGACACCGTCTCGACGTAGCCGCAGTTCTACATGTAGTTTTTCAGCCCGTCCTAGAGCTTATAAAACTCCACTTTCCGTGAGAGCGGTGTCTTTGTCGTCACAATGCCGTAGCGTATCGAGAGAGTCCCCAGAAGGGACTGTTGAGAACAAAGTGGATACTCCAGCACTGCGGACTTTTACGACACATGCATCAACTCTGGGCCGATTGTTCCGTCTCAGGAGAAGCTAAAATCAAAGTTAAGCCTGGTCCCCTATCACGTTCTGACAATACGGGGCAAGGGAGAGTCTCCAACTCCAGCGAACTTAATTATGGGCAGACGGACCATTACGTCTAGACGCGCTCCAGACGATGAAAATTGGAGCGCCCATCAATACTGATCGAACAGCTCTCCTCGGAACGGCCGAGTTCCGCGAGCCCGATAAACTAAGTTGCGTGCAGCGGAGCGACGAGTGATTGATCGAACGACGCTTAAACCAGGCGAAACTAGGCTGCAACGGTTAGGTCACGGTCTCTCTCTCTCTCTCTCTCTCTCACACACACACACACACACACACACACACACACACACACACACACACACACACACACACACACACACACACACACACACACACACACACACACACACACACACACACACACACACACACACACACACACACACACACACACACACACACACACACACACACACACACACACACACACACACACACACACACACACACACACACACACACACACACACACACACACACACACACACACACACACACACACACACACACACACACACACACACACACACACACACACACACACACACACACACACACACACACACACACACACACACACACACACACACACACACACACACACACACACACACACACACACACACACACACACACACACACACACACACACACACACACACACACACACACACACACACACACACACACACACACACACACACACACACACACACACACACACACACACACACACACACACACACACACACACACACACACACACACACACACACACACACACACACACACACACACACACACACACACACACACACACACACACACACACACACACACACACACACACACACACACACACACACACACACACACACACACACACACACACACACACACACACACACACACACACACACACACCGAACAAACCGCTGCGGCGCGAATCTGGGCCGACCATTCTTGGCTAGCGATGCCCGGGGAGGGTCGCAACCTCTCCGCCGAAGGCGATCGTTATAATCACCACAGGACTGGCCGCGTCGAAACGTGGCACGGACCTCCGGTTCCTAACGTAGCTGATAGCCGTAATTGGTGCTGAACCCGCGGAACTTCCAAAAAGATCCCTTATCGCGGCCAGCAGCGACCTAGCTATAATCAAAGCCAATCTTAGGTACTTTTACAAGGTGAAAAGTCGAGCTGGTTGGTTCATGATCTTGTGGCGGGAGCAGCGCAGCACGATACAAAGATAGAGGCGGGACCTTCTGCGCTACTGCAGGCACAACCTGTGCGCAACACAAGGTTTCGACAGCACACGCATGAAGATCGTCTGCAACGAAACCCATGGCGACTGATGTCTTGTAACAAGCACGATCGCTCACTCCCACCGGAATACAGAACAAACAAAACACGAACCAAAAGCCAGCTCCGGCCCAACTACCGCCAACGACGACAGACGTGTGCACATAAAAGGCAGCGCAATCGCCGACGGTCCCGAAGCCGAGAGGGCCGCGAGCCTGCAGGCGATAACGGTTCCTCCCGAAGCTTCCCCTACACGACCCTTAAAAAAACGCGCTCGTGGCCAACGCAGCGGTCCCGATACCGCAAAATCCAGGCGTGAAGCGTGTGTGTGTGTGTACTAGCCTTTGCTCCGGACAGTAAAGGACGGACGCACCGCCCTCGTGACGCTTTTTTGTGTTGCTCGCGCAAACAGTTTTCCTTTTCGCACCTTTAGACAGCGCGTTCCGCTTTGCCGACCAGCAGGAGTGGCACGGCGCTCCGAAAAGTTGGAAAGAGAGGACGTTGTAACGGGGAACTTTGAACTCGTGACACGACTTGTCAACGCCTGTCTCAAGCTCTCTAGAGTCACTGGAGCTTCATCTAGCGGGACAACGCAGCAGTACTGCATGCCGTCAGTTACTCAACGTTTTCGGACTCCCTTGACGCGCTTTCGAACGCAACGCAATGACGTAAATTCGTTCAACCAGGAAAGACAGCTGGGGCTGCACGGGTTGAAACACGCAACGGAAAGGGCGAGAAGAGGCAAGAGTGGGGTTAGCCAGCTGATAGAACGCTTTCTTACGAACGTGTTTTTACCGAGCGCGGATTTAGCTCTAACCCCCGATGCAGACGTCCGCGAGCGTACGGCGGTTAGAGCGCTCCGTAATCCAAGCACGGTCGTTCGTAACTGAACCGCAGGGATCCCCGGACTCACAGTCATACTCCTCGTCGTATATGAGCGCCTTGGAGATGAAGTCGAAGGCCTTTTTGTGGTGTTGCTTCTGTCCTTCTGTCGAATGAGCAGATAGGCGTCGGGCTCCCCACTGGCGGCCGCCATGACCTCGGTGCCATCCGCCGCCGTCAGATGGCTCTCGCGTTCGACGCCGCTGCTGCTGCCGCGCAAAACGAACGCGAACACCACCAGCACCTGGCTGCAGAGCCATCGTAGAAGCCAGAACACCACAAGCACCGGGTAGAAGACGTAAGCCAGGTTCCTCAGTGCCCCTCGGCGACCCGCCTCTGCTGCCGCGTCCTGTGTGCCGACGTCCTCGTCGTCGTTCGCGAAGCTGTTCTGCGGCACGGCGACGCTGGCAGCCATCTGCACGTCGCCATAACAAACCACTCGTCTGCTACTCCTCTCGTGCGCTCCTCCTCCCGCGAGCAGACGCCGGTGCGCTAGGGGGCGCCGCGGCGCGACGGACGTGTACGTAATCAACAGGACTTGTCGGGCTAGTTGGTTGATCATAATGCAAAAAAGACGAACTGCGCAACAAGAACACGGACGAAAGGGAGGCAGACACACACTAACGCAGACTTACAACTTTACTAAAGGAAGGAATACAAGGCAAATATATATAGCGATCCCCAACGCACTTCAAATCGGATCAATATGGCACTGCACAAAAATGAAGCAACGGGACTGTGTACCATGGTTCGAAAAGACGGAATTTTTGGCCAGATTGAATGACAAATCGGAGCGTCTCGTCGTCGAAACATTTTACATCGGCACTACGGACAACTGTGTTAGCAAGGCTTCCATTTCCTTATCATCCAAAGAATTTTCGTTTTTGCGGGGGCATGTGTAGCCTAGTGGCCTGTTTGTGCCCTGGTGATTGAGCAGTGCCTCCTGATGGCGTTTGATGCTTTCGTTGTTCATTTGATTAGCGATCTCAGTTTTGTTTCGGTTTTGTCATGGTTTGAGATGTTTTCCTACGCTTTGGATTTCATTCACCCCCCTTTTTTAAAACCGTTGTTGTCTTAAAATGTCCCGTCTTGCATCTTTGTTTTTTTTAAATGACTCGGTGCCTATTTTCACTGTTTTTGTGACGTAGCTTCTTGAGCTGATTCATGGTTTTTTTACCCTTTTGACCTGGTGCCTTTTTTTCACCGTTTATTTGTTTTTGACGATGACCGATGTGGTTGTTTTTGTTTCCCGTTTTGTTTGCTTTCAAAAAGGGGAGTGCTTCGTCTCTTGGTTTTGGTGTCAGCACCTGCGCTTGTAAGCGGTTTGAGCTTCAGTGGTATCAGATGGCTACAGTGGTGTGGTTTTTGTTATGAATTTCCTTACTTTGCAGAACGCGTAATTCTCAAGTGTGCACTGTCGCTAAGCGTTCCTTTGCTTTTTGTTTTCATAGAAAGGGCCGGCCCGGTATAAGATTATCTTGTAAGCGGTTGGTTCTTGTGTGGTCTGTTTATCGCCTGGGCAGATTGTCACGTGCCATATTGATCAGATTTGAAGTGCGTTGGGGATCGCTATATATATTTGCCTTGTATTCCTTCCTTTAGTAAAGTTGTAAGTCTGCGTTAGTGTGTGTCTGCCTCCCTTTCGTCCGTGTTCTTGTTGCGCAGTTCGTCTTTTTTGCGTGTACGTAATGGGTCATGCGACATCTCGCGTCGGACCAATCGCGGGTCAATCTGACTGGCGGGCTCTGTGGCCGGCGTTTCGAGCGCCCAGTCGAACCGGCGCACCATGCCAAGCTCTGCCTGTACACGTTTCCAGCAGGCCCTCGCCGGTTTAATCCTTGCGCCGGCGTGACGAAATTTCTTTTTGATATTTGTGTAGGGACAGCAGCCATCGATCGAGGCAGACGACGCGCGACTACGCCATCTGCGCCAAGCCGAGTCGCGATATAGCGGGTTTCTGGCTCGTCCGTGCACATGTATTGCTGCGTTCGGTTGCGTAAGTTGATTGTTCGCGCTGCTCCCGATTTTCAATTACGCCGCGAATGCTTCGGAAACACACAAAAAAAAGAAAGTGAGAAAGATCCTCGAACTTTTGTTCTGGCAATTGAACTTCCTGGATAACGCAAAGAAGTGCCGCTCCAGGGGCGTTCGTGGAAATCTAATGATCACTCATTAAAGACCTGGACGCTGCGTTACGTAACGGATTCGTGACCTGGCCTCGAACACGCTTGCTGTTCGCAACTTTACATTGCCCAACACGGATCCTCTTTCAGTGCGGGCAATTCGTGACGCGATATGAAAGGACGGCCATATAGCTACACTGTTTTATATACTACATGTCTTGCTTTTTTGGCGCTTCTGTAGCGCACGTGTGAACACGTCGGTTTCGTTGTTCTGCTCTGATTATTTCCAGGTATCTACCTTGAAGTGTTCACCACGCCCTACCTTGTAACGGTCCCCTGGGCCTCGTCAAGCTGCCTCGAGCAGCTTTTAGCCCAGGTGCCACAACCAGTAAATATCTGGTTCAAATAAAACGATTTGATCCCACCTCCTCCCTACAAAGCCTAAGCAATGTGGAACCGCCGGTCGTCGCTTTCGCAACTCCATTATGAGCATGGGCGCCGCCCCCAAATAAAGAACAAAAAGTGCGCATCTATACTCCCGGTTAACTTCCTGTGGTTCTGCAGCCAAGGCTAGGCATGGAAGTGAAGGAGTTCGCCTTTGTCCGGTTCCATGGAGAATGGGTTACACGCTGTTGTTGGGGACAAAGGCACGTCTCCTTCCTTTTCGTGCCTAGCCTTGGCTGCAGAACCACAGAAAGTTGAACTGGCCTGCATTTAACGAGGATTCCAAGTGCGCATTAATGTCACATACGACTGTCTGGCCGTGGCCAACTGCAGAAAGTTGGTTTAGCTCGTGGTCACAGCTGAGAAATATACGACCTAGATAAAACACTCATCGCACGTAGCCCGCGTACCATATATATGCTCGGCACAAAACTGCACTAAAGTAGGGCACGCTTTTAAACTCGGCGTTTACGAAGTACACTGCACAGAAAACAAAACTTCCGTGGTTTTTCCTTAGGAGCGGACCTTACGTGGCATCACGGGCTACAGTTACCAGGCGGGCGTATATAGATGACCGACATCGCGACAGTGAACGACCTCTGCTTGAGGTTCACCGCGATGTCCAATAACGGAGGTGAAGTGATTTACGCCTGGTCCCCCCACCTGATGCTCAGTTTTCGACTTGCCTCAGGATCTTCAGGAAGATGGCGAGCAGTCTAGGTAGACGAGAACTGTTTGGTTAGACGAGGGCTCGAGAAAATCAAAGCGCGTAGTTTACAACGAGGGGCAGTTTTCAAATGAAGCTTTTCTGAACACCCGTGACGATATATATACATGCCTACAGCAATGTAAAAACAAAAAAACGCTGACACGTGCCACGACATCTAGACTAAATTTTAGCATCTAAACTGATGCTATAAAAGCTTAAAGCTCACTAGATATATTATCGAAATGAAGGCTGTATCGATGGCTTGCACTGACGTCATAGCAGCCGCCTTGTTGGTCCAATATACAACTGCTCTAAAAGCCTGCGTGGTAATCTAATGCGTTAATCTCCTCCTGCTCTGGTTTGTAACTTGAAAGGCGTCTGTGGTTCGTCAGCATGGCGCCTGTAATCTCATGTGAAAGCCATCTGTAGGCAATTTGCTTTAGAGCCTCTTATGTGCCTATATCAGGAAAAGAATATGAATTTTTGATTTCTTCTCAAGTTTGCCTTGTTCAATGCGCTATTTTCCTGGCGTGTCCATCCTTCGTTGACGGTTTTTTTTCCTGGGCTGTGCTCTTCTGTTTCTTTCTGTTTGTCAGATGCTCGCGTGTACTTATGCACTTGGCGATCCAAATAACGATATCAGTTGTAATTCAACGCTGCGTTGCGTCCGTTCTTCAGATATTAGTGCACCGTTTTGTTTTTAACCATCCACTTTGGCACACGTACTATCGCGAAGAAATAAAATTAGCACTGTGACGTGTCAACCGAGCAGCAGATAGCAACTCTCGGAGCTGCAGTTAAGAAGATGCCGATAACAAAAGTTCCAGGCGTGTTCGCGAAGCCCGGCGCTCAGCCAGCCGAACGGTGTCGGTTCAGTGACGTCATTGCGCTAATATTTTTCCATGGCGACTGTACTGAAACAGGGATGAAGCACAGAGACGTGTGATCATGAGCACATTACTTTTCGATGTCGTGCGACTGAGAAAACGGGACGACTACGAACAGAAATTATCTCATAGAAAGAACGGAAGTTCCTTATTAAGAAGTGTCACTCACGTTAAAGGGATACGCTAACACATGCACGTTGAATAATAATAATAATTGGTTTTGGGGGAAAGGAAATAGCGCAGTATCCGTCTCATATATCGTTGGACACCTGAACCGCGCCGTAAGGGAAGGCACGTTGAGCTAAGCGAAAAATTGCTCAGCATCTCAACTGACACAGCTGTATTCGCACACAAAACCACCATCTGACAAGTGATGATGTAACTTTTCATGGCGCAAGGTCATCTGGGGCCAAAGAGCTGCATGGCACATTCTGCTCAGGGTGGAGTCAACCCCAAAGAATACATCGCCAGGCAGTAGAAAGCTTAGTGTGCCAATTGTATCACCGGTGGGTACCCGGCGGCACTGGGGATCGAACCCCGAACCACCCACATGCGAGGCGGATACTCAAACGACTAGGCCACCGCTGCGGCCCCCACCAGAAAGATTGGTTTGGTTTATAGGGGTTTAACGACCCAAAGCGACTCAGGCTATGAGTAACGTCGTAGTGAAGGGCTCCGGAAATTTCGACCACCTGGGGTTCTTTAACGTGCACTGACATCGCACAGTACACGGGCCTCTAGCATTTCGCCTCCATCGAAATTCGACCGCCGCGGCTGGGATCGAACCCGCGTCTTTCGGGCCAGCAGCCGAGCGCCGTAACCACTCAGCCACCGCGGCGGCCCCCACCAAAAAGAGAAAAGTGGTACGGTTTCCACGTAGTTGCACCCAGTAGACTTGCGAAGGCGTGTATTTCGCATGGTTGGCTCATTGCTGAGTCGTCAGCAAGTATGGCGACGATACGAGTTACACTCTGATCGAGGTTAGGCTGATCTGTTCGCGCCGCAGAGGGAAGTTGATGAAGACGGCGATGTGCAAAGCACAGCAGTAGAGAATGTGTTGCAGTTTAACACGAGGCGTGATTGGGTGTGGCGATAGCATAGTGCTCTCGGGCACTGCCCAGGGAAGCTGATGTGTTCGCGCTGCCGCGTGTTCGAACCTCAGACACGGGAATATTTAGTTTTCCCGGATTCGAACCCGACCGCGGCGGCTGCATTTTTATGGAGGCAAAACGCTAAGGCGCCCGTGTGCTGCGCGATGTCAGGGCACGATTAAAAATACCCAGGTGGTCGAAATTATTCCGGAGCCCTCCACTGCTGCACCTCTTTTTTCCTTTCTTGTCTCTCACTCCCTCCTTTACCCCTTCCATTGCGGCGCGGTTGGGGTGTCCAACAATATATGAGACAGATACAGCGCAATTTCCTTCCCCAAAAACTTATTATTATTATTATTATTATTATTATTATTATTATTATTATTATTATTATTATTATTATTATTATTATTATTATTATTATTATTTAGTTTATTTCTGCACCCTCATGTTCAGGGATGCCACAAGATTCCTGGTTGGGTTTCACCCTGTGCTTTATCTCCAAATGAGTCGCTGTACTCAGACAAGCACAATCGAATTTTACAGAGCACACCATTCGAGCGGAGCCGACTCCCATGCAGCGTCTAAATCATGTAATAAGTTGCCTTCATCCTTGAAAGGTTTACGGGACTGTCAAAATCATTCAAGCTTATTGCCGAAATTAGAAAGAGGATATTTCCCCTTGCCTTCAAACTTTTCTGGCGGGCTCTAATAAGAACATCAGCAGACAAGCTCACTTCAGTCAAGCATGTAAAACAAGCATTCCGACTACACGAGACAACCTACGAAACAAAGGCCTGGACGTAGGAGTCCCTTCATAATGGCTCCATTTTTCAATAAAGTTTTCTCTTCTTCCCAGCTGTATTGTGTTCGTAAAAATAGTAATAAGTCCAACAAGTGAATATGCTTGCGTCACTGAAGTGGTCGAAGAAATGCTGTTCAGCTGAGGCAGATCTCATATCGTCTTAAGTGGGCGGTGTGTGAACCATAGCCTCCGACATCATGTGCCGCCTCTCAGGCCTCGGTAATTCATCTCCCATGTGGCAGCCTACCGCCAATACCATTTCCGTGTAGTCGCATACAAGTCAAGAAAAAAAGCGGATTTTCCCCGTCAAAGTGCCCCCTTCCAGACAGTGGCGCCGGCGAATTCTCATGAGCCTTCTAGCGGGACAATGCAGGGAGTGGCAGATGAATGGAGACAGTCATCGCCTTGCACTGTCGGGGATAACCCCTTCCTGCATTGCAACGCTAGCAGGGCCATGAGAATCAGCCGACGCCACTGTCTGGAAGGGGGCGCTTTGACGGAGAAAATCCACCTTTTTCTTGACTTGTATGCGACTATAGAGAGGCAATATTCGCTTCTCGGCTGCAAATTTCTTCCTTATCATCCCGCTTTCCCCTTCACGCGAGGTGAAAAAAATATTTTATCACGTATTTACACGACCAATCTCACCTTGGAGAGCAAGCTGCCGGGCTAGTTGGTTCTGCATGTTGTTTACTGGGAATAATAATAATAATAATAATCAATCAATCAATCAATCTTTATTTTTCGGTGCCCAGGAACAACCCAAAAGTCTTGGTGCTGGTACACCATTCACACGCACAAAATGTAAATTTATTTCACTACAAAGGAAGACACTCAGGGGAGGTAATGCAGCAGTCAAGGCGATAGAAAAAAAAAAGACATAAACTAGGCGTGACAGCAAGCATGAAGCAAAAAAGCGAAAACAGCGGTAAATGAAAACAGCTAGAACAGGCAACAGACATATAAATAACTAATGAAACAATAAACAAAGAGAATGAACGACCGATAACAGCCAAGTACAGCATATAGCAAAATACAAACAAGAATAAAGCCAATACTAATATGAACGAATATGAAACCTCTGAAATACAAGCTAGAAATACAATCATCCACAATAAGAAACGTAATTAGTGAACGCGTTACAGACAATCAGGCGTGAGTATACAGTATTAAAGAAATAATATTAATGACAACAAGTACACGTGATGAACAATTAAGGAGAGAAAAAAACAATATAATACCGGTGCAAACGCACAAGTGTAGTAAAGACATAATAATAATAATAATAATAATAATAATAATAATAATAATAATAATAATAATGTTTACTAGGAATAATAATAATAATAATTGGTTTTGGGGGAACGGAAATGACGCAGTATCTGTCTCATATATAGTTGGACACCTGAAGCACGCCGTAAAGGAGGGAGTGAAAGAAGAAAGGAAGAGGTGCCGTAGTGGAGGGCTCCGGAAAAATTTCGACCACCTGGGGATGTTTAACGTGCACTGACAACGCACAGCACACGGGCGCCTTACCGTTTTGCCTCCAAAAAACGCAGCCGCCGCGGTCGAGTTAGAACCCGGGAACTCCGGATGAGTAGCCGAGCGCCCTAACCACGGAGCCACCGCGGCGGGCTACTAGGAAGCGCAAAAAAATGCTCTTTACACTTCATAGTCAATAGATTTTTACACCTCCTCTGTTGCCTTCCTATATATATATATATATATATATATATATATATATATATATATATATATATATATATATATATATATATATATATATATATATATATATATGTATATATATATATATATATATATATATATATATATATATATATATATATATATATATATATATATATATATATATATATATATATATATACTTTTATCTACTCTTAGTCTATGTCTTTCTATTCACAAAAGTCTATACTGAAAGTGTATGGCCATAAATCTGTAGATTGTCTGTGGACTGTCTACAGGATTTGTATTGTCTTAGTGCAGTCCACAGTATTTCTCAATATAGAAAGTTTTGACTTTCTAGAAAAACGTCTATAGAGAGTCTATAGACTGTCTAAAAATTTTTTGGAACGCTCGGCTTCATACAGGCGTAGTAGCTGTTTCCGTTCTAAGCCCGGAAATAAGCTTCGCGCGCTTCAATACAATTCCCTCCACTCAGTGAGACACTTTTATCTCTCAATAGAAAAAAGAAACAGAAGAGCTGAGTGGGTCCATGCGCAGTCTTTCCATTGCGATGAGAGCCACTTGCTCGGCGTAAGAGATACAACACCCCGCCGGCGGGTATGCTGTCGCGACAAAACCACAGAGTACAAAGCAAACAAACAAAAAAGAAGAAATCGCTAACAGCGGCGCGACATGCCCCGATACTCTGGTAACGCCACCACGCTGTTTGCGAAAACAGCAGAGCGCGAACACACAGCTGGCGGTTCACGGTTTGCTTTGTTTTTGCTTTTATTTGCAAGCCCGCCTTTGCATCACTCTTGCCTTTCTTCCGGGTGTGATCTGTTGTGCTGTCGTATCTGTGGAAACAGGCCATTAGAAGAGACTATACACTATCTGGATCCCTAAGTCTGCTGCTGTGAAATTAAATGCACACGCTAGTAATTCGCGTTTATTTCAACGTTGTCATTGTTACTCGAGGTGTAAATATTTCACACAGAGTATCCAACTGCAAAAGCTCCTCCAACGTGCGGTTAAAAATATGACAGAAACTGGGACGCACTGTTTCTTGAGAAATGCACGAAAACACTTCTCACGCCGCGTGACCAAGATGTTCGGCCTGTTGGGAACAAAATTTGTCTCGTAAAATCACTCCTTTATTTACACATACAAACAGCTCAAATAGGGCCACGATAGGAGTGGCTTCATACAGCTTATCACACTGAACAGAAAGGAGTGAAAAAAGTGTAAACTGTCCTCTAGTACACTGCCTTTTATGAGAGGAAGTGTGCAAGAGGACAGTTTACTCCCACATAGACGTATTCGTGCTTAGCGTGTATTACGAGAACGGGAAGGGAAAGAAACGTTGCAAAATAGTGCAAACAAAACACAGTGGAAAATACGTCACAGAAAAACACTGAACTAGAAGATGTTGTATTTAAATCAGAACTGGGAATGACTTCTTTTCCTGTCTGAAGCCCCCACGTCACGTTCTGATGCGGTCCCCATCCTCCAGCGGCCATGCGCTCTGGGCACTGGTGCTGTCGCAGCGGCTGCTTTGGCTCACTTTCACTTTACAGCCCGTGCTTATTACAACGCCCCATCAAATTCTTGGCTCTTTCCCAAGAAGGACGAGAGAACCTCTGCAAAGGGACGCGGTTTGCCCCCAACAAAGAGGCCACCGCTGCGCTGCGCCGCTGCTGGTGCCGTCAGCAGCCTCCCACGTTTGTCTATACGGGTAGCAGTGGCTCTGTTTTCATTTTGTGAAGCAATTAATAATAACAAAGTAGACGATAAAAGATGTTTGCCAGCCGCAGAAACTGCCAAATGTCATTCGAGCACCTGATATACGTCTGGCAGAAGTAGGACGCAGGGGAGGGGTAGAAGAGGAGTAAAAAAAGGGTACAAAAAATATAGCAAGAAGACAAACTAACCACAATGCAGCGAGCTATTTAAAGAAAATCACAGGTGTAACGATAAGAGAGCGGAAGCAGACAGAGTGATAGAGGGAACAAACGTGAGGGGTTAATGACATCGTAGTCCAAATAAAGATGAATGGGCTTGGGCAAGGCATTTAACGCAAGGCAAAAATGACTGCTGGTCCTTAGGGGTAAGCCACTGGATTCCAAGGGAAGGCGAGCGTAGCAGGAGGGCGGCAGAAAGTTTGGTGGGCGGATGAGATTAAGAAGTCTGTGGGGATAACGTGGGCGCAGCTGGCAAATGACAGGGTTAATTGGAGAGACATGGGAGAGGCATTTGTCCTGCAGAGAGTGCAATCTAATTGATAATGAAATGATAGCTGAATGGATTACTAGTTCCTTATAACTAAGCATGACGTACTCGTACAAGCCCATCCCCACAAAAAGAATAACCCAGCCATAGTGGCTCAGTGGTTATGGACTTCAGCTGATGATTCCTATAGGTCGCGGAATCAGTCCGTGGCTGCGGGGGGGGGGGGGGGGGGGGGGGGGTGAATTTCGATGCAAGTAAAACGCAAAAGGCGATGACCGGCCACGTTAAGAAATCATAGGTGGTCGAAATTAATCCGGAGCCCTGCACAACGGCGCCACTCACAGCCCATCGGCAGCTCTGGCGCGTTAAGCCCCCTGACATGTTTATCTACGTTACATACCTACCATATTTTTTTCATACTCCAGGTGTGTCCTATCAAGGTATTCATTACCTCTACTTGGCTCCTGGCGAGGCCGTCAAGCAGGTTGTCCTCTTGCGTGAGGAAAAGTCCTTGTTTCTGAGGCGTGAGCGAGTTTCGTCGGTACGGTGAACCGCTGCCTTCAGTCGTAGGCTGCCTGGTCTCCACCATGTATTTGAAAGACTTTGGACTTGAGTCCACCGGCGCCGAGAGTAACGCCACCTGGGCGAACAAAGCTTTCTCACAGCTTCGGTTTGGGCCACCTGAAATTTTCAGGGTTCTTGAATATGGTAGCTGTGCAACGAACGTTTAGTAACAATATGGGGGCTTTTTTTCCTTAGGCAGATAGCGGCTCCGTTGGCGTCCTAGTATATCGCAACCAGAAACTCTCACGTTAACATGATGTCCAAAGAAACGTCCGTCAGGTGAGCCTCAGATATGAGATACACTGTGACCAGGAGATTTTCCCAACTGGTATGACCAAAGAGCTCTGCTCCAGGCAACGTAACACGCTTTGCCTCGCGCATAGTTTCTCAGAATTATACCTGGAGAGGGAAGAGGCTCTGCGGTCTTTCATCTCACATGGGTTCGGCAGGAATGCCAGGAAGGTCCCACTTCGCATTTGGCTCGGATAATGTTGGGTAGAAAACGTGGATTCAGTCGTAATGGATAGATACTACCCGAGTGGCTCGGCTTTTGAGCCGAGTCAGACAGGGTAGGTATGAGAGAGGTTGAGGTGGTACAGGTACCGGCGCACTCCGGAAACCCGGGGAACGAGGCGGCTCAAGCAAAAGCTTGAGGTTTCTTCAGCCGAGCAGGTGAGTAGCCTGTCACGGGGGGGTCCACGAGAGATGGGCTGGTGTCCTTCTATGGCATTAAAAATCACTACAAGCTGGGCTGGGGGTTTTCCCTCCTCCGGAGAAGACATTGGTCAAGGAGCAGGAGTGTGTTTGGAGAAGACTCCAGACGGGGTCTTTCGTATGTCCTTACATACTCATCAAAATATATCTGCATGAGGTGAAGCCTGAGTGTAAATGGTGCCGGGAACCGGCAATATACGATCATATCCAGTGGGAATGCAAAAAAAAGCCGTCCCCTGTGACTCTACTGCCATATCCTTCTCCTGAGCAATGGGAGGCCGTATTGGCCAGCTCAGGCCCGGCCGACCAGGCCCGGACCGTGGAGTGTGTCGCCCAGGTCGCCGTCAGTAACGGGCTGATCGTCACCTAGCACGGAATCTACACGTGCCTTGGACGAAATAAAGTTTGCTCACTTCACTGCAGCCAAGTCAAACCTGCTACAAGGACATTTTACTAGTTTGCATAGGAGGCTAAATATCGATCATTTACTTGTATTATGCTATTCATAAGAGAAAAACGCGCTGTTGAAATATTGCATTATGAACACAGTTGAGAGCACCGCGACGCAGCCACATACCAAAACAGAATCTATGTTTTCTCTCCAACATTAGCCAAGCCAAAGACGAAGGGCCCACTTCCGGTATTCCCGGTATGGATGAAGTACGCGTGAGGAAACTCTCATAGAAGGTGATGCCTGTTTTCACTCCAGGTAATTTTGAGAAACTTCATGCTTATGTGGGGTCCAGGTGATGAATGCATTAACTAATAAGGGAAGGAGGTGTCAGCGACAGCAGGGGTTGGAAGCGCCACTTCTTGGTGCCGCTTGTTCACCGTGATGTACAGCAGTAAGTATGAGAGTAAAATTATTGTCCCTTACAATGCCTTCAGTGTAGACTACAACGAGCCCGCTCTATGTCGGCTTCAGGGCTGCTTCCGGCACGTACCGCTTATCGCATTGACAAACCGCTTAAAGTGGGAGAAGGGAGGCATGCTTCTCCATTTGTCGAATAGTCGTCTAGCACACGCAGTCGCCCACGACCTCTCATACACACTATTGACAGGTTATTTGTCGTTGTTACTTAGTGCTTGACCTAGTCTAAGCTAACTATAAAAGCGAAAGTAACGGGCAGCAGTATGATTAGTGCAGTTGCAGGGCAGTATAAAAGCGAAAGTAACGGGCAGCAGTATGATTAGTGTAATTGCAGGGCAGTATTAAATAACGTGGTCTATAGGTATATGACTGCCTTGAGACACACTTTATGTGATATGTCATGGGTCTAGATCACATTTCCTTCTCACGCAGAGTCATTTCTGTAGTGATACGTATAGAAAGTATATTAAGAGCCTTTTCTGCATATCGCTGTAAAGAAGAACTATTTGATGCAGCTGAAGGGGGAAACGGGAATGCCTGGAAGGAAAAAAGTGCAAGAAGCTAAAGCTGCTAGCGTTTGTCTTTTCCGTCCTTGAATCAAGTTCCTGCGAACCCGGCGGTCCCACGAGCAGCCATTAGTGAATTTCCACTGCCGCCAGATCTGGGAAGAAAAAGAAAAATATCCGCAAATTCCAGCGCAGTAAAGTGCATGCACAATGACTAGAACTAGAGGTAAGCCTGCAAGAAAGCGTTTCAGAGAGGACATCGTTACCGGCAGACGCTGTCCGAGTTCGTGTAAAGCCCCAACTCGATGGACACATCCTACGCGTACCAGCGGAGCGCCTACGCGCACGGGCGTACGCTGGATCCTGTCTGCGCATGCGCAAAGCGCGACGCGCGCGCAGGCGCGAGCAGGGGCAGATATCTGTCCATGTCAGATATCCGCGCCTGAGCGCGCGCGCTTGCGCGCGCGTCGGAAGCGGGGTCCGGTTTACAACAATAGGAGGACGGCGGGGGCTCTCGGGGACTCTTTTCTTTATGGCTTGAACCTATCCCAGGTTCCTGGAACGTTTCTTCGCGGTTTAAGTTGTCCTTTCAGCGCCCCCCAAATCCCCTTACTTCACGCTTGAAATTCCTTCGGTCGGCTCGAGAGGGAGAACGCCCCAGCACAGGGAGCATGGAGGTGTATGACTTTTTTCGACGCTTGGCACGGCGCGGCGCTGGGCGCGTAGGCGCTCCGCCGTACGCCTAGGATGTGTGCATCGAGTTGGGGCTTAAGCGTACACGGGCGCTTCACAAGCGTGCAGCTTGTGAACCCACTCTGTGAATTCACAAATGATGCGCTACATCAGGTTTTGGTAACATCAGAGGAGCGACGCAAAGGCTGTCTGGTGCGCGTGAGATCATTACGCAACACAGATTGGACGCGGACCCAAACACGCACAAAAAAGGCGCGCTTCCTTCTACGCCCTGTCTCGTTGCCCAACTGTGCGCGTGCACATGTACGGGCAACATTCGCCCCCTGGCATCGCTTGCAGGAGTCTCCGTAGGCGAGCTGTCCGCTACAGGCCTAGCGTACAATAGTGGGGAATGTGAAGAGGTTAACCTAGTGAAATGTATTGCAAAGACAGTGGCATATCTGAACACATCTGAACGAAGGTCGGCAAGCGAACATGAGCACGAATAAGCAACGTGAAGCAGTTCGACAGGGACAGGCATGCATTACAAGCAGTGTCTTACAAATCGGCCCACGTGAACAGCATAAAAAGAGAACTAGGGCCCAAATGAAGCAATCTGATATGCTCGTTATGAAGTGCGATTGACCAGTGGCCAAAGCGACCCCCGCCTCTTCTCTGAATCTGGGAGGCTTCTGCGATTTCCCTTCACTACTTGATAGCTTGATGGGGGAGGGAGGGGACGCATGGTTTTCGTTTTGTGTTGTAGCTGTTAGTCGCTGTTAGACAACCCTTGCGTTATGCGTTTTTTTGTCCTCCTTCTGGCTGTCTGATCTGCGAAAATAATGTGAAGTGAACACAAAGGTTTGAGCGCGTTGTAAAATATTGCCTGACCCGATAGTGGTGGCGTTCGGCTTGTGAGTATTCGAGTTCACACGTTGTGCTATACGGCTGCAAATCGCCCGTTATGGTAAAGACAATCTGCTAAAATGGCCCGTATGCTGAGACTTCCATGTATGATAAAGAACCTCATGTAATCAAAAAGAAATCGGAGCCATCCACCACGGCGTCCTTCACAGTGCATAGTGTATGTCCAGAATTTACAACAACCTTTAAAGTAGTCTTAAGAAGCCCTTCAACGCTGTTTATAAAGGCAGCCTAAAGGTGCCCCTTCCCTTCCCCATTTGAAATCATCTCTAACAAGAATTGTTCGAGGAGGGCGAACTGTGCAGTCGTGAAAAGAATAAATATGGACCACGCTTAGGCGTTTCAGTTCTTCCTTCGCCTTGCATAATTACAGAAAGGCTCTCTGCCTTCATGCCCAAGCGCAAAAGTGGTATTTTTGGAAATGTATCAAATACCCAGTAATATTCGCTATGTACAGAGTCAGAAGAGTTTGCCCACCGAAGCATGCTCCACATGATTCTGTCCGCAAGTGTACAGTTGTAGTTATCAGGGATATTAAAAATCGCCCCTCGGCACTTCCAAGCCGTTCTGTGTCCTTTCGTCATGTCTATAGACTGCGCTAGAGTCTACGCGTCGTTTCTGGCAGCGAGAGATGCTCGCTGTGGTGCGCAGGGTCACCACGCTTCATATACATATTTTCCTCGTGCCTAATTCGATTAATGGCGGTTCAATCGTCCGATTTGCTAGGCTTCCTCGGTATGTTTCCCGGGTCCCTGTTCACATTTCCAAACGTACTCGCTAATCTTGACGCTGGAGCAACCCATTCTTCTAATAGATGACCGCTGTAGTCAGTGACGTCATAGCAGTAGAAATGCCGCCGAACTAAATAATGGGGTCGAGGTTTAAGGTGAGGCGCAGGGAATGGGAAGCAATTTTCTGAGCAATCAACTACGTTTTCAGCGGTACGTATACCGCTGGTATGTATTTTACTGCAGGCCTTCATCGATCGGCGCGTAATCTAGTGATATGGAGAGCTAGTTTCATTATGTTTTGCGCTCAGAAACAGTTTTGAACGTGACTATGGAGAGAACGTGACAAAAGAGAGCACCACCTGGATTTTCTTAACGAGCAGTGACATAACACAGCAAGCGGGTGCTCTTGCCAGTCCTGCGGTGCGGTGCACCATCACAGATGCGGCCGTCATGGCAGGGATTCTATCTCGCGACCATGGACGCAGCGGCTTAAACATGCTCACTTAAGTTCAGCTGCCCTCGCGGAACTTGACTCCGTTAAGCTTCTTTTTTTTTGCTCGGTTTTTCTATATGTACTGAGCGCTCAATGTATACAGTGACGGGTGTAAAAGGTAACCAGATTACCAGAAGTGACCGATGATCGAAGCTGCAGAAAGAAGAATAAAGCATGAGTGTTATCAATTGGTGCTGACAACAGCGTGCTGAATTACACCCCCTACTGAGGAGCTGGAAAAGAGTGGCATTTTGTTTATCGGGCATGTAACATGAACCACGCGGCTTCGCGCGTTTCCATTTCGCCACTACGCGGTGATCAGTCAACTGTGCTAATCTTTTTGAAGCGGAATCCTTATATCACCCGTTAGCAACGAAACCCATCGGCGTCCAGAAAAGGTGGCCGACAAAACCCGCAATGACGTCACCACAAAAAAAAATTTCTTAACCAAAGGTGCAGGCAACTGAACCAAGGTCCTTCATTTTGAGAGCCAGTGAAGTAACCCATAGGCCACAAAACCGCGTTACTTACCCGCGCGGTGGCTCAATGGTTAAGGCCCCTGGCTACTGATCAGGAGTACCCGGGCTCGAACCCGACCTCGGCAGCTGCGCTTTTATGGAGGCGAAACGCAAAGGCGCCCGTGTGCTGTGCGATGTCAGTGCACGTTAAAGATCCACAGGGGGCCGAAATTATTCCGGAGCCCTCCATTACGGCACCTCTCTGTTCGTTTCTTCTTTCACTCCCTCGTTTATCCCTTCCCTTACGGCGCGGTTTGGGTGTCCATCGAGATAAATGAGACAGTTACTGCGCCATTTCCTTTCCCCAAGAGCCAATTTTCTATTTTCCGTGTGCCTGCTTTGCGAATAAAGGTGAATGTAGAAGCTGCCTTACGACTGTATAGGTGAGTAGATGTGTCATATTAGAAAAGAAAAGAAAAAACACTAATTTAAGAGTTAATAATTGGTTTTGGGGGAAAGGAAATGGCGCAGTATCTGTCTCATATATCGTTGAACACCTGAACCGCGCCGTAAGGGAGGGGATAAATGAGGTAGTGAAAGAAGAAAGGAAGAAAGAGGTGCCGTAGTGGAGGGCTTCAGAAATAATTTCGACCTCCTGGGGATGTTTAACGTGCACTGACATCGCACAGCACACAGGCGCCTTAGCGTTTTGCCTCCATAAAAGCGCAGCCGCCGCGGTCGGGTTCGAACCCGGGAGCTCCGGATCATTTTATGCTGTCTCATTCAAAGCACGCAAGTAGTCTTAAGGGCTCTCCGTGTTTTACTCGCCTCCTCCCTCGCAGTTACATCAAGGAAACGAGGAGATTGCACTCACTGTGGAGCTGCAGCTTGACTTGAACGCTATGTTGTCCTCGGTGTCGAAGCACAGTGACTCGGTCTCGTGCATCTTCTTCAGATGGCGTGTCAACGCCCTTGCTGCAGTGTGTCTCCCGTACGGCATCTGAGACAGACCCGTCATGCGTAAAAGTCCCAGGTTTAAGGCACATTCGCACTTGTGGATCGCGGAGGTTGTGAAGCCATTCTAGTACTAAAGTCGCACAGTCACAGGAAGTGTCGCAAGCTGATCGATTTTCCGGCTTTCAGAACACGAGTCTCTAACCGCTAACCCTATCAGCGACGCGCTGGAAGTGACGCGAACCTTGTACTATAGCGTGTCCAGCATTATTGGGTAAATTTGAACATTTGGATATTGTAAGCTACTGTTATGAAGATTCATCGACGCTTGAGTAGCCAGCATGTCTGGTTGGTACTCGAGGAACACCTCCCTTCGGGTGACGAACTCACAACATTCCATGAAATAATTTCTCATTATAAGCTCGGTCGCAAGACCTATCGAGCAGCAGATAAACAGCTCCGTAGGAAAGAGCAAATCATGTAGAGGAAATTGCAAACCGCGGTGTTTCCAAACCCTCAACTGCACAATAAATGGCATCAAGAAGTCTTTAATCCAAGATGTACGCACTGCAATGGCACTGCAGACCTAGTCCACGTGGTCTGGACCATCCCTTTCTATAACGACCCGAAAAGAAATGTACAATCCTGGGAGACCTTATTGCTCAACCACGAAGCAGAAGAACAACGCAAAGTAATTGGTCTCGCCCTGACCGCCGCCGAGTTCCAAGGGATTCCGGCCGACGGTCAGGGGAATGAATAATGGTTTAAGCTACAGCCTTCTAACCCGTCATTTTTGGCGGGTGCAAATTAAATTTATTTCTCTCTCTCTCTCTCTCTCTCTCATCCGAAGTGTAGCAATATCTTTCTTCTAATTTATTTTTTCCATCTCCCGCATCGAGCAGTTAAAACTGTCATAGTAAACAACGGGAAACGTTTATACGATAGCAAAAACAGTAATGCAAAAAAATGCAAACCTGCTGACGGGAGATATACGGATGTATAGATTGTTATAGTGAAATCTTATAATACATGAAAAAAAATGAGTTCATAATCTCTTTCCCATTGGAAATAATGCTCTTGTTCAGAATTGTTCGGTATGATCCGGCTCCTCGCTGTGGTAACGGGTCAAGGCCGATAAGTCTCGTTTAGAACGACAGCTTTCAGGAAAGCGACCAACAGGCCGCGCTTGCTGGAGTGACCCCTGGCATGGTTGACTCGCTCCTAGGCCTGAAATGACAGCCGATCTGAGGCCCTGGGTTGCTTGGAACTGTCTACAGCGCAAATAAATCTGGGGCTCACAGCGCGCATGCGCGCAGCCTGAGGTTCTCCATATTACGGCTGTTTCAGTGGAGACGGAGAAAGATGCTATTGCAGGAAGCTTGCGTTTCGAAAGCCATCAACAGAGCTTTTCGCTAAACTGTTCACTGTGCTTGGGGACCCGCGTTGAACAGGGTTAAAATTTAGAGTACGCCTACATGAACGACCTCGCAGGAAGTAGATCAAAAGGACAACGTCAAGTGACAGGCTTCAAACCACCACAAGACGATAACTATACTCCATTTCATACTTCAGGTGCAACGCTGCGAAAGGTACGGAAGTAGTCCACGAAAAAATGGGGGGGGGGGGAGCACTTCACATCCTAAAGGCAGCCAAATTGCCGCCGAAGGAAAAACAATTGCAACACATCATAATGTGGGTACCGGGACACACAGGCATCGCGGGGAAGGCCGAGATGGATAAGAGAGCTCGAGAGCTTGCAAACCGAGCCTCCAACCAAACCAGCCTCGAGCATCCTGACGCGGAACCATTGCCCTTAGGATACTCAGAAATTTTGAATTACTATAAGGGGGTCAGGATTAGATATCCCCCACCTCACAAAAATCTCCACCAGCAGGAAGCAATTTAATGGAGACAGCTACAGCGGGAACTTTCCCGAATCTAAACATGCTAGGTAAGATCCATCCAGGGCTATATAGCAGCAAATGCCCGTGGTGCGCGGACAAAGCCACGTTAATTCATATAACGTGGTGTGAAAAGAGAACAAATGCGGCTGCAATAAACAGAATCCCGAGTGCGGAGCAGTGGGAGAGGATGCTTTCCATTGAGGACCCGGCGGTCCAGGCAGGACTGGTCTGGAAAGCCTACCTGGCGGCAATACTCAGTGGGGCCCTGGACTAGAGGCAACAACCCTGGCACAAGAGCCACAGACCACATAAAAAGTTGTGAAGAGTGGCTTGACATCTAGACCCACCTATATATTTCTATCATTAAAGTTATTACCACCACCACCGATCCGCGGGAAAAAAAAAATGAGGCATGTTACTCTGCGCTTGCTCTCTGGCCGAGTGGTCTAAACCACGATAAGGTATAACAGCTTGTCGTCAGCAATAAAAGAGTATTTACTCAAGCTAATGACGAGTGTGTTGTGTAATATTCCTGCACGCAAAGCATTTACTGCTTTTCGCTGACCACTAGCAACGCACAACTTGTTTATCGCGGATGCAGGCAGCGCAAACAACAGCGCTAGCTTTGACAGCGTTGCACCTGATGTAAAAACGGAGAAAACTGCGCCCTAACTATGTGCAAGTGGGGGGGGGGGGGGGGGGTGTGTGGAAGTTTACCGCGGGCTCTATCGCCCCCTATACTTCGAGAAATTAAAGATAGTGCTTGGTTCTTCAAACGGCTTCCAGTTTGTGAAGGGCGGATCAAAGATGACGGAGAAGGCGGGCCGGTTGGTGTGGTTAAGTCAGAGCTGTGCCAGTAATGAAACTACCGCGTCGAAATCCGTGCACAACCTGGGGCTTGTTTCTGGAAGTTCGTAGACAGAAGCGTCACCTGTGGGCTGGGATATCAGCCAAGGGTGGTGCATGGCAAGTCGTGTTCCTCCACCCTAACCATGTTTTAAGCAGCGGCGACTATCTGCTGGACTCATGCAGTAAGTGGCGTGACTATCAGCTAGCTTCCCAGTTTTAGGCCTATCAGAGAGCTGAATTTTGATACACAGGACCTGTAGGGTGGGCCTGGTTAAAACTTTGATTGGAGGCTGCGCTGGTCTTCTGCGACACCATCATAATACTGCCAGGAAGGCTTCAATAAACAGCAATGCGTCAGGATTGCTATTTCAATTATTCTTTTATTTCAACTTGTGGTTACAAACTGGGTATGGCGAGAAAAAAGCAGCGAATTAGACGCTGCTTGACGGGCCTCACCACCCCTACAAGTCAGCTGTAGGCACAAGGCGGAAACAACCACCAAATAAAACAATGAATACAAAATAATATTGAACAGGAATGACAGTAACTATCAAACAAACAACCATCAAAGAAAACTAAGAATACATAACAATATAGAACAGGAATGACAGTAACAGGCGTATATCTCAATTATCAACATTATTAATACCAGAAATTTCACAGTTTCAACAGAGCGATACATTTTAAGATGGTATGAAAACATCTGAAATCACTGAAGGATAGACTGACGAGTAAAGCTCTTTCGGATTGTGAATTTAGACATAGTGTTTAGTTGGTCACAGGATGTGTTATTCTAGAACTTTGGTACGATATAGTTTAACATGGAATGCCCGTAATTAGTCCTGCACTTCAGTAGTACAAATGTATACTGTGCTCTGGTGTCGTATGATGAGTGGCGACATATAAAGTTCAGCAATGTTAGAACTAGTTTTACGTGTACTGGAGGGGTCGCTTTGCCTGCAGGCTTTCCGAAAGCACACGTATTTCGCCACCATGTAGCCAAATTTTGTTGATCCACAGCAATGAGGGTAATAGCGTTTTCGAAATTCTAAAAACTTATATGGTATTACTAACAGCCGGCTACAAATCTGTAATTGAAATCAGGTACCTATCAGTAACAGATAAAAGTTAACTATTAGAATTGAGTTAATTACTTTGCTGTTAACATGTTTCGCCTGTTTTTGACGACCGCCAAAACTTGTATTCATCATTATCATCTTCATTAGCCTGAATGCGCTCACTGCAGGTAAAAAGGCCTCTCCCATGTCTCTCCAGTTAACCCTGTACTTTGACAGTTGAGGGCACCTTATACCCGCAAGCATCATAATCTCATCCGCTCGCCTAACTTTCTGTTGCCCCCTGCTACGTTTCCCTTATCTTAGAATCCGCTTCGCTACCCTTAAGTACCAGCGGTCATCTTGTCTGGTAACCTGGTATTACTATGCCGCAAAAAGCTTTTTACCTCGAAGAGTCTATTTTTAAAAATCAGTGATCACCTCCCCTGAAACTCTTGGTATTTTAACTGTATACGTGGTGGGGAGTCTTGCAACTTTGAAGATAGAGCTCCGGAAGGCTAAGCGGCCTACATAGGGTGCCTCCTTTTGAGCGTGTCCGCTTAGACTGGGTACAACTATGGTTCGGTTTGGGAACACCATTTTGTTTCTCAAAGCCTGGGCAAACCTCAAAGACGAAGCTGGTAAATGTCGGCGTGAAATAACACTTCTATGTCTGCCAGCTGTATTGAACGTTCTCGTGGCGCAGTCGGCGGTAAATGTTGTATTTGGGAATATTGCTGCGACATAAAATTCTGCATCTGAAACTAAATCATCAACCAAAACAACGTGGCTCAAAATCTAGACTACCTAACCTTATAATAACATGGAAGTGGCTATGATGCCGACATGCCGGCAGAATCGTCCGAAAAACAATGTCAGCAGTGTCGAATCGCCCGAAAACATAATGCCGGCAGTGTCGTCTTATTGGCTCGCTGTAGTCACGTGACGTGCCCAGAGCCATCGAGCAGGAGTCATTTTATTCTTCTTTTTATAAATGGAAAAATAAAACAGGACAAATCAATATTTGTCTCCCCTGGTAGTGTGTCGCCTTTAGGTAGCATTTCGAGATTCTTCGGCTTAGGTTTGAATGCCGGCTGCCGGCAGTTTTTTGTGCAGGGTATGCCGCCCGCTAAACAGCTGGTAAAAGATAATGCCGGCAGTGTCGTTTCATCGGCTGTGAGCCATGAGGTGTCTGGAATCATTCAATGGGATCAAACTGGCAGAAAAATACCCTGCGGGCTATTTTGTCGCCTGCCGGTGCAGTAGTTTCGTCCTAGAGTCGGATACAACTGAAGCGGCTTTTCCCCGTCCGAAGGACCCCCCATTCCAGCCAATGGCGTCGACCTATTCTCATGACCCTGCTGGTGTGACAAAGAAGGGATAGGTAGATGAAAGGGGGCAGTTGCTTCCCTACGTGGTCAGGGATAGACCCGTCTCTCCATTGTGGCGCCGCTTCCTGCGTTGTCAGGCTAGCAGGGTCATGACAATCGGCCGACGCCAATTGCTGGAAAGGGGTACTATGACGGGGAAAATCCGCTATGTTCTTGAGTTGTATACTGTATTAGCAATCGCAGGTAATCAAAGGTGGCGCACCTTGAAGATGTCGTCGTGTAGCCCCGTTCCCCAGCCCTTTTCTTCCTGCTTGCGCAGTCGGACGCAACTCTGGTGAAGTGGCCGAAGTGCAACGGGCGTCGCAGGAGCAGAGACAGCCATGGTTCGACCTCTTTGTCTGCTGCGACGGTTATGGCCGTGAGCGGGGCTCGGCACGTTCTCTCTATGCGTCATCTTCCTTTTCGGCTCTTCCTCTTGCTTCTTAGTATTCGGTCTGGATCTAGGAAAGAAAATGCACTCTACGCGACTGCGGGAGATGGATGAATGCTTTTGAAGTGGTTGAGAAATGGCATTTTGCGTTAAAAAAAACGCATCCTGAATGTCTCAACGAACAAAATGAAAAGGCCAGTGCGTCGACTGCACAATTGTTTGAATGTACAATGCACCCTGGCCAATCCACCACTGTGGGTATGTGCCACTCCAACGGAGGGCAACAACCACCACCACCAGCAGCGTATTGTCTTCCATGAGGTGCGTTGTGGCCAATCCCCCACTGTGCGTATGTGTCATCGCTTTTGAGGCAACGACAACTTCTGAACGGAGGAATCGACAGTCCTGTGTTTCGGCCGCCGCGGTGGCTGAGTGGTTATGGTGCTCGACTGTTGACGCGAATGACACAAGTTCGGTACCGGCCGCAACGGTCGCATTTCGATGGAGGCGAAACGCTGGAGGCCCGTGTGCTGTGCGATGCCTGTGCACGCTAAAGAATCCCAGGTGGCCGAAATTATCAGGAACCCTCCACTACGGCGTCCCTCATGGCCTGAGTCGCTATGGAACGTTCAACCCTATAAAACCAAATAAAACCAAAGCCCGGTGTTCACAGACTAGCCTGTTCAGTGACATCAGGCAGCGTATACCGAACTTTCAGACGTCACCAAAACTTCCGTGGAGAGAAGAAAGAGATAGTTTTCTTCAGAATGAATCATCATGTTTGTTTCGAAAAAAATGGATGGGCACGGCTTTGGGAAGGAGGCTAAGGACTGGGAAGCAGGATCCTTGGTGACTTGAGCTTAATCCTTTCTTGCTCATTAGGCTCACTTCACGAGGTGCATCTCGTCCTCCAACCCAAAAGTGCCAGAAACTAGGGATGGTCGTAGAGGGGTACGTGCATGGGAATGCACAGTCTTCATATAAGTCTGGGCTTGCGGGGGTTTGTGCCTGCTCCTATCTTCGGTGATCTCGAAATTAACCAGGAGTGGATTTTTAGGGGGGGGGGGGGGATGGTGGTTGCCACCTCCTCATGCTAAATGTTTACATAGGAAATCCGTGTCGAATGCCATTTTTTGGACGAAGAAAGTCCAAGAAGCACATGGTTCAAATATTATCCCCTCCAAGAGGGATCCATAAATCCATACCTTACATTACCAGACTATGTGGGCGATGTCTGGTCTAGCCTTTCTTGCATCTGGCGCACGTCACATTTGGCGGGTCCGTATATATGGCTTGCTCTTTCGGTGTATTTTTCACTACTCTCTCACACCCGTCTCATCTCGAGAGATGTCCTTGGTCAGGGCGGTCTTAGCTCGGGCCTTGTTTAGGAAGACTTTTTCTGTCCTGGGATAACCATGAACGATGATCATCTGGCCTGCTACTGTTTACTGGGAGATAGTAAAATGATAACAAAGATGTTTGGTGACAGGCCGGGATGTGGACAGAAAATAGATGAGAATATACGCGAACACACCGGGAGCGCGCCTGGTCACAACCGCCAGTCGACAGCCGTGTTGCGCAAAAAAACAAAGAAGCGCACCTGGCAACGCCTGGAGAGCTTTTCAATGTCTCCTTCCAAGCGTCCAGTACAAGGTTCTCCAAGTGTGGCCAGCTCTGGAAACCCGCTAAGGAAGCGGCCAACGCCAGTCTTACCCGCCCGTATGCTGAGCATATCCCAATCATATGGTTCACATGTTCACTGACACGACAAGATGCGGAGTTCACAGATTCCGCCCGTCTAAATGGATGTAAGTGATGCCACACGACAGCGACGCCCAATCTCAGTCTTTGCAGGAGGTTACGCTAGATGTAACGTGGAATCGTAAACGTGATGGTCGGATCCTACATTTGAAGACAGCTGCGGCGTATGCCTGATTGGGCCCAGTGGCACACTGTAGCACTACACATAAAAACGGAAGGAAAGGAGGAGGCACCTGATCTTGAAGAAGGAACTTCTATTCGTACGTGATTGCTGAGGGCACTCTTTGCTTGTGCAATAGCACGGCCGTTTTTATGAAGCCCAGAGCATTCCGGGATTCACTGAAACACGATGTGGCATCCTTTTTCGCGAGCAGCCGAATGCAGCTCAGCGACGTGATGGGCCGAATACTGATAGGAGTCTTGTCCTAAAATCCCGAGAAGAAACCTTATGAAAAAGCTACCTGGAAAAAAATTTAACGCTGAAAATTGTATGCTATTCCACTTGATCGCAGAGGAAACGCAGCAAAGGATGAAAGTACTACCGAAGATAGCGGTTTGGAGTACGAGGAGCAGTACTGAAGCGGACACCAAATCAAATAGAATTGCCTTGCAATATCCAGCGCTTATATCCTCTAGCCTTTGTCATGCGCTCCTCGCTTTTGTTATCTCCTACTCTTCTCTATGTCCTGCAATGTACTAACATCGCCCAGCCAACTGCCGTATTTAACATTTTGTTTTTTAACACATTTACTCCTTTGTTATGTTGCGGCTAATTTTGTAGATAACTTATTGCACGCTCCTGAATATTTATTGTATAATCACCGTTTACATTTGCGTCATCTTTTTGATGTTTTTGTTTTATATTGCTTTAAATCAGCCACACCCCTCCCTAATGCCCTTGGGCCCTGAGGCGAAGTAAATAAATAAACTCTAGCCTGGAAAAGTAGTATTGCAGCTAATATAATTTCCGCATTGTCAAGAGGTGGATGGAGCAACAGGACAGAAAGGTATAATGAAGTTCGAAAGCGATCGACAGAAAAAGCTCGTCGCAAGAGTCCACATTGCGGTCAGTTACCTACTACACGTATTGAGGCACTTCCCGTCTGCTGACCTCATTGCGTTGTTTGTCCATTTCTGTATTTCTACTAGTGTTGTTATCTATTAGTTCAATAAAGCACTTTTCTGTTATTTCTATTATGTAATGTCGAGCTGAACACGTTCTCCGCTTCAAATTTAGTCATTTCGTCATTCCTCCACCTCTCCCCCCCCTCCCCCGGTTTTTTCCCCTGCTCTGTCTTCTACACGCGTTTTTAGCAAGTGTCCTGTCGGCTGCCATTTCAGTGGAGGTCCACACCATACGCTCAAAGCGAGAAATGAGTAACAGGTTTGGTTAGATTTTATGCGGTTTGAAGCCCCAATGCGACTAAGGCTATGAGGGACGCCGTACTGCAGGGCTCCGGATAATTTCGACCACCTGGGCTTCTTTAACGTACACTGACATGGCATAGTACACGAGCATCACGCACTTCGCCTTCATCAAAATGCGACCGCCGCAGCCATGCAGGATCGAACCCGCGTCTTTCGGGTCGGCAGTCGAGCAGTCTAACCACTCAACCACCGCGGCGGCTGGAGTAAAATGGCTACAAGGGTCAGTCCTTCTGGGACTAAAGAGCAACCATTACTCTTTTAGAGACTAACTACAAAGGGTGCATCACCCATAGTTGATCTCCGCAGGCACTAAGCACTCGTCAGTTAGATTAAGTTGTACAGTTAGTCCCATTCTAGCGCTTTTTGGCTGAAAATGTACGCTATCGCAGAAAAAAACTGCGATCAGAAGCACAGGCTGCATAGAAGATTTTTTTACCAAGATTTCTTCCTGTCTATCTCCGTGGTGCTGCTTTTTGTCGTTTAGCATTCATTTCGCTGACGACCTCTTACACGCGCCGAGCAAGGATTGCACGGTGTTCACTCATACTTGTAGACGTTCCTCACCGGGCACCGCAGCTGAGGTAGAAATAGCCCTAACAAAAAAAGGCTATCGGGCACTCCGAATAGTGCTGCGCGGGATCGATGGAACCGCTCTGCTTACGCAGCAGCGACCGATGACCCGAAAAAAAGGAAAGCGGCTGTTCGCTTCGCTGGACATCGAGTTGACATCCTCGCGCTCCGCAAAACCCCTCACCGACCTATTCCTGTAATTAGCTCCGTATACTGGCGGCTGTGTCTGCGGTGACGCAAACTAAACGCACGCAAACCGACCGCGATGCTCGAGCTTCTGTAACCTTTCCAGATTACATGTCAGTCTTTCTGTCTGCTGGTTGCACACGCAGAGAAGTGACAGACGGACAGACAGACAGCACAGCATATGCCACCTTCCATGAGGAAGGAACGTCGACAGATTGAGGTAGTTTAAGAGCGCTTTCCTATGTTTCCGATGCAGGCTCCGCAGCATTTGGTTGTTGACGCCGTCGGGACCTGGAATACATCGGCGCCACAGTCTGCTGAACGCTGTCTGAAGCTCGCTAAGCGTCAACAGGGCGTCCATGAAAGACGTGCAGGCAGAGGGGGGGGGGACACAGGTGAATACCAGATTTTAACGCTGCACGTACAAACCCATCTGCAAAATCCTCTGCCAAGCACTCAAGAGGTGTCTTCTTGCGCATTGCAAGACATTCAAACGGCTGCGAAGGTCGAGATTCTCCAGCAAGACTGCCAATGACTCGCCATACTCTCGACATCGGTGAGGATACAGTCAAGCCAGCACAAACGGAGGCCCATTGCGACCTGCAGAGCTTGTTCATGTGCCGTCGAATGCCAGAATCCATCCTATTGAAGGCAGACTTCAAGGCTCTCTCGTCCTTCCGCATGAGCTATCTCTCCATCCTTCTGCTCTCTGCGCAAAGGTTCTTTGAGTTTTAAAACCGGGACCGGAAAATGGTCAGGTAACTTGACCGCCGTAATGTCTGCCATTTTACTAGAAATAATTTTGTCAATAAACATCACCGGATACACAGGCTAGGTCCTCTTTAACAAACGTTTTGAGCATACCGAAGACGTACTACTGGAGACGTATACCGGTTTACCGGACCTTCTAGTGCACGCGCACTGGCTGCCAATCACCCCAGCAACTCCACCGCGCATGCGCAAGAGGGGTTTGGTAAACCGTTACACGTCTCTGGTAGTACATCTCCGGTATGCTAAAAAGGTCTAATGACTTCTACGAGTTTGCGTCCACGGGAATCCGTGTTCCTGTCACCCCAGACGGAGTGATGGGGATTGAATTCACCGCATATAACTCGAGGAGCTTGGCAGCGTCAGAAAGCTAGCGTAGAAACAAATCCAATGCTACTTTCTTCCGCGCAGACACGTACACGGATGCAACAGAAAGAGTTCGAAAGCCGAGCGGTATCCTCACAGCCGCTACCTCAATGTCATCTGTGCAAAGATCGGTGACGTTCAAATAAACATCTGGAATCGCCTGGCGTAAGTAAAGCGCGGCACTTCCTGCGGGAAAGGACTTGATGCTGCAGCTTTTATGGCCGACATATCCAGTCAAACATCTCCCGCTTGGCAGCCCAAACTTCCGTGAGAGTCAATACGCGAACACTAGCTTCTTTCAAGAATGGTTTCAGTTCAGCTAATCGACTTAGAATCTCAGCGCAGTTCTCTTGCATTTTACACGGCACTTTTCGGTGGTTTTTGGTCACGTGAGGTTGAACACTAGCCATATTAGAGCGAAATGAAGTTCGCTGCGAAGGCGGCAATCATGAACTAAAAGGAAAGAACCAGCTGTAAGAAGTTCTTCAGGGTGCCAGGCGGTATCGCGGGAATATGTGAACGCAGGGCTTCGAGCTGTACGTGCAGAAGGGCGGGCATACCTTGATTTTTGATATCCTTATTTGGCGCCACACACTGACCAACAACGTCGACAAAAGGTGCGGACTGGGACACACCCTTGGCCGCTGTTCATGATTTTCTCTTCGCTTGTAAGGCACGGGAGAGTCCTTCCTGCCGTCGAGTCTGGCTGTGACCTAGTCTGTCAGAAACATGGACACTTTTTGGTGAAGCGGCTCGAACAATCGACTCGCACGCAGGGGACCTGGATGTCTTGCTAGAATCAGGTCTCTCTGGGACAGTGCTTGCGGACGCGACGCGAACATCCAACTCTTACGCAAGGAACTCGGCACAAGTTTCTCAGTCGGTTGAGTTTTGTGTCCAGAAATGAAAGCCATTCGACGGTGTAGGGTGCTCACACGGAAGGGGCAGGCACCGAACTCGCTGGACGGTCCCCACCGCAGTTGACACTAGCAAATTTTCTGCTTTGCAGGTCTTATAATCATGGGTGCCACCACACTGCTTATAGCGTTGATCCTTGATGCAAACTTTGGCCACATGGCCAAACCGTTGATATCTAAAACACCAGGAAGGAGTTCCAGTGAACTCGGTGACTGCGTTTTGTGGATCCTAGGTCAATTTTTTCGGGGTGTTCGGGAACTCCACACGACGCACCAGTCGTCTCATGTGCATAACATCTTGCAGATTCAAGTAATCAGGAAGGTCGCTTTCTGAATACCACTTTGGTACACCCTCATTAACACAGGCGTACATGCAGAATGGGGCAAACGGACGTTAACTCTTATTTCACCAATCCGAGAATATTTCTGAAGAATGTCAACCTGCTCTTCTGTTGGGATATCCCGATGAAGAGCCCCTTGTGTGGTGAATAAGTTGCGAGTCGGAAATGTTTCTAGCAGAGATTGAATAGCCGCGAACAGCATGATAGGGCTTCGCTCTCTTAAATCAATCCCTTTCTCTGTGCGCGAAACTGTCACCGGGATCCCGACCGTTCTTAGGTTCCGATGATTCCACAATTTATAGCCCACGATATCAACGTCAGCCATATCGGCCACTAACAAGTCACAATCGACGATCGTTGATTCTTCCCCACTGAGCGATGATGACTCGCTGGACTGGGGATCGTACCCGTGGTGTGGCCGCTCCACACCCTGTGAAGCCAAGGCCGCCTCCTCTACGCAGGTCTCCTTAGTATGGTGCGGTCCCTTTAGAAATGCCGGCGCCGGAGCATCCGTGCTCTTCCAATAGGGACAGTACCGCCTTGGAGATGCGGCCATCTTAGAATGAATTAAACAAAATTAGGTAAAGCAACAAAGCCGAGACGACAACTTCTTCTTCTCCTTTGCCCTAGTAAACATGGCACATACCCGCGCGGGAGGATTGACCAAGGTTGTTGTTGCTGTTACCCTCACACAATGGCACATGCCCCTCACAGGATGATTCGCCAAGACTTGGGGAGCACAGAGGAACACAGAGAGTTTTTCAGATAAATCTTTTCATGGAGAAAAATAAAACGAATGCTGAGGAAGTAAGAAATAAACAAAAAGGTACAGTGGTGAATGATCGAACAACGTTTTCTTCTTCGTCTTACATCATGTCGTTCTTGCTGCACCGCCACGTGCAGTTTGAAGGAAGACTTTAAGCAATTTTCAAAAATAGGTGTTTCGAGGTAAAAAAATATGCATGCTTTTGCGGCACAGTATTACCAGTGCTGGCGGACACCGGACAACCAGTGAATCGTCTTAATAAGTAAGCTGGTTCACTAATTTTTAATAATTAGCTTTTTAAATATCACAACTAGGCAGGTTGCAAATAGAGATTTGTAGCCAGTTGTTAGCAATAGCCACATCAGTTTTTTAGAATTTCGAGAACGCGATTATCCTCGAAGCTGTGGACCAATAAATTTTAGCTACATCGCGCAAAAATAAATGCACTTTCGTAATGCACGCAGGCAAAGCAACCTTTCCAGTGCGTGTAACCAGTCGTAAAAACCAAATTTTGTCGAGCCACAGCGCCAAGGGTAATCGCGTTTTCGAAAGTCTAAAAACTCGTATGGCTGTTACTAACGGCCGGCTACCAGTCTCTAATTGCAACCAGTTGTCTAGCTGTGATAGTTAAACAGTTAATTATAAAAAATTAGTTAACCAGCGTACTAAAAGCGATTCTCCGGTTTTTTAGTGTCCGCCAACACTGGCAATACTAGGCCACAAGAGCAACACTTTTACCTCAAGAAACCTATTTTTGAGAATTACTCACGGTGTTCCCTGAAACACCTGGTATACCTATCGCTTCATATCCATTGTCCTTCCCTACTCAGAAGCAAGCAGAGCGCACCTGACTCAGCATTTCGCGGACCAGCGCAAGTGCGAGGAGGACAAAACCGAAGCGGCTTCAAGCCGACATGTTTTTATGGCGGCTGCACTGAAAGCACGCTTGTTCGGATAATATCGCAGTGAATTTATATCAGAACGAACATAGGAACTGCGGGCGTCGGTGGTACAGTTTCTACTTCCGGCCACCGAGCGTGACGGGCGCAGAATCATGAGCTCCGGCGGAGCGGCGACGGCGGCCCTTGCTGGCCGCGGAAACAGGATCACCGATAGCGACGACACGGATTATCAGCTGATACTGCCCCAACTGCCAACAGGAAGCATCGTTTTGAACACCGTGTTTTTGCACGGCGACGTGCGAGCGAGGCCCTACCGGGTCGAAGATTTTAGGGATGCTCTCGTGCCTACCGGTTTGCTGCCGGACGTGGTGGCCCTGGGAGCCTACCAGGTCAACCACGTGTGGGCAGTCACCCTGAACGGCGCGAAGGCTACAAGGCGGCTGCTGGCCTTTAAGGAACTGAAGGTGAAGAACCGTCGCTGCGTCATCATCGACCCGCAGGATCATCAGGTGAGGCTTAGCCTTCACTGGCTGCTGCACGGCGTGGCCGACGAGGATGTGCGGAGCGCACTAGTGGCGTTTGGGATTGTCATGGACGTTAGCAGAGAGCGGTGGCTTGTGCAAGGTATGAGCGATAAGGGTTCTATGACGAGGACGGCCGTCCTGAAGCTCAAGATGGGCATGACAGTTGAAGATTTGCCGCATGAAATACGGGTGGGAGGAGAACTGGCCTTAGTGGTGGCACCCGGTCGTCCGATGCAGTGCTTGCGCTGTCACGGCACTGGCCACGTCCGAAGAGAGTGCAAGGTGCCGCGCTGCTCGAACTGCCGGCGTTTCGGACACGAGGACTCCCAGTGCGTCCGCACGTATGCCTCAGCAATGGGCCCGGGGGAAAGCGATGGAGCCGAGCACTTAATGGATGCGACCGAGGCAGAGGACGCGGCGAAGGGAACTGGCGAGCCGCTGCCTACCGCTGTGGCAGAGCAAGCAGCCCTCGCTGGTGAACCGCAGGACACAAGCGCGGAACGTCCGAGTTAACCGTCGCCTGGTCCACCCCTGGTGCAGCAGAGTGTCGTCAAAAGCGGAGCGAGTACTCATGCACTGCCGTCTCTATCGTCTAAGGGCCAGGAACCGCCAGCCAGTGACGCTTCCGTTACAACGGGTACTGGGACTGCAACGAAATGCCCCCACGAAGTCTCCGGAGACCACGACGACCAGGAACTCGCAAGCAGCGTTGACGAGCCGCCAGTGAAAGCGGTGCAAGGACGGCGGGCTACCTTCAAGCCACGGCCAAACGTCAACGCGGAAAGAAAGCCTGCCGACAAGCCACCGCCGTCGAGAAGGGAGAGCAGACAACCGTACGGCGCCGGAGGCGTCTAGCGGTACGCTAGATGCTAAAGGTGAGCACCATGCTCCGGGCCTCTTCCTACTGCGAACCGAAATGGCTCCTGAACCAGCCCTCTGTGTAGCTACGTTGAATGTCAGAGGTTTAGGACAGAAACGAAAACAAAGTCAATTGTATCGGCTGGTAACAGAAAATGACATTGACATTCTCGCCGTCCAGGAGACCAAAGTCGAGGGAGAGGGGCAGACCGGGAGCATGGTGCAGCGTTTCACAGCAACGTACTATGCCGTAGTTAGCCACGCTGTAGGACTGTCAGCAGGATGTGTACTCTTTTTGAAAAAGTTGCCCGGTCTTACTGTTCAAAGCATCATATCATGCCCGTCTGGGAGATTAATAGTGTGTGATTTCCTTTTGTGTAACGCGGAATATCGCGGAATTAACAGAATAAAACCAAACACTAGCCTTAATCTGGGTCAGCAGTGGGAACTATGCAAGCAGCAGATTAAAGTCACAGCAATTGACAGGGCCAGTGCGATTCGTTTCCAAGAAAAAATGAAGGAAACCGAGCTGCGCACAATATTGGAGAAACTGATAGCAGAGGAGTGCAAAACGCCCGGCATTTTCAAAGATGATATCAGGAATGTAAAGCAGAAACTGCAGTTGATCGAAGAAGAGCGCTATCGCGGTGCACTGGTGCGTGCACGAACAAATTCACTGAAAGCAGGCGAGGTACCTACGAAGCGGGCTTTAGGGATTGAAAAGACAAACGCCCGACGAAACCACATAGCCGAGATAGAGCGGAATGGCGTCGTGGTGAATGATAACGAGGGCATTCGGCGCCAGTTTCCTGAGCATTATCAGGCGCTATTTGCATTTCATCATGCCGACTTGGACTGATTTAAAAAGACATTTCTTGGCCATATGCCGCGACTGGAAGTTGAGTTAAGAGAATTCTTGGAGCGACCAATAAGTGAAAGTGAAGTGTGCCTAGCAATTGAAAACTTAAACGGCGGAAAGTCGCCTGGGCCCGATGACTTATCCGCCTCGTTTTATAAGTTTTTCAAAGAAAAGCTGGCTGCAGTGAGCACGGTAGTGTTCAATGAGGCGTACCACATGAAAGTTTTTCCACAGTCTTATAGTACATCACACACGGTTCTTATACCTAAGACTGATGCCGCAGAAAAACTTAGACTGGTGACATATTACAGACCAATCTCTTTAACTAATGTTGACTACAAAATTTTAATGAAAGTTTTAGCGAGAAGACTCCAAACAGTGATTAAAGACCTAGTAGGCTGCCACCAGACATGTGGAATCAGGGGCAGGTCGATAGTGACTAACATACATAAGATGTGCGGTGCGTGCTTGAGTGCTGTGACATCATGAAAGCTTGAGTTGCTGTGCTGCAGCTCGACCTAGAGAAGGCCTTTGACTGTGTCCCACATGTTATTTTGTTCGCTATTCTCGATCATATTAATGTCGGTTCGATTATCAAAGATGGAGTGGCCATGGCGTACAGGAATTGCACCACGCAGCTTATCATAAACAAGAGTCTGGGGGCCCCCATTGCCGTGCAGCGTTCTGTACGCCAGGGTTGCCCACTCCGTCCACTTTTATTTTGTCTTTACATTGAAACACTGTGCTTGGCTATTATTCAGAATGATTCGATTCGCGGGTTTCAACTGCAAGCTTCTGAAGTAAAGCTCTTAGCATATGCCGATGATGTCGCCGTATGCTGCATCGACGAAGGAAGTATCGCAGCAACGGTTGAAGTAGTGAAGTGTTTCCGGGATCTCACGGGCCGTTTAATTAACTGGGGTAAATGCCTGGGATTCTGGCATGGAGAATGGCCGACAACCCTAGACACATTTGCTGGCGTGACGTGGGTGAACACCCCAGCGAAGTACCTAGGTGTCCCTCTGGAATGCTACAAAAACAATGACGACCTCTGGCTAAGCCAGCTGCACGAAACGCGAGAAAAAGCAGACAGGTAGAAGGGGGTTCCCCTTTTTTTCTTCGCCAGGGCCACAGCGTGCAATCTTTTTTTTTGTAAGTAAGTTGTGGTATTTGATGCAGGTACTGAACTGCTCGCGGCTGAATGTGCAAAGGCTACACAGAGTGTTCGCCACCTTTATATGGGCATCGCAATGGGAAAGGTGCAGTCGAACGAACTTGTTCAGAAGGGTGAAAGACGGCGGTCTTAGCCTGTCGCATCTCTTTGTGTGACAGCTCGTTAATAGGTTTGTTTTTTCGTGACACGAGCGATCCTTTTTTACGAACAGTGTGCCAAGTCAGATTAAGAGGTGCGTTGCCTAGTTTTGTTGTTGGCACAAATGTGGTGCATGGATCCATTTCAGGTTTTTTCAAGGAGGTTCTGACTAGTGTACGACTCTTGTCGGCGCGTTTTTCAATTGATATCTTTCTTCAGTGAAAAGAACAACAGTGTACAAAGATGTGTGTGACAGCATTTTTCCGGAACCATTGTACAGAGCCTTGCATAGTGGAGAACCCGGTCAGAATGTTTTAAAAGGGTAAAGAGAATGCAGGTGACGCCTGGAATGGAATCCTTTTTCTTCAAGCTACACACTGAAACACTGCCAGTAAAGAAATTCCTAGAGCAACGAGGCTTTTTCTTACCGTGGGGAGCTGACTGTATGATATGCAAACAGCCCGAAACTATAGACCATGTTTTTCTGCATTGCTGGGAAGGTGTGTACTTTTGGGATGTTCTGCAGCGAACGGTCAAAAAAGATTTTCCACTGGACCCACACGGCATTAGATACCTAGCAATAAACAATGAAGACGGAATTCCATTCGACCTCATAATGCTGGCCGGACTCCACTCTGTATGGCGCTCCCGCATGGCCGGTTTCCATTGTGATCCGGATGCGAGGCCCGCACGGATGTATTTTCGCGAGAGTATAGCGAGATTTGTTGAAGTGCAGAAGTCGCTTGAGCCTGTACCACAGTGGCTGTCGATAGTAGAAACCTTGACAGCGCTGAAAGAATTTTAATATGACAACGTCAGTACAAAGCTGACTGCTGTGGCATTTTTGTCTGCCTAATTTTTTGTTTCCATTTCTGTGTACCATCATGTGTTACTGCGCACTGTCGGAGACCGGCAATAAAGAAAAAAAAAGCGTCGGTGGTATAGTGGTTAGCATAGCTGCCTTCCAAGCAGTTGACCCGGGTTCGATTCCCGGCCGACGCAGTCATTTTTTTTATTTTCTCGCTTTGGCGACCCACAGCAGCGTTAGTAGCTGCTCGCATACAATACAGAGCTGCTGTGAATGAACATAGCGGAAAATCCCGCGTATAACGGAGAACCTCTATCGGGCGTCGGTGGTATAGCATTCTACTTCCGGCCACCGAGCGTGGCGGACGCAGGATCATGAGCTCCGGCGGAGCGGCCCTTGCTGGCCGCGGAAACAGGATCGAGGGAAACGAAAATACGGATTATCAGGCGATCTTGCCGCAGCTGCCTACCGGACGTGTGGTTTTAAACACACTTTTTCTTCACGGCGTTGTTCGTGTTAGGCCCTTTCGGGTCGAGGATTTTCGTTATGCGCTGGCCCAGGCTGGTACGCTCCCTGACGTGGTGACTTTGGGGGCGTACCAAAGCAACCACGTTTGGGCTGTGACTTTCAAGACCGCTGAAGGAGCCAAGAGGCTTGTCGCCTTCAAGGAACTGAAAGTGAAAGGACGGCGATGTCTTATCATCGATCCGGAAGACCAACAAGTCAAGCTACGGCTCCACTGGATGCTGGAAGGCGTGGCCGACGAAGACATCCGGACGGCTTTTGCTGCGTTCGGGAAGGTAACCGAAGTTACGCGGGATCGGTGGCGCGTCCAAGGCGTCCACGACAAGGGATCTACAACACGAACTGTGCTCCTAAATCTGAAACCTGGTTTGAAGGTCGACGATCTGCCTCACCAGATACGTGTCGCCGGGGGGTTGACCCTTGTTGTGGCGCCGGGGCGACCGATGCAGTGCTTGCGCTGTCATGGCCCGGGCCACGTTCGGCGAGAGTGTAAAGTGCCCCGGTGTTCGAAATGCAGGCGTTACGGCCACGCCGACAGTGACTGCGTCCGCACATACGCAGTGGCAACGGGGCTGGCAATGGGAGTCGACACGACGGAGCACATTATGGACGTCGCCGAGACAGAAGAGGCGGCAAAGGGAACAGACGTGACGGCGAAACCGGCGGTGACGACGCAGTCTTCGGGGCACCCGAGCGGCGACGGAAACACGGCCAGCGGCGGTGGGAAGGAACCGGGGACGGTAATCCCTGCTGGGACAAATGAAGGGTCATCCAGCGACGGGACCAGTCATCCGGCTAAAAATGTCAACCAACCACCGACCAGCGAGGATCAGATGGACCAGAGCGGCGCCAGTGTGACGACCGTCGCCGCCCCAGCCAAGCAACCTCACGACCCGACCGACAAAGAAGGGGACAAGCCCACAGATGGCGCCGTTGAGGAGTCGCCAGCGAAGACAGGCCAGTCCAGGCGAACAACACTCAGGCCAATGCCCAACCTTGCGGCAGGCAAGCGGGTCGCCGAGAAGGCGCCTCCACTGCCTCCGCCGCAAAACCAGGCATCCGCTCCTGTCGGCTCCGGTGGTGGCAACGGCGTCTAGCTTCGTGCTAGACGTGAATGGTGAGCACGGTGCTCTCGGCGTCTTCACACGTTTTTAAATATGGCTTCTGCAACCTCCTTGACTTTTGCAACGCTCAATGTCAGAGGTTTTGACGCTAAGAGGAAGCAGAGCCAAGTGCACCGCATTTTAACAGATCATAATATCGATCTGCTTGCTATTCAGGAAACGAAAGTGGAAGGGGAACAAGACACCGAGAGCATCGTGCAACGTTTTACGTCAAGATTCTATGCGGTCGTGAGCCATGCCGTCGGCACATCTGCCGGATGCATTGTGTTTATAAAAAAGCTGCCTAGCCTCGAGGTGCAGGCGTACACATAGTGCCCTTCGGGTCGTTGCGTAGTAGTGGATTTTGCTTCCGCCTGCTCTGAATGGCCACTAATTTGCGTTTACGCACCTAACGTGGGCGAGGACAGGGTAGCTTTTTTTGAGAGCATTCAGCGTTTCTTACGCACAGAAAAACACCTGATATTGTTGGGAGATTTTAATTGTGTCTTGAGCGCGGCTGACAAAACCAGCACGCGGTCCCACCGCGATGAAAGCACCGAACTTCTCCGTCACTTGATCGATAAGTTTGCATTGGAGGACGTGACTGAATGTGTGGTATAAAATCGCGGCATGATTTTCACGCACTTCCAACGAAGTAGCCATGCCCGCCTTGATAGAATATATGTATCGGTCGACCTGTCGCCAAAGTGTCAAAGCTACGATATTGTTCCTGCAACTTTCTCGGACCACTGCTTGGTGAAATGTAGTATAGGCGCGGTAAAACGTAAAAAACTCTTTCCAGTGGGACCTCTGGAAATTCAACAATAAGCTTCTGAAAGACGTAATTTTCACCGGGTTTGCAGCACAAGAAATTAATAAAATAACCGTTAATGGCAATCGGGCAGCTGGAGAAGAATGGGGAAGTTGCAAACAGCAGATAAAAGTGTATGCAATAGAAAGGGCCAGCTGCATTCGTTTTTAAGAAAGGTTAAGCGAGGCGCATTTGAAGTCCTTACTGGACAAGTTATTAGCTCAGGAATGCAAGGCACCGGGCGTTTTCAGTGCAGACGTCCGAAAAACCAAACAAAAGCTAGAAACGATAGAGGAAGAGCGATATCGCGGCGCGCTTGTGCGCGCGAGAGCTGAGCAATTCGCCGCGAGCGAAACACCCACAAAGCGGGCGTTAGGAATGGAAAGGGCGCACGCTCGGCGAAACCATGTCGCGGATATTCAATGGGGCGGTGCCACTGCATCTGACGATGACGGCATTGCAAAGGCTTTTTTTTATTACTATCAAGCGCTTTTCGCTTCGAGGCATGTTGACATGGGCAGATTTAAGGAGATATTTTTAGGGGCCATGGCACGTATTGATAACGCAGACAGAGTAAGATTAGAGCTGCCAATTAGCGAACAAGAAGTGGAACAGGCTATTGATAAGTTAAACTCAGGAAAGTCGCCGGGGCCCGACGGCCTGAGCGCGGCTTTTTATAAAGCTTTCAAGAAGGAACTAGCACCGCTCCTCTCAGTGGTATTTAATGAAGCGTATGTGTTGCATGCTCTGCCTACATCATATGCATCCTCGCATACTGTGCTCGTACCAAAAACCGATCAAACAGAAAACCTCAGACAGGTAACATCGTACAGGCCCATAGCCCTCACAAATGTCGACTACAAAATTTATATGAAGGTTCTTGCAGGCAGGCTACAGACCGTAATGCATAAAACAGTCGGACCTCATCAAACGTGTGGGATCAAGGGGCGTTCCATTGTTGAGAATATTCACAAGGCTAGGTGCGCGCTTGAGTGATGTGACACAATATATGCTCGGGTAGCAGTTCTTCAGATTGACCTTGAGAAGGCGTTTGACTGTGTGGCGCACGAATTGCTGCTTTGCATTCTTCATTACAATAACGTGGGTTCTGTTATAAGAGAGGGTGAGGCCATGGCTTACCGTAACTGTACTACGAGGTTAATAGAAAACAAGACCTTCGGGGCCCCCATTAGTGTGCAGAGATCGGTACGCCAGGGCTGTACCCTCAGCCCCCTGCTGGTTTGTATTTATACAGAAACCCTCTGCCTAAACATTATAGCAAACGAGGCTATTCATGGTTTCCGTGCACAGGAATCAGAAGTGAAGCTCTTAGCATACGCAGATGACGTTGCTGTTTTCTGCGTTAACCAAGATAGCATAAACAGAAAAATCGAAGCAGTAAAGGGTTTCAGTGAGGTCACCGGAAGTTTGGTGAATTGGGGCAAGTGCCTGGGATTCTGGCACGGAGAATGGCCGTGAACTCCAGCTGTTTTCGCCACCGTTTCTTGGCTGACAACACCCGTGAAATACCTAGGTGTTCCACTCGAATTTTACAGGGACACTGAGCCTTTTTGGAAAACATGTTGGAGAAACGCGTGAGAAAGCCGAAAAATGGAAAAGTGCTAATTTGTCTGTATTTGCAAGAGCAACTGTGTGCAATCTGTTTTTGATAAGCACGCTCTGGTACGTGATGCAAGTACTCCACTGCTCACGGTTAAATGTGCAAAAGCTGCACCGTATTTTCGCTGTCTTTATATGGGCCTCAAAATGGGAGAGGTGCAGCCGGACAAATTTGCTCAGGAGCGTCAAGGTAGGGGGACTTGGTCTGGGGCACTTGTTCATACGGCAGATTGTAAACAGATTTTTGTTTCTCCGAGACGTTAAAGATCCCTTTCTACGTACCGTATGCCAAGTCAGGCTCGGGCGTGCTGTGCCAGATTTCATTGTTGGAACGGAGACTATGACTGGAGGTATTTTTGGTTTTCTTAAAGAGGTTGTGTTTGGCGTCAGGTTTTTGACGGCGAGATTTTCAAAAATTATTTAAGTGCTGTTCAGCGGAAAACATTGTATAAGGATGTATGTAACGTGTTATTGCAGGAACCAATGTACAGGGCAATATGCTCCGGAGGCCCAGGCAGAGATGTCCTGAAACGGGTGAAAAAAATGCAGGTCTCACCGGGAACAAAAAATTTCTTCTTCAAGCTTCACACCGGGACTCTGTCTGTAAAATCTTTCCAAGAAAAAAAGGGGTTTTACCTACCTTGGGGATCCCACTGCCTTATATGTAAACAACCATAAACAATCGACCACGTTTTCATGCACTGTTGGGAAGGGGTATATATTTGGGACGTCCTTCAAAGGACCATCAAAAAAGAATTACCATTGGATCCGTATGGAATCCGATTCCTGCCTACAGCAAAAGAAGATGGCATGCCGTTGGAATTAGTAATGCTCGCGGGCGTCCATAGCATATGGCGCTACCGAATGGCAGGTTTTCATTGTGACCCGGATGCGCGGCCTGCGCGATTGTATTTCAGTGAGACAATGCACAAGTTCATTGAGGTGCTGAAAACACAAGCATCTCCCCCTGAGTGGCTTTCAAAGCTCGAACCTTTGACGGAACTCAGGGAATTTTAAACTGACAAGGCCTGGCCCTCTGGGGGCTGTAGGCTACCTTTTTGTAGTTTGGGTGTCTACACGTGTATGCTTTTTGTTGTATTCTGTCGAAGCCCGGCAATAAAGAAAAAAAAAGGGTCGGTAATATAGTGGTTAGCATAGCTGCCTTCCAAGCAGTCGACCCGGGTTCGATTCCCGGCCGACGCAGTCATTTTTTTTTATTTTCTCGCTTTAACGACCCACAGCAGCGTTAGTAGCTGCTCGCATACAAGACAGAGCTGCTGTGAATGGAAGTAGCGGAAAATCCCGCGTATAACGGAGAACCTCTATCGGGCGTCGGTGGTATAGTGGTTAGCATAGCTGCCTTCCAAGCAGTTGACCCGGGTTCGATTCCCGGCCGACGCAGTCATTTTTATCATTAATAATAAATGCTGAATCATCAGTAAAATACCATACCTGTGAATTTCTTATCCACCACGTTCGCCGTAATAGGCGCTTCGATGTCCCAGCAGATAATGACAAACTTCCGCTGCCTATAAGGTCCGCCTGTGCGTTTGCTTCGATATTTCTTCAAATGGTTACTATTTCTCCTTTTTGTGCAGTAAGTTTCAGTATTGTTATGCATTTGGTTGCCTCCCTCCGCGGAAGTTTCACCTAGGCACAAATTCTTCATTTCAATTACATCCATACATCGTTCGGTAACAACTGCGCAAATAAATGAAAGTAAACACAAAAGAACAACGCAGAAAAGTACACAAATAATATAAAGACATCTGAGTAAATTGTTCTGGGGGCACGAAACTCCACTCGGACAGCCATGAGCTGAGGCATGGTGAGCCGTTATTCTAGTCTATGTAGTTAACCGCATCGCTTTCGTGTTTTTTTTTATCATCGAGTTTATACGGAATGGCAAAGGGCATACCGATGTAATTAAAACGAAGGATAAATGATTAGGTAAAACTTCCGCAACTTAGAAGCACGAACTGAAGCTGGCTGCAGAGAAACGCGCAAGAATAGTGCTTCAGGGTAAGTTAGAAGAAAACATGCCTGGACGGTTTGCAGGTGGCATTTTTTTTATTCATTATCTGCCGTAACTTCCAGTCGATACTCTACGATGGACATCCTGGGTACGGAATTTATCGCCATATTACTTGTCTGGTGGTTATATTCTTGTTATATTGTCTGGTGGTTGACATTCTGGTGGACAAGGGGTCAGTTCGTACAACCGTTTATAGAAAACCAACCGACTCACAAAAATATCTACATTTTCAAAGCGCCCATCCCCGTCACTGCAAAACCAGCATCCCTTATTCGCAGGCCCATCGTTTTCGAAGAATCTGCTCTAACGACCTAGACTTTCATGAAAACTCCGAACACATGCGCAACGTGCTCTTAACACAGCGCTATCCACGTTCCCTTATTGATGACGCCATAAGCAGAGCTTCAAATCTTAACCGTAGTCAAATACTCCAGGGGCACCAAATAGATAACCGAAATGATTACACTACAAACCTTATCCTCACATTTAACAGTAACGCACCGAACATAAACAGAATTCTAATAAGCACTTTAACATTCTCCAGCAAAGTCAACGACTATCGAAAATATTTACATGCGCACCCCGCGTGATTTACAGGCGTGCCAAAACATTCAGAACCACCTAGTCCACTCCAAGGAACACAAAACCCCAAAATATGGATGCCAGCCCTGTGGTAAGGGTCGCTGCAAAGTTTGCAAGCACATGCAGACTACGTGTTCCGCAACTAGTACGAGGTCAGTTTTCCAGCACTCAATCAACGGTAACTTTGACTGCGACTCATCAAACATTATTTACCTTCTTGAATGCACTTTGTGTAACCAGCAATACATAGGACAGACAAACACTGCATTCCGCATTCGATTTAACAATCACCGCGCACACGCCAAGTCTCTCCCAAACCTTCCCCTATCCAAGCATGTAAACGCAGAAGGACACCCATTTGACCAACTAAAAGTAACAATTATTCAAGGGGGCTTCAAAAACAGGCGAGAACGTGAACAGCGTGAATCCTATTTTATCCACAAGTTTAATACTATTCAAGAAGGTCTTAACGAAAAGCCTGGTACACTTTCTTTTATTCACGACCTCCAAACAAAATAATACTACACTTCTCGTTAATTGGCTAACTCAGATATACCTTTTATAACTCCTAGTGTATATCCCAGGCAATCATACCCCTCCTTACTTACACTATCCTGCCTCGTGCAGTATTGATAAGCTTTTGACGTTCTTTCCCTACATTTTCCGACAATTTGAAATCTTTGCACACAGCTAGCCCAGCCCTCCTCCCCTACAAACAAGTATTCCCGGCGAGGTCGGTTCAACGACCCACCCACGGAGAGGGGTGCACCGTTCAGTGAAACCCAGACCCCGTGAGTAAGTTCTTACACATGTGCTCGTTAACGTAGCCTATTCCTTTCTTAACGTTCTAGCCCTCGGCTCACCGGAAATTAGTGAGACCCCCAAAAGGCGCCTGGTTTGGCCTGTTCGTCACTGCCAGTGTCATTTGCGCAGCGGCTCCTCTTTGGCCACGCATCTGCAGCGGCGCCCTTTGTGTTTGTGCATTTTATTTGTGTGTTTTGTTTGCACGTTTTGTTTTCGTACGCCTGTGGTTGCCGTGCTGCCCATGTCCCCCGCACCGTCTTCCTCTCCCTTTCTCTCGTTTCGCCATCTCCTTTTGTACCCCACCCTTCCTTACTATACTAGTTTTCGCCCTTTTTTTTTCTTTTATTTCTATTTTTTTTGCTTCCTCCCCCAATATTGTTCCGGTCTGCTCCCCGCACCCCCATCTTTATTTTTTTATTTATTTTTTTCCCAATTTTTTGAACCGTTGTTGCTATTTGCGTGTTACACTCCTTTCTCCTTCCTCTTGAGCTCACAAACTTAAAACGTCCATCTGACGCGAGACCACTACAGTCCTGAAGAAGACCGCACCGCGGTCGAAACGTTGATAAATAAAAGAGTCTTTGTAGAAGTGCCCACTTCTCTTAAACCTTTATTCTGCGGAGCCAACGCAGCCTACGTTCGTAACATTCTCTACAATGGCTCCTGCTCGCACTTCATCAAGACACGTCCTTTGGAAATTCCCCGTCGAGAGCCCAACTACCGCCATCATCGGGGACTCTCAAGTTAAATACTTACATCAGCACTTTGATCCTGCAATCCCGCACACCCCAGCATTTATCTGCCAACCTGGTGCCAAAATTGAAGACATCCCCAACCTCCTGGATTGGGTACCACGAGGTGTGTCGGACATCGTCCTTCACGTCGGAAGCAACGACGTCGCAATCATGGATGCCGCCACCGCCGCAGACCGGTACGTGCAACTAATACATCAAATCAGAATAGGAAGACCGGATATCATTAACATTTTTGCAACGCTCGTGCTTCCTCGGGCTCCAAATTTGCGAAGGAATTCAACCAACAGGCCTCAAGTGGTAAAGATTAACCAGAAGGCCCAGACCTTTAATGCCCTTCTTGTCGACATCTGCCGACGAGAGCAGAACACCTCCTTCGTAGACCACCAAATGGAAATGTTCCACCCTAGCACAGTTCTGTCTGCAGACGGCGTGCACCCCAGCTTCGGTGGAGTCTCGCTGCTGTCATGGAATATCTATAATTTACTCCTCCAAATTCGCCACCTCACATTGGGGCAATGGAGAGACTACGCGCCACAACGTCCACAGCCTCGGCAGCAACAAAATTCGATGAGTACTCCAGAGCCTCGAACATTTGCACAAGTCGTAGGCCAAAATGCTATGTCTACTAGACAAGCAGCAGCCAGCCGTCCAGACATCACCACCAGGCCACCACTCACCTCCCGGACATCGAGGGGACACTGCAGCGCCGCACTAAAACAGCCACACCAGACCACCAGTGGCACAGCAGCAGCACATTCCCCTACAGCAAGCACCTCAGCCCAGGCGAGCACATCTAACAAGCCATCGTGTCGAGAGGCAAGCCCGAAGAGAGGTATGCAACCGAGGCAAAAACCTGCCGTGGATTCTACACCAGAACAGCAACCCATCACCAGCAGCCCGTCATATAACTGTGGACTGATCCCCAGCACCCCTGTTTTATCATATGACCTCCGGAAGCGTTGTGGTTCCGCCCAGCGAGTGCGCCGGGACTGATACACAGGCCGCGTGAGTACTCCGCCTCCCTTGTTCTCATATCACCGGCAGCCCTGTTTCAAATCTTCAGCTTTTCTTAAATTACGAAAAATAATTGATAAGCGGCTTAGACATGACCTTCATGTTAAAACCTTAAAAACGTACCTTCGGGCTAATATCGTACCGAAAGGTCTACAAGTGAAGCTGATACCAGCAATGAATAATCTATCAGAAGGAGACAAAAAGCAATGGAACGACATATTAAAATCAGCTTCCCTAGAGTTACTCAAAATCACAATTCGGCACTCTGAGAAAGCTTCGGTGATACCGGGAACGGAGGAGCGTCGGGCTCGGAATAATCTTATTGTTTCCGCGCTGGAGGCCGAGGAACTAGAACGTTTCAAAACAAAAAAAACTTCAGAAATTGGCATAATCAAAATGAGAAAATTTACACGGGACAAAGTTTCCCATGACGAATGGATGAAAGAAGTACTAAGTGCGGTTGGATCAAATTCTCCCAACCCCGATATCGCTCAGTCAAAGGTCAGCCAAGGGCAAACCCTCTCAAAACAGGGCCATCACAGTGTAGACAACATCACCAATCTATCTCTAACACCGCTCACAGAGTATGAGCGAGCCGTCCTATCTTGAGGGCTGACTTTTTGCCCCCGCACAGGCAAATTCAATGAATTCCAACTCCTGAAAGATCTTGACGACTTCGCCAGAAAACTTCGCCTGAGAGAATACTTTTTTGATAAGCCCGAAAACCCCCACCAAAACACGGACTTCCACCCAGCAAACCAAAATTGGACTCCCAACATCGGGCGGGAAAAACACTTGGATATCTATATTAAGGCAGTTCAAAATGACATTGTTGAAAATTTTAAGAACCGCAGGTTAGGACCAGACAATCTTTCTAAAAGAGAACGTACTGCTCTCGAGGCGCTCAGCAACCGTACCGACATCGTCATAAAGCCAGCTGATAAGGGCGGAGGCATTGTTATCTTGAACAGGGATGACTATATAGCAGAAGGCATCCGACAGCTTTCTGACAACCATTTTTATAAACAACTGCATGGCGACCCCACCGACGAGCACTCAAAAGCTATATCTGCCATTCTCCTCGACCTCATAAAACACAATGAAATCTCCCCGAAACTATGCAAGGCACTCACGGCTACCCATCCTTCTCCTGGGCGTTTCTACATGCTCCCTAAATTACATAAAGCCGGTATTCCTGGACGGCCAATAATTTCAGGAATCGGCACTCTCACAGAACCAATATCAAAGTACATTGACACTCTAATTAGCCACATTCCAGGCACACATCCATCCTACATCAGAGAGACAAACCACTTTCTCCGCCAGATAGACAATATAACATTACCAGAAGGAGCCTTTCTTGTGACCATGGATGTAACATCTTTATACACAAACATTCCCCATGCCGACGGCATTGCAGCCCTTTTAGAATCTTATGAACAGCAGAAACCTCATGAATCTCCAAGCCCAAACGTGTTAGGAACACTAGCCAAAATTGTGTTAGAATATAATAGCTTCGAATTTGATCTTCAATATTATCTGCAAGTAAGTGGCACCGCTATGGGAACAAGAATGGCCCCAAATTATGCCAATATCTTCATGCATCATATAGAGTCAAAATTTCTTTCTTCTTGTACAATTCAGCCGTACTTTTACAAGCGCTATTTGGATGATATTTTTATAATATGGACAAACACAGAACAACAACTTATCCATTTCATTGACAGTTTCAACTCCGTGCACCCAAACATAAAGTTTACGCACACCTACTCAGCCAGTCAAATCAATTTTCTTGATGTTGACATTCTGGTGGACAAGGGGTCAGTTCGTACAACCGTTTATAGAAAACCAACCGACTCACAAAAATATCTACATTTTCAAAGCGCCCATCCCCGTCACTGCAAAACCAGCATCCCTTATTCGCAGGCCCATCGTTTTCGAAGAATCTGCTCTAACGACCTAGACTTTCATGAAAACTCCGAACACATGCGGAACGTGCTCTTAACACAGCGCTATCCACGTTCCCTTATTGATGACGCCATAAGCAGAGCTTCAAATCTTAACCGTAGTCAAATACTCCAGGGGCACTAAATAGATAACCGAAATGATTACACTACAAACCTTATCCTTTAACAGTAACGCACCGAACATAAACAGAATTCTTAATAAGCACTTTAACATTCTCCAGCAAAGTCAACGACTATCGAAAATATTTACATGCGCACCCCGCGTGATTTACAGGCGTGCCAAAAACATTCAGAACCACCTAGTCCACTCCAAGGAACACAAAACCCCAAAATATGGATGCCAGCCCTGTGGTAAGGGTCGCTGCAAAGTTTGCAAGCACATGCAGACTACGTGTTCCGCAACTAGTACGAGGTCAGTTTTCCAGCATTCAATCAACGGTAACTTTGACTGCGACTCATCAAACATTATTTACCTTCTTGAATGCACTTTGTGTAACCAGCAATACATAGGACAGACAAACACTGCATTCCGCATTCGATTTAACAATCACCGCGCACACGCCAAGTCTCTCCCAAACCTTCCCCTATCCAAGCATGTAAACGCAGAAGGACACCCATTTGACCAACTAAAAGTAACAATTATTCAAGGGGGCTTCAAAAACAGGCGAGAACGTGAACAGCGTGAATCCTATTTTATCCACAAGTTTAATACTATTCAAGAAGGTCTTAACGAAAAGCCTGGTACACTTTCTTTTATTCACGACCTCCAAACAAAATAATACTACACTTCTCGTTAATTGGCTAACTCAGATATACCTTTTATAACTCCTAGTGTATATCCCAGGCAATCATATCCCTCCTTACTTACACTATCCTGCCTCGTGCAGTATTGATAAGCTTTTGACGTTCTTTCCCTACATTTTCCGACAATTTGAAATCTTTGCACACAGCTAGCCCAGCCCTCCTCCCCTACAAACAAGTATTCCCGGCGAGGTCGGTTCAACGACCCACCCACGGAGAGGGGTGCACCGTTCAGTGAAACCCAGACCCCGTGAGTAAGTTCTTACACATGTGCTCGTTAACGTAGCCTATTCCTTTCTTAACGTTCTAGCCCTCGGCTCACCGGAAATTAGTGAGACCCCCAAAAGGCGCCTGGTATGGCCTGTTCGTCACTGCCAGTGTCATTTGCGCAGCGGCTCCTCTTTGGCCACGCATCTGCAGCGGCGCCCTTTGTGTTTGTGCATTTTGTTTGTGTGTTTTGTTTGCACGTTTTGTTTTCGTACGCCTGTGGTTGCCGTGCTGCCCATGTCCCCCGCACCGTCTTCCTCTCCCTTTCTCTCGTTTCGCCATCTCCTTTTGTACCCCACCCTTCCTTTCTATACTAGTTTTCGCCCCTTTTTTTCTTTTATTTCTATTTTTTTGCTTCCTCCCCCAATATTGTCCTGGTCTGCTCCCCGCACCCCCATCTTTATTTTTTTTTATTTATTTTTTTTCCAATTTTTTGAACCGTTGTTGCTATTTGCGTGTTACACTCCTTTCTCCCTCCTCTTGAGCTCACAAACTTAAAACGTCCATCTGACGCGAGACCACTACAGTCCTGAAGAAGACCGCACCGCGGTCGAAACGTTGATAAATAAAAGAGTCTTTGTAGAAGTGCCCACTTCTCTTAAACCTATATATATATATATATATATATATATATATATATATATATATATAATTGGTTATGGGGGGAAAGGAAATGGCGCAGTGCCGTAAGGGAAGGGATAAAGGAGGGAGTGAAAGAAGAAAGGAAGAGGTGCCGTAGTGGAGGGCTCCGGAATAATTTCGACCACCTGGGGATCTTTAACGTGCACTGACATCGCACAGCACACGGGCGCCTTAACGTTTTTCCTCCATAAAAACGCAGCCGCCGCGGTCGGGTTCGAAACCGGGAACTCCGGATCAGTAGTCGAGCGCCCTAACCACTGAGCCACCGCGGCGGGGCAACCGGTGGTTGGTCAGCGTAAGTTTTCTGGACAGCATTACATAATCGACCAAAGGAGGGCTACAAAAAAATTGTGCTTGAAAAAAAAAGACACCCGTCGGCCCGGAATCGAACCCGGGTCAACAGCTTGGAAGGCAGCTATGCTAACCACTATACCACCGACTTTTTTTTTCTTTATTGCATGGAAGAACTTCTGTAGAAAGGAGGAAACTTCAATCAGACTAGTTCGCGTCTCAAGTTACCGGGCTGCTTAATATGAGCCCCCCATAGCCCTAACTCACCACTGCATCCCCATCAAAACATCAAAATTCAGGGAGGCACACACAAGCATCTAGGCACGGCAGCCAGCTTGGAGGTTCGTCGCGAGCAGCATATACACTCCTCACCAACGCACACTGTTCCCGAAACACAGATTTGGACGATCTTGGTGGCTCGGCATGTCTGTCCATCATACGGCTTTTCCAAAGACTGATAGTCCCATCAACACAAACACGTCATAAGGCACAACAGAGTTTTTGTCAACAGGCAGAAATCTAATAGTGTATGGTGTAATTTCAATGTCCTTCTTAAGAGTACGTTGTAGTATGTCCCAAAAGAACATGGCATCACGGCACAGGATGAAGCAATGATCAATTGTCTCAGGCACGTTACACAGACGACAATTCACATTCCAGGGTACAAACGATGTTAAAAGCTGCTCAGGGATACAAAGTCTGCTTGCAAGGCGGAGGCCAAGAAAGGAAAGTGGGTCAGCAGGTATCCTGCGAAGCCGCTTCGCGGATTCGTCTCCGAGTTGTTGCCGGCAAACGTCGACACCGCACTGCCCTCGAATCGCGGGCAGCGGTTTATCCAAGTGCGCTTGCTTTCTCCGCGTTGGGCGCCAAGAATTTCCTGCTTTCGACCGACTTTATTTAACTTGAAAAAAAAACAATCACAAAAGACAAGCGACAAGAGAAGAAGTGTTCATCTTGAAGGAGTTCATCTTGAATGAACTTTGACTAAGGTAACCAAGAGTGCGATTGGCTTCGTTAGTAATGTTCATTACATGTTCAGACCAACTTAGAGTATTTAAAGGGTGACGACAAGGTATATATATATATATATATATATATATATATATATATATATATAAATATATATATATATATATATATCCTAGGGTATATAGGATAGGGTTAATTGGAGAGACATGGGAGATGCCTTTGCCCTGCAGTGGGTGTAGTAGAGCTGATGATATATATATATATATATATATATATATATATATATATATATATATATATATATATATATATATATATATATGAATTAACGGGGACATTTCAGGGCCGCAATTAATATGTCACATATTTTTAAAGTTGGTAGTGCTGCCGACGATAAGAAGAGATAAAGGACGTTTTCTTGGTGTTAAAACGCATTAAAAATTTATTGCATCATCATCATCATCAGCCTGACTACGGCCACTGCAGGGCAAAGTATTCTGTCAAGTCTCTCCATTTAACCCTGTCCTGTGCTAGCTGCGGCCACCGTATCCCCGCAAGCTTCTTAATCTTATCCGCCCACCTAACCTTCTGCCGCCCTCTGCTATACTTTCCTTTTCTTGGAAGTATGCAGCTCTGACTACTGCATGCTTCAAGACAACCTTGAGCGTCTTGAGGCTTGGCGCAATAAATTGAGAAACCAATTAACTCTCACAACTTATTGCACCAGGCCTCTACACAATGAAGGTCGTCTTGAAGTATGCAGCAGTCAGAGCTATTAATAATAGGGCGATAGATTGCGCAGTCGTCTGCATGCAATAGACAGATGTGAGAGGAGATATGATTGGGAAGGTCATTAAATGCAGATTAGAAAGAGTCAGGGTGCAAGTACTGTTCCTTATGTGATACCGAAGAGTGCTGGAAAGGATTATTCGCGTGATTATTAGCTGATTACTATTAAACTAGTGATTATAAGCGAATGCAAGTTGTTATGGGTTGGTAACGAAGCAGCATATCTAGTCCAAAAAAGGGGGGCAAAAATCCGATTTTGAAAGTTTCAGTAGAAGTCATTGTTGAGGAACATTATCAAAACCATTTTTAAAATCCATGAACATAACAACTGGTGCGTTTAAAACAAAATTACAACTGATTTAGTAATAAATAACGCTGGCTCAGTGTCTCGTTAGAACCCTTTACGATTGCCTTGTTGATTAGTAATAATAATAATAATTGGTTTTGGGGGAAAGGAAATGGTGCAGTATCTGTCTCATATATCGTTGGACACCTGAACCGCGCCGTGAGGGAAAGGATAAAGGAGGGAGTGAAAGCAGAAAGGAAGGAAGAGGTGCCGTAGTGGAGGCCTCCGGAATAATTTAGGACACCTGGGGATCTTTAACGTGCACTGACATCGCACAGCACACGGGCGCCTAAACGTTTTTCCTCCATAAAAACGCAGCCGCCGCGGTCGGGTTCGAACCCGGGAACTCCGGATCAGTAGTCGAGCGCCCTAACCACTATGCCACCGCGGCGGGTTTGTTGATTAGGATGAAATAAATTACTGTTACTGGGCGACGTCACCGACAAGTTTAGGGTCTGCTGAAGATTCAGGGCCTTGCCGTCCGTAAGACCTCATAAACTGTTTAAAAACCTGGTCGAGGTGAGTTTTAAGCTAACTCCAAAGGCCAGCTTCTTAAGCAGAAAGGCGCGCTCAATCTTAGTATCTCCAGATCCAATTTGCACGAGAGCAAGTTTAGAGAAAGCTTTAATAAAAATTCTGAGGGAACTTAAGTCTGTTTGCGTGGAGGAATGCGAAAGCATGTGTTTTGATGAAAGGTAAGGTTTTTGAGGAAAGGAAAGGATGCAGTAGCTCTCAGATCTCGACATCTCGGAGTCGACATCTCGGGACACCTAAACCGAGATCTCGACATCTCTGTGGACACCTCAACCGCGCCTTAAAGCATGCAACTGGAGGTGCATACAATGTATCTCAATGGTCCGAACCCCTGTCGCAAGTCTCAGAAAGCATGCAATTGAAGGTGCATATGTCATTGGTCGGAACCACTGTCGCAAGCTAGCCTACAGCTTGACTAAAACTTGACACCACTCGAATGCTCTATGACGAACAGTTGGTAAAAATTTTAGTGATTGTTTTCTGGAATACTGCCACCACATCCGCTCCTCGGTTCAAGGCTATATGAAACACACGCCTACCAAGCTACGGAAGGGCATAGTGGAGCTTTCGCTTTAAAAATCACTTCTGTGCGCCAACGATGCCCCTGAGTACAGGCCTAGAGAGTAGTAAAACTCTAGGTAAACTGAAGAGGATATATCGGTTGATGAGAAGTGTGGTATTGGCGGAGGCGGCCGAGAGTAGGGAGTCAAGAGTCAGAGCTGGCATTGACGAGAGAGCCTAAAGAAGAGAGATTTTACTGAGGAGCAGAGGCAGTTTATAGTTACGGGAATCGTGACGTGAAATACCGAATATAAAAATTACGAGTGCGCCTAATTATCATAATGCGATGACACTGCATAAGCACGAGGTTTTCTCCATGCTTTGAATGCCTTCTCGTACACTTCTGATATTTCATTGTATACTTTGACATGCACTTCTCTGCACAAGTTTGCTCAGAAACTTGCCGAGCCACCGTTTCGCTTTTTGCTGAGTCATTCTGGGCCGATCTCATTTTTGCTGAGTCACTCTGAGTTATTATCAATTTTACAGTCATTTATTGAATCAAATTTGGGGGGGGGGGGGATTTCCCGCGGCTGCCCCTATCCTGCCTCTCCCTCCTGTGCCCTAAAAATGGGGAGGAGGATTTTCTCTCCTCTTCGTCGCCTGTCAACTATGACAGGTGGCTGTTGTTTGCTTCAGCTGGAGTGGCACACACTCACAGGGGGGATTGGCCAGGGTGCCTTGCACAATCAAAGAATAGTGACGTATCGAAGCAAATAAGTTGGACGTTAGTGCAATTTTGTGTGAAAAGAAACAAATTCAAAAGCAGAACTAAGAAATGAATCTCCCTGAAGCAAGGATGTCATTATGAAGATAATCGCACACTGGTTCTAGGATATATCATTTCGTGTACGCAGCACTATGCCGGACGCCTCCTGTACTTCACAGTGGGGCTTCTAATAATAACGCATTAAAAGTACAAATACGGACAGACAAGTATGCAGACAAGATACTAAGCACAAACCGAAACAAACACCAACAATACAACGGGAAATCCCACTGAACTTTCCGACATTTACTGGTCTTCCCACGAAGACGGAAGCAGGATCATAAAAGGCGAGAACGAAAGCACTCCCTCATCCCACTCAGTCAGCCACTTTCAGTAAGCATTTCCGTCTTGACAGCGCTCGTAAAATGGAGGGATACTCCTATGAGCAGCTCCCTTCAATTTTTTTATTCCACCACATATTACAAAAATACGCTTTCACTGGGTCCCTGAGCACTGTGTCACTGCTTCTAATGAGAGGGCTGATTTTTTATCAAAGTCCGTCCTTGGTGGACCTATTGTCCCGTTCGTCCCAAATGCTGCCTACTTGACTATAGCACGCTTCCAACGATTCCAGCGGTGATTCCAGCGTCTCCACTACTTGATCCAGGAGCCTCTCCTTGCTGCAACGGATTTTCAACGCCTGGCATTTCCTTGGAGTGTGCGGATGTGCAGTTCAAGGAAATGTGAGGCGTCGATGGCCCTCTTGCGCTGCAAAATACCGCGACTAAATCTCTATTTACGTCGATAGGAGTTATCTATGACCAACCTTTGTGAGATGCTGTTTTGTCCTCTGTTGGAGTGGCACATACCCACAGTGGGGGATTGGCCAGGTTGCATTTTACAGACAAGCAATTGTGAAACAATGTCTAATTTAAGGTAGTCGAGGAGGTTGAATTTTGTGCTAGAAGAAAAAAATTGAGTGAGTCGTGGTGAGTCTTGTGGCAAAATTGAGTCCAGATCACTTTTGCCTCTTCTGCCGGTGGTTCGCTGCACTCCGTAGAATTTACCTGAAGATCGCCCTCGCTCGAATAGGGCTTCCTCTATCTGTTCCAATTCTTTTCTCATTCGGGGCAAGCGCCAGGGGATATGCCCTGAAAAAAGTGTCCGATTGTATCCACGACTGTAAAATTACATCAGGTAGATTGATCTGCTAGAATGAGAATCCAATGCTTTTTCTTTTTCGTTTTTTTTTGTACAAATTCTAGACTTAAAAAATTATCCAAATACTCCACTCCTTGCCCATGAGTGCGTTTGTATCTGCAATGCACACTGGCCAATCCCCCGCCATGGGTATGTGCCATTAAGCCTGAGGACATCATCATCATCATCCTCAGTCAGCCACGCAGAGTGCCACGGAAAAGCGCGAGGCCTAGGTACTGCCAGCATCGGTTCCCGAATGAAAAGCGCAGCAAGATCCACTGGGAGCCATGGGGAAAACCACTCAGAACAGCAAGGCTATGCCTGCGGCCGTGCCTGAGACGCCAATAACATCCCCGGGTGTCGTACGTGTCAAGGCCAGCTCAAGCTTTCTACCAGTTGTGGGGGCATTCCTCGGCGCGGCAATCTCGACCTTCTTCTTAGTTCTGGTAGCCATGACTGTACTCAGCAGGAGCAAGTCCGACCCTTCGAGTCAGACCGTGAGCTCCTTCTGCTGTACCGACGAGGCGCTCACGGTGCTCCGCGTCCTCGACTTGAGCACCGACCCTTGCGAAGACTTCTACGCGCATGTCTGCTCCAAGGTGGACGCGGGAGCACCTGAACACCTGTCGCCCATTTTCAGAGCCACCATGAAGCGGAAGCTGGTGGAATGGGGCGCGGCAACACCGGGTCCCAGCGCTGCCGCCCAGATGCTCGCCGTTCTAAAGAAGCCCATCCGCGAAGAAGAGGAACTTCTAGGAGAAGACATCGCCGTCTCCGTGACGGCCATCGCGCAAGTCGCAGCTGTCAACCAGAAGATGGAACTGGCCTACGCGGTTCGCCTCTTTGCGGAGCTGAGCGTCAGGTATGGCCTGTCGACCGTCGTTTCTGTCACGGTCTCTGAAGACGGCACCGTAGCGACCATCCGAAAAAACGACGGCTGCGTCTTGGATACGGATCAAACGGACGACCTCGGCTCTGCGGTTGACTCTTTCAACAAGGCATTGAGCGATGTCGTGACTCTTCAACAGCTTCAGCAGCTTGAAGATCAGTTGAGCTCTACTCAAGGCTCCAACAAGGCTCCAAAAACCGTGTCCCGTAGTATTGCCCTCTCCCCTTTTACTGGTCTGTCTGAGAGGGAATGGCAAGCGATAGTCCAAGACCTGATCTTATCTTTACATCCAAATGTCACGACCGTGAAGACCCAGGAAGAGGACAGACTCAGTGACTTCCTCGACATCCTTGTGAAGGCGCCTGGACAAAGCACCATGCTTGCGTACGCAGTCATATGCACCGCACTGATGAGTCGCGACAAGTTGTACGACGTCTTGCCGGCCGACGCTGCGAACGGAATTTCTTGCGAGCTGCTGCGCGTCTGTGAAGTTGAGGAGGCATTCTTCGCAGAGGCCTTAAGCAGCAGCCGCATGGACAAATACGTTCGCGGCCTGTTCGCCAAAATACGTCTTAACGTCATCGACCAGGCCGCAGGGCATCCAATGCTCGGTGGGGCGTCCAAGGGACAAATCTCGCAGGAACTGAATAAGCTCCGGGTGATGGTGCCCGCGGAAATCGTCGCCTCCGATATTCCAGTTCCAAACGTTTCGAAAACGTTTTTCGCAAGCCTTTTGGGGGCGCGCTCGTACGTATTCGATGTCAGAAAGACCATGTTGTCCCGCAAGATACCTGACGCGAACAGCCTCTCTCTGCCTGCTATCTCGAGGCGCGGTGACGTCATCTACGTGCCGACAAACGTGTACGCTCTTCTGGGCCAGAAGCCGAACCGGGTGGCTGCTCTTGGGATTCCAGTTGTGGGGGTGGACATGGCTGCTGAGATGTGGTCTTTCCTCTTGGAGCGTCCATGGCCTAAGGAGATAAGCAAGAGCATCGAAACTGGCTTGGAATGCTTCGCGCAGAAGCCGTCGAACCACTCGCACCATGACGAGTCCCTACGAACTGCCACCGTGGCCCTGGGAGTGGTGTCGGCGATAGACACCATGATCACGACAGAGTGGGACACCGCCGCCGTTATAAACTATACGGCAATTTCATTAGGACAGTTGGTGTACCTCAAGTGGCTTTACGACAGGTGTGCCTCCCTGGAAGAATTTGTGCCCCGTTTGGACGTCAACTCGGCACTGCGTAATTCGCCAGCATTCGTGAAATTTTTCGGCTGCTCGAAGAGCGCGGCCATGGCTGCTCCCAACTGCTGCCTCAAGTCATGTTAAGAAGGCAGTGTGATAAAGAGTGTAGGCTATAGTACATCGACTACCATCAAATTACCTGATGAATCTGAATCGCCCAGCAACTGTGTTTTGTTTTTCCTTTACTACGGGAAAGAGCATAAAGCAACGATAAAAAGGATTTAAACAGGTAGCTGCTATCTCTAACGGTTTTTAGACAGGTGTACCGAAATATGCCCTAAAACGCATGGGAAGGATGTGCTTACCCCGTCCTCTCAACGTTCTTCCATACGCTTGTGCAATTGAAGTAATGCGGGACTGGTAGGCGATTGGAAGCTTTACTAGCACATCTTGGCAGTGGCCGATGAAAGGGGTAGTCCCGTCCTTCCATGATAGGGGATAGCCCCCCCCCCCCCTGCATTGTCCGCTTCTCCTTTTATTGTGACGTTAGCGCGTTCATTAGGATCGGCCTACGCCATTGGCTGGAAGCGGGTTCATTATCCAAGAAAAGTCGCCGCGTCTTTTAACTGTATCCGACTTTATTTACCAGATCCCCTCCACCAGCATATCGCCTCTGCCTTGCTCGTGGATAAGGTTCCGTATGTGCCCCAGATTTTGACATTACTTCTGTTGCCTTCCAGTGTACTTTACAAATCCGAGTAGAATTGATTCATCTGCTTTAACTATATCCTACACAAATTGGTAAGATCATTTCCATCTTCGTGTGATACTACGCATAACCTGTCTCAAAAACATGCAGCCCAAAGGATTTGCCTCTAGGCTGTATCACATACAAGGGCACTCCGGTACTCTTAGAAGCCTTGCCTTCGACAGATCAGGAAAGCTAACCATGCAAACTCAGCCACACGATATAGTCACGAAGGAGACCTCGAGGGCTGCGTACACTTTTTACACAGGCTGCACATCCTGTTTCCGATTATTCACAGCTTCGTATTTCTTTTTCTTGAGAATACCTCAAGAACACAAATCACGTGAAATCTGCCCCGGCCTCGAATCCTGCCCGTAATGCCGGAAGCGATGATCTGGCTAATGCGTTCTCAGAAATCGATCGATATCGACACATCCGGGGGCAACGTCCAGTGCTTCGCGAAATGCATTTCACGCACCCAGGCACAAAACAAAAATAAGTAGGAAGGACAGAAAAAAAAATCAGAGAAGAAAACGCCATAGACATAAGCAAAGATGGGAAGGGAACAGATTAGCTCTATCCCGCAAGCCATATTGCCGCGAAGCTTGCTTTTTGTCTGATCTTCTTATCGCGGCAGGCACGCCGCATTATCAATATTCTGGGACGCGAGACGCGACCAGAGTTATCTCGATTTTTCCTAGCCTCGCGCAAGTGTGCCTACTATGTTCTGGAACTTTCCTTGCCGCCTTTAAAATCGAGCACGGCTAAGAGCGGCGGGCATTCTGTTAGTCGACGACCGCCGAGCACGTTCGCTGCTATCGCCGCGGCTGAGTTTTCAGAGCTGTTCTTAGTGGGCGTAAGCCAGCCTATTAAAATATTCTCTTACGAGCTGCTCTGTGCCTTCCTCAAGACCGTACCCCAGTCGGTGCTACGTGACCCCGGCAGAGTTCCCGTCACCACCTCGTGACATCTGGTGGAGGTGCTGGGTAATGCACCCAACCCAACCTGGAAGATCCACCGTAGAGAATGAGAGCCAAGAAGATCCCGAGGTACGACACAGCCGCCGTCTTCAAGGCCTGCAAGCTCAGCACGGATTACTACCGCATCCTACTCGACAACGACAACAAGCTCCAGCGCCCACCATGACCGAGCCAGCGACGTCCACCCCTGTCATGCTCCACCAGCCACGGGTGCCTCGAACCTTCCACGGCTACCCTGGCGACGACCCGGAAGATTGGATAGACAACTTTGAGCGCGTGGCTACATTTAACAGGTGGGAAGATGACATGAAGCTCCGCTATGTTTTCTTTTCCCTTGACGGTCCTGCAAGAACGTGGTACGAAAACCACGAGACTACCTTGAAGACCTGGAAATTATTCAAGTCTGAAGTCGTGAAGGCGTTTGCCAACGTTCTCCGGAAGGAAAAGGCGCAGATGCTGCTGGAATCACGGATGCAGCACCCAAACGAAACTGTCAGCATGTACGTCGAAGAAATGCGGCGTCTTTTCCGCCGAGCTGACCCGAATATGACGCAGGAGAAGAAAACCGGATATCTAATGCGGGGTGGCGTAAAGGAGTCTCTTTTCGCTGGCCTCGTACGAAATCCGCACAAGACTGTCGCCGAATTCGCCGAAGAAGCGTCAATGATTGAGAAGACCCTGGACGCCCGCACAAGGCAGTACAACCGACCACCGCAGGTCTGCTCCAGCTTTCCGGACACGACGACTACAACCAGCGACTTGCGGGAGATCATCCGTTAAATCGCCCGCGAAGAACTACGCCGGCTGCTGCCATCATCTTCACAACCTCAAGTAGCGAGCCTGACGGAAGTCGTCCGTGAATAAGTACGGCATGCGCTTGGCTCCCCTTCTGCGACGACTGAACCTCAAGCTCCAGCCATGAGTTACGTCGCTGCAGTACGCAAGCCCGCGCCTCGACGTGCCACCCCAAGCCCTATTCGACGTGAGCCAGCAGTGCTGGACCGCCGCCCTCCGGGCCCCGCCCACCCGACCTACGAACAACGTTCGGGCCCAAGGAAATGCGACACCTGGAGAACCCGTGACAACCGTCCGCTGTGCTTCCACTGCGGTGAAGCCGGTCACGTCCTGCGTCACTGCCCGTTCCGGCGCATTGGTCTTCGCGGATTCGCCGTTGACGCACCACGACCACTCTTCGGCCAACATCCACAAGAAATCGACGACTTCCTGCGCCGCGACGAATACGTGTCGAGCCGATTTTCCCGCTCACCCTCGCCGCGAGCTTCGCGCTTCACGTCGCCCTGCCACAGCTACGCAGCGGCTGTGCGAGGAAGGTCCCCCAGCCCCCGTAGGGGAAACTGAAAACAGCAACCTTAGGAGGTGAGGTTGCTTCCCGGCAAAAAAACGAAGACCCTCCAACGACGAGAACTCACGGCGACGCCGCACCGACGACGACACGACGCAACTTAGAGACCCCCAGGCCACCGATATCGACAAGCCCCTGCAGCCGCAGTCGCAATCACCGACCAAGCCGTGACCCGACGCCGAAAGTTACGTGCAACGCAAGAGCAAGGACGTCCGATCTAGAGGTGACTGTCGACGGCCGAAACGTTACTGCTCTAATCGACACGGGAGCTGACTATTCCCTGCTGAGTGGTTCCTTCGCCGACCGGATCAAGGAAGTGACGACGACTTGGCATGGCCCGCAGATACGCACAGCAGGCGGACACCTCATCACGCCATCAGGAAGGTGCACTGCGAGACTGACTGTCAACGGACACACATATCCGACAGTATTCGTCGTACTTCAGAAATGTTCCCGTGACGTCATTCTGGGGATGGACTTCTTGACACAGCACCGCGCAGTCATCGACCTCAAGTCCAAGTCCATCACGCTTTCGACGGACGAAGCTTTACCTCCGAAAACGACCCCAGAGCAGTCAAAGGCCCTCAGTGTTCTCGATGAAGAACTAACCATCCCACCCCGGTCCAGCGTCATCGTCCCCGTCTGTGCAAGAAATTTCGAAGACGCAGAAGGCATCATCGAGGGAAACACGCAGTTGCTCTTAGACAGACGACTTGGCGTCGCAAGAGGCATCGCTCATTTGCGGCATGGAAAAGCCGAAGTACTGGTCACGAACTTCAGCGAAGAATACCGACACCTCAACAGAGGCACTACAATTGCGTTCTTGGACGAAGCAACTGATTTACTGGACGCCTTCATCATCTCCGACGAACCTGGAAATGACAGCCTAAAGCAAGACCATGCTCCCACGTTCGCCATCAACCCAGCATTACCCCGGGACCGACAAGAGAAAATCACCCTTCTTGTTCAAAGTTACAGCGAATGTTTCGCCTCGTCATCAAAGGTGCGACAAACGACGATAGCCAAACATCGAATTATAACCGACGAACACACCAGACCTCTCCGCCAAAGCCCTTACCGTGTGTCGCCGCGAGAACGACAGGCCATCCGGGACCAAGTAGAGGAAATGCTTCGCGACGACGTCATCCAACCTTCGAAGAGCCCATGGGCGGCACCGGTCGTTCTAGCGAGAAAGAAAGACGGTGCTCTTCGATTCTGCGTCGATTATCGGCGACTGAACAAGATTACGAAAAAAGACGTCTACCCCCTCCTGAGGATCGACGACACTCTGGACAGGCTCTGCCACGCCAAGTATTTCTCGTTGATGGATCTCAAGAGTGGATATTGGCAGATTGAAGTCGACGAAAGAGACCGGGAAAAGACTGCCTTCATCACACCGGACGAACTGTACGAGTTCAAAGTCATGCCATTTGGGCTTTGCTCTTCACCCGCAACTTTCCAAAGGGTAATGCACACAGTGCTGGCAGGCCTCAAGTGGCAAACCTGTCTCGTCTATCTAGACGACTTTGTAGTCTTCGCAGCGAGCTTCGAGGAACACCTCCGGAGGCTGAAGGCAGTCCTCGACGCAATCAAGTTATCCGGACTTAGCCTGAAGCCTGAAAAGTGCCGGTTTGCCTACCACGAACTATTGTTTCTCGGCCACATCGTCAGCAAGGACGGCGCGCGCCCCGACCCGCAGAAGACAGCCGCCATTGCCAATTTCCCGCAGCCTCATGACAAGAAGGCGGTCCGCAGATTTCTGGGATTGTGTGCTTATTACAGACGCTTTGTGAGGAATTTTTCGCGCGTCGCGGAACCTCTGACCAAGCTCTCCAAGGCAGACGTACCATTCACATGGAATTCGGCACAAGCGGAAGCCCTCAACGAACTTCAGCGTCTCCTGCAGTCTCCACCGGTGCTAGGGCACTTTGACGAAAACGCCGAGACAGAAATCCATACCGACGCAAGCAGCTTTGGTCTAGGCGCCGTGCTCGTCCAGAAAAACGAAGGAGTCGAAAAAGTAATAGCATATGCAAGTCGTTCATTGTCGAAAGCAGAAGCGAACTATTCGACCACTGAAAAGGAGTGCCTTGCGATCGTCTGGGCTACATCGAAGTTCCGTCCCTACTTGTATGGACGCCCGTTCAAGGTTGTGAGCGACCACCATGCATTGTGCTGGCTGGCTAACTTGAAGGACCCCTCTGGCCGTCTCGCTCGATGGAGCTTGCACCTCCAAGAATTCGACATCACGGTGGTCTACAAGTCTGGGCGAAAGCACTCCGACGCTGACTGCCTGTCACGAGCCCCTGTCGACACGCCGCCAAAAGACGATGACGACGACGCTTTCCTTGGACTGCTAAGTTCCAGCGACTTCGCACGACAGCAGCAATCTGATCCTGACCTACAGCGCCTGCACGAGTATCTTGAGGGGAAGTCTCCTTCACCTCCTGCCCTCTTCAGGCGTGGACTATCGTCCTACTGTCTGCAACAGGGAATCGTCGTGAAGAATTTCTCACCGAACAAGGCCGCCTACCTTCTCGTCGTCCCGAAGAGCCTTCGGGAGGAAATTCTGCAGGCTTCGCATGACGAACCAATGGCTGGCCACCTCGGGTTTACTCGCACCCTCCGCCGAACCCAAGAGAGATATTACTGGCCTCGTCTATCCTCCGACGTCGCGCACTACGTTAAGAGTTGTCGTGAATGCCAACGCCGGAAAACGCCACCGAAAAGACCAGCAGGGTTCCTGCAGCCGATTCGACCGCCATCAAGACCTTTCCAGGAGGTCGGTATGGACCTACTTGGCCCCTTCCCAACATCAACGACGGGCAACAAGTGGATTATTGTGGCGACCGATTATCTCACCAGGTACGCCGAAGCAAAGGCCCTCCCGAACGGCACAGCAGCAGAAGTCGCCAAATTCTTCGTCGAATCCATTCTTTTACGACACGGCGCCCCCGAAATACTGATAACAGACAGAGGGACAGCGTTCACGGCGGAGCTAACCCAGGCCATTCTGCAGCACAGCCACACAAGTCACCGGAGAACAACTGCGTACCATCCGCAGACAAACGGGCTTACAGAACGCCTCAACAAGACCATCGCCGATATGCTTTCTATGTACGTAGACGCAGAACACAAGACATGGGACGTCATTCTTCCCTATGTGGTGTTCGCCTACAACACCGCTGTGCAAGAGACCACCCAAATGACACCATTTAGTCTCGTCCACGGGAGGGAGGCCACGACCACACTCGACGCCATGCTGCCCGACGTTACCGACGAAAGTAACCTCGACGTCGCCGCCTACCTGCAGCGCGCAGAACAAGCTCGACGACTTGCCCGTGAGAGAATACAAGACCAGCAGCGCACCGACGCCCGACGCTACAATCTTCGAAGACGCGCAGTGCAATACAAGCCAGGCGATAGAGTTTGGGTTTGGACGCCGATTCGCCGCCGCGGACTGAGTGAAAAACTTCTGCGCCGCTATTTCGGCCCGTACAGGATTCTTCGCAGACTGGGTAATCTGGACTATGAAGTCGTCCCTGACGGAGTTACAGCATCCCAGAGACGCCGCACACGCTCAGAAGTTGTCCACGTCGCCCGTCTGAAGCCTTACTATTCGCGCTAATGACTCTTTGTGTTTACATTATGAGTATTTATTTTGTATGCACTGTATCTTTATGTCCGTTATCCCTGTTTTTAAGCATCGGGTCGATGCTCTTTAAGGGGGGAGTAATGCCGCGAAGCTTGCTTTTTGTCTGATCTTCTTATCGCGGCAGGCACGCCGCATTATCAATTTTCTGGGACGCGAGACGCGACCAGAGTTATCTCGATTTTTCCTAGCCTCGCGCAAGTGTGCCTACTATGTTCTGGAACTTTCCTTGCCGCCTTTAAAATCGAGCACGGCTAAGAGCGGCGGGCATTCTGTTAGTCGACGACCGCCGAGCACGTTCGCTGCTATCGCCGCCGCTGAGTTTTCAGAGCTGTTCTTAGTGGGCGTAAGCCAGCCTATTAAAGTATTCTCTTACGAGCTGCTCTGTGCCTTCCTCAAGACCGGGCCCCAGTCGGGGCTACGTGACCCCGGCGGAGTTCCCGTCACCACCTCGTGACAATATCAATGCCAAACTAAATACTCGATACAACGATAAAGCAGTTCAAAAACGGCGAAAGACGAGATTGCTAAGAGCTTAGAGGAATATGACCCCGTACCTTATGCCCGTCGTTGTTTTCTTATTTTGTTATTTGGATTTGCGTGAGCATTGAATAAGCTCTTCTCTTTCGCAGTCGTTCACATTCAGAGGCGGACCGAGGCTGTCGAATGCAGCTCTGCCAAGAAGCGTTTATATATTTGGGAACACAAGTCCAGAAAAAGCACTTGGTTCCTGTTTAAAAAAAAGAAATAAAGGTGAAGCAAACGGAAGCTGTAGGCCCACCATGTTATTCAGGGTCCCATTCCTTCTGTCGAAAAGACGTTCTTCGACTGCAGAATCAAGCGGCCGTACTTTTCAAAAGGTTATATAAAGCGACCACATTCATATAGGTGTGCAATAGGGTGCCTCAATGCCAGCGCCGGGGTGGAGACAACTTCAGCGGCGCCGCCATATTGAATCACACGGGATCAGCGGCGCTAGCGTCTGTAACGGCGCCGTTCATGCTCTCGGCGCGCTTCAAAGTGCTTTAACTTGAACGGCCTTTTGCAGCGAGAGCTACACTGGGCTACCAGTCGAGCATTTCGCGGTACATGGGAGCGGCCAGTTGTGATTCAATATGGCGGCGTCGCTTAAGTTGTCTCCACCCGGCGCTGGCATCGAGGCACCCTACCTGCGCACGACAGAGGCGCGCCCTGTGGTTCAAGCACGCGAATTAACTCTCCGGGCATGCAGAGCCTGTTTCTATCTACTTCGAGAGCCGTGTCATGTGGTCGTCCACCTGCTGCATGATCAGTAAAACACGACAATTTTCTGATCGATATATGGCCGTTCGCAAATGACTCCCGACCCGCACCTATTTTCTCTTTTTCCTTCAAATTCTTTTTTTTTGTAGCCCAGTATTTCGTTCTGCCGTGCTGCCTAATTCCCTTATCCGAGTTTTTCAGGTCAACGCAGCCAGTCACAGGAAGCCACCTGTCGCAGCTGTACGCACAGCCTTTCAAGACCACGTTTGCTATCTCTCCACGCTCCATGCCCCCAGATTCATTTCTGCTGAGCTGACCTATTTCTTTTCACAGTTTTGCAGGTCAACCGGTTAATCCTCTTAAGCAGCCATCATGCCTGGACAAGATTCGCCCTCCACATCCCAGCACCCTCCTGACCTCACCAGGCCTCCCTCCTCGGAGTGAATACCCTATTTAAACCCCGATTAGGAAGATTAGGAAGTTGGCAGGTATAGTCTGGGCCCAGCTGGCAAAGGACAGAGTTAATTGAAGAAACATGTGACAGGCCTTAAATATGCCCTACAGTTGATGCAGTCAGACTGATGATGATGATGATGATGATGAACTCAGTTTTCCTCGTGTTATCGGGCCCTATGCACTGCAGATGCGAAAAAAAGCGTACCAAAATTATATCGTACAATTAGAAACAGCAAATTAGGTTGATTTCTTGCCGTCTCTAAGAACCCTAAAAGTCGCAGGTATTATCAGGCACGTGCGATATATTTCGAGCAAAATGTAAAATCATTCCTTCACTTGCTGTTGTATAGCAGTACACGTGTGTGTGGCGAAATTGTTGTTTGTTTCTCCGGTAGTGGCTATAGCTTCGCAATCAATAATCTTACAGTTTGCTTGGATAAGCCATTAGGGAAATACGGTCTGTGCAATACTCTGGAGATTTCATATTCCTTTGTGAGTATACACTGAGGCTGTTCACATTCTCACAGTCCGTGTCTAACGTAACAGTATATGCCGGGCATTACAAGCTTAAATTTGCCAAAACTTCACATTTCTCTCCAAAAATAAACTTCGAAATAAATAAACTGCATTTGCCCGAAAATAGACTTCTCCGAAGGCGCAGAACCCTAAATGCAGCACACGCCGAAGCTCAATATCCGTCGCACGTGGTGTATACATAGCGGGGTGCATACGCGGGTGCGTTGCTCCGGGGTATATCGATCTGGCATAACACATTACCGGGTTGTCCGCATGACTGTGTGTGCCAATCGTTGCACACGCCACCGGGCACAGTAAAGGAAAAGGGGGAGGACGGCTGAGGGGCACAGAGCGGCGAGGTGCTCTTCTGGGAACCACAGGTGATGCATAATACTCAGCCCCCAAGCTTCCGCCCTGACACCGCGAGCCTAGAGCGGCTGCGCAACCCCCTCCTCCACACCACCTACAATGACGCCACAGCTACGCCCCGCTTTCTTCCTCTCTCTTCCTCTTTGTGCGTGCGTGTGTGCTGTTTACACAGCGGGCCACCGCTCCCCGGGTGGTATGTTGTCACTTCCGCTTTTCGCTCCCTTTACAGCATCCTTTTGACGGTTGTTGGCTCGCCTGACAACAGTGCCGCCTTTTGTCTTTATTCTTGGCTGCCCGCGTGTCGAATTCAGCTATTGTTGCTCGCTCCGCCCATTAATATTGTTCATACCAAACCGACGACTGCCAAATGGCGCATTGTCGGGTTGTACGCGCCCGACCGCGTACCCCCCCCCCCCCCCCCCCCCCCCAGCCTTCATTACTACTCCGGTGTCTAGAGTGAGGTGCTTTCGAGACTTGAGTAAGGAGATGCGATCACCTCATTCGGAGCACCTCAGGGTGCCCCGAATGCACCGCGGTCGACACTCACTCACTCGCCTTGTTTTCTTGAGGGCACTTCAGAAGGCCGCCCACGGACGCAGCCGTACCACAAACTGTACCATAGACCGCAGTATGAACCATATCTGCGGAAGGAGCAGCCAGGGCTGACTGTCCACCATGCTGCGCATCAAACGAGTTATGAAAAATTTAGGGGCTACTTAATTGCATTACGTGTTGAGAATGCGATTCAATTAAAGTCTAAAGTCCGCCTGGCCTGCTTCTCCTCCGCCTACGTCAGTTCTGCTCGCCTCATAAGCCAAGCCTGTGCGACACACTTCTTTGGTTGCCTTCTCGGCTTGCGGGATTTTTAGATTAGTTTAGTTTATGGGGGTTAACGTCCCAAAGCGACTCAGGCTATGAGGAACGCCGTAGTGAAGGACTCCGAAAATTTCGACCACCTGGGATTAGAGTTAGCTCTGCGGGTCGCGTTTCGAGCCTCCGAGTTATGCTGATTCCACGGATAGAATCCAAGTTGGCGGCCTCCAAGTGGGTGCCATGGCAGCCGAGGTGGTTACATAATGCTAGAAGCTAAACTATGTCGACCCGGTGTATATATATATATATATATATATATATATATATATATATATATATATATATATATATATATATATATATATATATATATATATATATATATACATCTTTGTCTGGCAGGCGTCGAAGTCGGGCCACTTACTCCCGACCTTCGAGTAAAATTTGTGGGTCAACCGTCCGCAGAATGTTCCGGATGGTGTCATACGATACAGCGTTCTGTCCAGCATAAAGTTACTAGTTGAGTTAGAGCCTAGCTCGTGGCAGGGATTCGAACCAGCGACCTAAGGTAGGCGTATTAACGCTCGAGATTCGGTCGCTGTCTCAGCGTTGGCTCAATTTTCCACTACGGTAGACACACACGACATTCATTCCGGTTCCATTCCAACCTGATACGGGGAGCTTCCTAGACACGTCTGAAGACACCCAAGCGCATCTGTCAACTACTGAAAAGTGAAAATTGGTTGCTGGGGGAAAGAAATGGCGCAGTATCTGTCTCACGTGTCGACGGACACCTGAACCGCACTGTAAGGGAAGGGATAAAGGAGGTACTGAGTGAAGAAAGCAAGAAAGAGGTGTCGTAGTGGAGGGCTCCGGAATAACTTCGACCACTTGGAGATATTTAATGTGCAATGACATCGCACAGCACACAGGCGCCTTTGCGTTTTCCCTCCATCGAAACGCTGCCACCGCGGTCGGGTTCGAACCCGGGTACTCCGGATCAGTAGCCAAGCGCCCTAACCTCTGAGCCACCGCGGCTTACTACTGCCGAGACCGCCACCTCACTCCGCCATGTAACGTGACCAGTGCACGCGGCCAAGCGGCCCGACAGCTCACGTGCTAACTCGGCCCTGTCAAGTGATGTCACCATGTCGCACACCCCTTCGACCAATCAGCACTCGGCTATGTCTCGACCCTGTGGCGTGATCACTGTCTAGACCAAACAGCGAATTTTATCACTAACTACGCCGTGTTCTTAGTGCGGAAACACTACTTCGCTAGCAATCCTGAAAAAGGCGCTCTCTCTGTGGCCTCCCAGATGCCTGCAGAAATAAATAAATATTGGCGCCTACCGTACCCATGCTCCAAGCCGTACGCCACGTGGTGGCAGCTAAGAGAACTGGATGCGGTTACCCCGAATTCCCAGTAATATCACAACAGGCAAACGAAGACATGTAAGGGGAACACACATTAATCGCTCCACCGCACCCACATCTCATCAAAAATCAATCCTGAATTCTTCACGAAATTCGAACCAACGTACCCCTTACCCCAAAGAGACGTTACATCGAGCATGTGATTTTCACATACATCAGACTGACTACACCCACTGCAGGACACAGGCATCTCTCATGTCTCTCCAATTAACCATGTCCTGTGCTACCTGCGGCCATCTTATCCCCGCAAGCTTAGTCTCATGCGGCCACATAATTTTCTGCCGCCCCTGCTACGTTTCCCTTCCCTTCCAACCCAGTCCGTTACTCTTACGAACCTTGTCTTCGCATTACGTGCCCTGCCCAAGCCCATTTCTTCCTGCCGTCGCCGCGGTGGCTGAGTGCTTGTGAAGCTCGGCTGCTGACCCGAAAGACCCGGGTGGCCGCGGCGGTCGAATTCCGATGAAGGCGAAATTCTAGACGCCCGCCGCAGTGGCTCAGTGGTTAGAGCGCTCGGCTACTAAAGCCGGAGTACCTCGGTTCGATCCCGACCGCGACGGCCGCGTTTCGGTGGAGGCGAAACGCAAAGGCGCCCCTGTGCTGTGCGGTGTCAGTGCGCGCTAAAGATCCCCAGGTGGTCGAAGTCCTTCCGATGCCCTCCACTACGGCACCTCATTTTTCTTGAATTTTTTATTTCGCACAATTGGCATGAAGGCATAATTTGGCCTCGCTGCGAACTAATTCAAGGATATCATGTGAGCTGTTTTCATGCAGGAACCGGAGAAGGCTCCTGCTCTTATTGTAGAGCCACTTGCAGAAATCCTCCTCCCTCCCTCATGGCGCGGGCGGAGTCTCCACCATGATGTGAGATAATTATTGCGCCGTTTAATTCACTCAAAAACCATTTTAAACTGAAAGCTTTACTGGCCGCGAACTTGCGATTTCGCCGTGGCGGTGCTCCGAGGAGGCACACGTCACAACGAGCGTCTCGCCGCCGATATTTCTCTCTCTCTCTCTCTCTCGCTCCTTAGTCACTATTGCGTATGCGCCACTAATAGCACCGAGCCACAAGTGTTCCGCCGCTGCGAAGCGGCGCGCCTTTCCTCAAAATCGAACTTTCAGTTCTCAGTTTCCTTAATTCTTTCCCTCCCTCCTCTATTTCTTTCCTTTAAGGCACGGTTCGATTGTCCACCCAGATATGACAGACGGTTACTATGTCATTTCCTTTCCACAAAAACCAAACAAAACATGTGAGCTGACGGCGTTCGTAGAGTTCATTGACGTTGACAACTTTGCAAAGGCCGTTCATTTTCGCGAAAGGAAAGGCGCACAATCGGCTCCGTGGGTCAGTGGAGACCTCAATCTCGCTTACATGTACATGGCGTGGCGTTGGTGTCCAACTGCAGAAGCCTGCTTTGATTGCGTTCCGCACACTGGATAGGCAGCGCGCCCTTCCTACCACCCTGGGAGGTGGCATGCAGTCCATGGTTGATCGCGAGAGATTGATCACCAAATGAACGCTGCGGCCTAGATATTGCTGCAGTGCCGCATGTCAGCCACAGCGCTGTCAGTGCTAATGCATTCCGGCCACATCTCTTTCTCGCCACCGCCACATGCATAAAGCACGAATTACGCGTCCGCATATCCAGGGACTCCCCTTCGTTTCCTCAAAGCCATCGCCGTCTAGAACATTGACAACGCCAACGCCAATGAGCACAGTGAACGCAGGCATCTTTCGCTTTGTATATCCCGGATTAGCTGAGGTAATCCAAACTAATTTTTTTAACCTGCTCGGTCTTATCAAGCGGTGTGTGTTGAGCTGCGATACATGGATTTGGGGAACATATATCTAGGTAGTGTTACCATTGTAGGCCGTTTGGTGGAGATAAAACAAGCGACAGATAAAGAATTTCCGGCAGGCATAGGAACGCACCGCGTTTAATTTTGGAATATGCACTTCTCAGGTTTTCAGCACAACATTTTGTCTACGACTCAGTTAGAATCTGGTTATCAGTGCGCGCTTTTAAAAATGGCTTCATGGTTCCGCACGATGAATGGATGACTTCTTTGCGGTAGAACAACGAGATGCAAATACTGTGATAGGCTGTACTGCCTAGTTTTTCTTCACACATTGAAGTGCTTTTGTTTACATATAAATATCCACACGACAGACAGGACAATACGGATGAGAAACAAACACCAGTGCTGACCGGTGATGGTTAGGCGGCAGCGAAACGTCTTCCTTTTAATGCTAAAGCCTTACTAGGCTATGTCGGCGAAAACGCGTTTGCAAAATGTAGTGCGCTATGTCACATTAAGATGAGACTTGTAGTCATGAAGGAGTATGTAACGACAAGAGGCATATAAAAGACATGCCATGTCTTTGTCATGACAACCGAGACATTGTAATTTAGAAATGAGTCAAAGTTTACGGAGGCATAGTAACTGTATATATATTGATATCTATGGATATATTTAAGAAACGGAAATAATCTCGTATCTCTCCTACTGTATGTAGGTGGCAGCGAATGCGGCGAAGCTTGAGCCAGTAGGCAGGCCCGTTCACTTTCCCTTTTATTCTTCCTGCAGTCGGCAGTGGCTGCAATGGCTCGAGTAAAGGTCTTAGCAACGAAACTAAACGCTATCGCTATAATATCTGTGATCCAATACGTGCTACGCCTAGATTACCCCACTGCAGGAATGTGCTGCTCAAAAGTTTACGCGACAACGTGTAAAGCTCGTTCCGAAAAGATGGCCCACCGCGGTGGCTCAGTGGTTAGGGCGCTCGACTACTGATCCGGAGTTCCCGAGTTCGAACCCGACCGCGGCGGCTGCGTTTTTTATGGAGGAAAAACGCTAAGGCGCCCGTGTGCTGTGCGATGTCAGTGCACGTTAAAGATCCCCAGGTGGTCGAAATTATTCCAGAGCCCTCCACTACTGCACCTCTTCTTCCTTTCTTCGCCCTCCTTTATCCCTTCCCTTACGGCGCGGTTCATTCAGGTGTCCAACGATATATGTGACAGATACTGCGCCATTTCCTTCCCCCCCAAAAAAAACAATTATTATTATTATGCAGTCGCAACTTCTCAGGGAACGGGGTGAAGATGGCTTCCTTGCCCTACGGAGCTGGGATCTAGGAGCTCTCATTAATGTGACGAGGGCTCCTTGTCCCCGGATGTATCTGTTGCTAAACCGCCGTCATCGTTTCGGAAGGCGCGGTTGTTGCAACGTGCGTCTTTCAATCTTCACACATCTCTTTTAACTCTCCTGTCTGCACGTGGCAGCGATTGTGGCTCAGACTGAGCAAGTAGGCAGGCCTGTGCACGTTCCATTTCATTCTTCCGACAGTCGCAACAACTCCTCAGGGAACGGGGTGAAGGTGGCTTCCTTGCCGCACGGGGCTGGGATCTAGGAGCTCTCATTAATGTGGCGAGGGCTCCTTGTGCCCGGATGTATCTGTTGCTAAACGGCCGTCATCGTTTCGGAAGGCGCGGTTGTGGTGGTGGTAGTGGTTTTATTAAAAATAATAGTAAAAAGGAAGGAAAAGATTTTTTGCTAGCCCGGCATCTGCCATCGATACTGAAGCACCTGAGCTGGGGCAGCGGAAATAAAGGACAGCAGGCAGAATGGAGAAATGAAATGAAAGAGGTGAGGGGACAGGAATAGAGGACAGGGGGAGAAGTAATATGTACAAACTATTTACACAATAAGAAATGTGTCCAGGTTGTGCGCGTGATTAGTTCATTTTAGAGGAATTAAATCACACACGCGCACAGCACTGTGTAGGTTACAACTGGAGTGGGGCGTCCAGTTATTAATCGTTCAAGGTAGAACTCGCGGAGCGTTCGGTCACTGCGTGTAACTACCTGACGGAGAACAGACGGGACGTCAAGCCCGTGTGTTCGAGGAATGCACAGAGGCTCACCAAAGTTCGCTCACGAGTGCGCGCACTGCCCTGCGGCCACAATAGCGTCTTGATGGAGTCTGGTAGTATGCCCTGCGCCCTATAGGCCGCGAGTTGCAACATACGTCTTTCAATCTTCACACAACTCTTTTAATTCTCCTGTCTGCACGTGGCAGCGATTGTGGCTCAGATTGAGCAAGTAGGAAGGCCCGTGCACGTTCCATTTCATTCTTCCGACAGTCGCAACAACTCCTCAGGGAACGGGGTGAAGGTGGCTTCCTTGCCGCACGGGGCTGGGATCTAGCAGCTCTCATTAATGTGGCGAGGGCTCCTTGTCCCCGGATGTATCTGTTGCTAAACCGCCGTCATCGTTTCGGATGACGCGATTGTTGCAACGTGCGTCTTTCAATCTTCACACATCTCTTTTTAACTCTCCTGTCTGCACGTGGCAGCGATTGTGGCTCAGCTTGAGCCAGTAGGCAGGCCGTGCACGTTTCATTTCATTCTTCCGGCAGTCGCAACAACTCCTCAGGGAACGGGGTGAAGGTGGCTTCCTTGCCGCACGGGGCTGGGATCTAGGAGCTCTCAACAATGGGGCGAGGGCTCCTTGTCCCCGGATGTATCTGTTGCTAAACCGCCGTCATCGTTTCGGATGACGCGATTGTTGCAACGTGCGTCTTTCAATCTTCACACATCTCTTTTTAACTCTCCTGTCTGCACGTGGCAGCGATTGTGGCTCAGCTTGAGCCAGTAGGCAGGCCCGTGCACGTTCCATTTCATTCTTCCGGCAATCGCAACAACTCCTCAGGGAACGGGGTGAAGGTGGCTTCCTTGCCGCACGTGGCTGAGATCTAGGAGTTCCCATCAATGTGGCGAGGGCTCCTCCCGGGTGTATCATTTGTTGAATCGTAGTCGATATCTTGGTGGTTGCAACGCGCGTCTTTTAGAGTGGAAGCTTTACTGGCCGCGAACATGCGATTTCGCCGTGGTGGTGCTCTGAGGAGGCACATGACGTCACAACGCGCGCCTCGCCGCGCCTTTGCTCAAAATCCAACTTTCAATTTTCAATTTTCTCTTTCTTCTCTCTCTCCCTCCTTTATCCCTACCTTTACGGAGCGGTTCGGGTGTCCACCGAGATATGTGAGACGGTTACTGGGCCATTTCCTTTCCTCAAAAACCAAACAAAAGAAGTGAGCCGACGGCATCGATAGAGTTCATTGGCGTTGACAACTTTGCAAAGGCCGTTCATTTTCACGAAAGGAAAGGCGCAAGACCGGCTCCGTGGGTCAGTGGGACCTCAATCTCGCTTTCATGTACGTGGCGTTTGTGTCCAACTGCAAAAGCGTGCCTTGATTGCGTTCCACGCACTGGATAGGCAGCGCGTCCTTCCTGCCACCCTGGGAGGTGGCATGCAGCTAATGTTTGATCCCGAGAGATTGATCACCAAATAAACGCTGTGGCCTAGCTATTGATGCAGTGCCGCATGTCAGCCACAACGACGGGATTTGAAGCCGCAGGCTCCTTTTCCAAGCCATGCAACCCAACTAAGCCGAGCACCAGGCCGGGTAACAGCTTGTACCCATTTTTGAGGAAACCGGTGGGTACCCGGCCGGCAGCGGGAGTCGAACCCACCACCTCCCGAAGCTGAGGCGGGTGCTGCTGCAAGTGATCGAGATTCGAGCCACGTTGGCAGAAGTGGCACCACATTTAGCAGGCTGCGAGGTTGTCCGAGACAAGGGCTTCGCCTGCGAGGGGCGCAGCGGGGTTTACGGAGCTTCTCCCAAGCGAACTCCCCTAAAGAAAGCCGGGCGCCAGGCCGGGGGACGCTTGTACCCATTTTTACCGTTGGGTGTCCGGCGGTGGGTTTCGAGCCATCCACCTCCCGTTGCCGAGACGGGCGCCCAACCCACTGGGGCACGCCTGCCATTCATGGTTTTCTTGGAAAAATCTGTAAGTGCAGCGCCAGGACGTGCCAAGCCAGGACTTAGTGTGCGCAAACTAGTTTCTCATAGAAAAGCGGGGGATCAGGCAAGTTTCTCACGGCGCGAACGCAGCCTATGCACGCACATAAGGCGCGTCCCGCAATAGCTGACTACACCAATGAAATGTTTCTCTTTTTCACAACACGAAAACAGAAGCTTCTAAAGCGTAGAATTTTAAGCGCTAACAATTTTTTGAAAGAATTTTCGCTGTGAAAAGCGTGTCTCTCGAACTCAAAAAGTATTTTCCACGATTCGCTACATTTGTCGGCAGGAAGAGAAAGCCTTCTCTAACAATGATCAAATTCGGTTATCGTTTGCTTTTCTGTTCATTTATTGCAATGTACAGTAAGCATATTTTATTGCAGGCCATAGTGATTGCAAAACAACGATTTCTTGCAACATATAATCTGCGAAAATTTGTATTTTTGCAGTCGTAGTCCCGTTTTAGGGAGAAGCCAAATGCGCCTTGCTGTCTTCCCGGCATTCCAACGGTGAATGAAGGGCTCTTTCGTGGCTCCTTCAGAAACTAGCATAGGCGACGGTGCCAGCTTTCCCTCTAGGTAATACTTGGAAAATCTATGGACAATTACCCGGCCATTTCTTTTCCTCTAAAACCAAAAACCAACCTTAGTCAAGCCACAGCAAGACGTTGATATAGACGTGAAATAATAAAACATTCAAACTAAGCGAACCGTATCTCACCATTCTTAATAGAGCTTTCGCTCGTACAACTAAGTTCCAGTCGCGTTGAACCCCAACCATTTTTTTAGCAGCATACACTGGAGACCCGTTCAGTAGCCGAGCGCCCCGATACTGAGCCACCGAGGCAGGAATGGTCCTATACAAGATTTTTCTGTAAGTGAAAAGCGGATCTTGATCCTGACTGAGGTATTGTCAGCGTAAGACGTTCGCTAGCTCCTCTGTGTTTCCTTGAAAATTGTGTATCGCGCGAGTGAGGTGTTTCTGGGTTTCCGAGCGTGTTTGTGTAGGGTTTATGAGACTCCTAAAGAGCCGCCAAGTGTTGCGGCTCGACATCTGTCTTGCTGCGCTGTTGCATCTATCTACCCAGTTATTGTCAGCGAGCTGGGCAGCATACTCGGCAGCTTGCTGGGTGAGGTCAGAGATGCGAGCGCGGAGCTTACGATTGTGTTTCTGGCGCCGCCATCGTTTAGTGAGGCTGCGGCGAACTTTCCAGAGGTGCATCAGGTTGTTATCCACGTCCGATGCACGCTCTGTAAGCTGGATCTGCTTTTCGTGTGAACGAAGTGTTTGCACCGGATATGTAGCCGAGCGCTGTAACCACTGAGCCACCGCGGCGGGTAAACTGTAAGCAACGCAAATCCTGGAACTATGAAACGGGATTTGGGTACACAACAAAGCGGTCTTGGTACTAGTCGGAAGAATAAGAATAAAACAAATTGTGTGCAAGGTGTTTTCAGGTACTCTACCTACTAAATCACTACATTAATATACATATATGTGAGCTCGCTTGGAGCATGTTATGGAACGCACGTCGTTAAGAACGCACCTTGACAGTTTTCCATGGCCACTATATCATGAGATGGAGAACGCCTCAGTGGTTAGAGCACCCACCTACTGAGCTGGTGCACCTGGGTTCGAACCCGACCGAGGCGACCGCGTTTCGATGGAGGCGAAAGGCAGAAAATGAGGGGTGGCTTAGCTCTGCTGTGCCTAGTATACGTAGCGAAAGGACCCATTAACTGATGGAGCTGAACTGACGTCAGCCTGTGAGTCTGTCAGTCGTGCCGAACAGCCCGGGCAACGACTTCGGGGGTCCGTCGAGTTCATTTCCCGAAGCCTACGTTGCTGCCGCAACGAGCAAGGCTTAATCCTCTTCTTCCATGGCTTGCAACTGACCCAGACGGTCGAGCGCATCGCCTCCCGTATTCATTCGACCCCACGCGCAGCTTGGAAGTGGGCGAGGCGGCGGATTCCGGCGGCGGCGCAGCTGTGACGTCATGCGACCTGTGGCGAAACTCGCGCTTGCGAAGTAGGGGCAGATGGACAAGACCGGCGAAATCGTTCCGGCTAGCGTAGTGTAGCTTTCACTACAAAAGGCTCCCGTTTGCTGTGCGATGTCGGTGCATGTTAAAGATCCCCGGGTGGACGAAATTATTCGGGAGTCCTCCACTTCGGCACCTCTTCCTTCCTTTCTTCTTTCATTCCCTCATTTATCTCTTTCATTATGGCGCGGTTCAGATTTCTACCGAGATGTGAGAGAAATACTGTGCTATTTCCTTTCCGAAAAAAAAACAATTTTCAATTTTTCACCGATGCTTTAATAAGAGCACAGTCGTGTTATTTGAAAATGAAATAAAAATATAAATAATAATAATAGTAATAATAATAATAATAATATTAATAATAATAATAATAATAATAATAATAATAATAATAATAATAATAATAATAATAATAATAATAATAATAATAATAATTAGTTTTGGGGGAATGGAAATGGCGCAGTATGTCTCTCACATCTCGTCCGATGCCTGAACCGCGCCATAAGGGAAGGGATAAAGGAGGCAGTGAAAGAGGAAAGGAAAAAATAGGTGCCGTAGTGGATGGCTCTGGAATAATTTTGAACGCCTGGGGATCTTTAACGTGCACTGACATCACACAGCACACGGGCGCCTTAGCGTTCTGCCTCCATAAAAATGCAGCCGCAGCGGTCGCGTTCGAACCCGGGAACTTCGGATCAGTAGCTGAGCGCCCTGACCACCGAGCCACCGCGGCGGGTTTGAAAATGAAATGAAGACTGGTTTCGGGGAAAAGGAAATGGCGCAGTATTTGGCTCACATACCGGCAGACATCTGACCCGCACTGTGAGGGACGGGATAAAGGAGGAACTAACGGAAGAAAGGGAGAGGTGCCGTAGTGGAGGTGGTGGTGGTGGTGAAAACATTTATTCAGAACGGACAGGAGGTGTTTGGATCAGCCCGTAAGGGACCGATCCTTACAAACACTAGGTGGAGGTCCCTAGTTTGGGACCCCAGTGGCGGTATCCGCCGCCCGGGCGCGCCCGACTAAGGCTTGTTGGGCCTGTAAGTCGTGGCAGCCGAGCAGGGTCGCCTCCCAGTCCTCCCGGGTTGGGTTGGGGATGGGGGGAATGGCCGGGTTGGAGGGGCAGGCCCACACCATGTGATAGGTGTACGAAGACACCGCGCTACAGTGCGGGCAGTTTCCGCTAAATGAGGGGTCGAAATGCTTTATGGCTGCTGGGCACAGCAATGTATTGGTGAAGAGGCGGAGAAGGAGCCGCTCATCCGCCTTCTTGAGGCCTTTACATGGGCTAGGGAAAAGGCGATGGCTATCTTGATAGTAGGTTGCGATAGTTTTGAACGTATAGACCGGATTAACATCGGGTTCCTGATCAGGTGGGGAGGAGAAAAAAGTCCGGTAAGAGAGCGCGCGGGCGGCTGCGTCTGCTGCCTCGTTTCCTGCCAATCCCTGATGAGCAGGGGCCCATATGAGGTGACGGTGTGCGGGGTCCGTATCCCGTATGCAATTTTGGTATATTCGATAGGCTAGGAAGGGAGTGCAGCCTTGTTACACGTTCCGACAGGCCCCTCGCGAGTCGGTGATTATGTATTTTGAATTGGAATGTGAGGCCACGAGAGCATTCGCGACCTCTTCTGCTTGTGTTGCACTGCGGGCTCTGAAAGCGAGGCCGTTAACTGTGTTGCTGTTGTGAACTACCGCGGCCGTGTACCATCCCCCGTGGTGAGGGCCGGAGGCGTCCACGTAGTATACATCTGTTTTGTTGCCATAATATCGGGCTAGCGCTTCCGCTCGTGCCAGGCGCCAACCATTATGGCCTTCATGTGACATGTTTGCTGGAAGAGGCTGCACGTGGAGGGCACGTCTCCACAGTTCCGGGATGTAAAACCTGTCTTCCATTGGAGGGGTGTGTTGGATATGGAGTCGAGCAAGAAGGCGGCGACCCGACTCCGTTAGCGACAAGCGCGTGTACTGGTTTGTAAGGTGCGCCTCCCGGAGCTCCCGGAACGTATTCACCACCCCAAGGGCCTTAAGCCGGCTGTTTGAAGTAGTGATGGGGAGGTCAAGGGCACGTTTAACAATTTTGCGAAAGATGACCTCAAGGGCGTCCTCCTCTTGTTTTCGTAGGTGGAGATAAGGAGTCGAATGGAGAATTCGACTAGTTACGAAGGCGTTTGACAGCCGCAAGGCATCCTTACTTCGTAACCCTCCGCGTTTGTTGGAAACCCGGCGGACCATGCGGCCCACCTGGTCCCCCACCTTACGGAGTTTGGCCAATGTAGTGTCTGGCCGCCTGTGTTTGTGAATGTAGAGTCCGAGTACCCGTATCTCATCACTTTCGCGTATGGGACCACTCTCGAGAGAAAGAGATATTTTAGTTGTGCACTTCTGTGATGGGCGGAGGTGCATAAATTCCGATTTTTGAGGGGAACATTGAAGACCGAAGCGGCGGGCGTAGCGGTCTACTATCGTCGCCGCTGTTTGCAGGCTGGTTTCAATGTCCCCTGTGCTGCCCTGTGTGGCCCACAGAGTGATGTCATCAGCGTACAGGGCGTGCTGCACGCCGGCGACACCACCCAGCTGGGCCGGCAGGTGCATCATGGCCAGATTGAAGAGCAGCGGGGAAAGTACCGCTCCTTGAGGGGTTCCACGCGTGCCGAGTAGGTAAGGACCATGCTATCTTGAATTCGAAGGTAGGAATAACGATCCATTAAAAATTGGCTTATGTATCGGAATGTGTTGAGGCCACAGTCGGTGTGACTTAGGTTAGTGAGTATGACCTAATGTGTTCCATTGTCAAATGCCTCTTTAAGATCCAAGGCGAGTACTACCCGTTCATTATGGGGGCATTCGAGGGGGTCAAGGACTTCCCGATTGAGTTGCAGGAGGACATCCTGTGCGGATCTGTGTGGGCGGAATCCGAACATGGTGCTCGCAAAGACATGTTTGTGTTCAAGATATGTAGATAACCGATCCCGCACCTTCGTCTCCATTAGTTTGCCCACACATGAGGTGAGAGATATGGGGCGGAGGTTATCTGTGTCAATTGGTTTGCCAGCTTTAGGAATAAAAGTTACCAAAGCCGTTTTCCATTCGATTGGCAGGGGGGTGTCCCCGCGCCAAATCGCATTGACGTATTCCTGGAGGGACTGGTATGCCAAGTCGGGCAGGTTCGTCAAAAGCTTGACGGTGACCTTATCCCGTCCTGGCGCAGTGCCCCGTTTCATTTTGGCGAGAGCCGCCCGCAGATCATGGAGCTGGAAAGGTTGATCCAGCTCCGTGTTTTCTCTGCCTGCATAAGAGTACGCAGATCCACGGGGGTCTTGGGCTGTACACAGATACTGGTCCCGGAGTTTCTGTGCCAGTTGAGTCGTGTTGCCGGGAAAAGCGTGCATGGCTCGCTGCAAAGGTTTTCGTGTTTCGGTTCGTGTTTGGGTTGGGTCGATTAGGGCTCGAAAGAGACGCCACGTGTTTCGGCTGGACATTTGTCGTGCGGCCGTGTTGCATCTATCTACCCAGTTGGAGTCGGTGAGTTGGGCCGCGTACTCTGCCGCTTTCTGGGTAAGCTCGGCAATTCGAGCTTTAAGCTTTCTATTGTGTTTTTGGCGTCGCCAACGGCGGACGAGGCTGCGACGGGCTTCCCAGACGTGTAGAAGACTGCGCGCGGGGTTTCCGTGCGCTCTTTATGAGGGCGCATCTCTCGTCCATCACCGCTGCGGGCGTAGGTGGTTATCCACGTCCGTGACCGCCTCTGAGAGCCGGATGTGTGTTTCATGCGAGAAAAGGTGTGCCAGCAGCTGTTGGGACCATGCTGTGTAGCCTTGCGCGGAAATGGGTGTATTACCAAGTGAGTTAAAATTTTTCCTGAATTTCGTCCAATCTGGGATACGGGCTTGTGTTCTGGGACGCTTGAGGGGGCTTGTGCGTAGTTTAGTGTTAACGATGCAGTGGTCGCTACCGAGGGTCTCCTCGGTGTTGAGCCAGTCTGCGTGTCGTATGTTGCGAGTGAAGGTTAAGGGCACAGGGTAAGCCCTATACTTCCCATGCATTTTAGGCCATGTTGAGGTACATGTTTCTCACTAACTAATAACAGTAGCCTAATAATACATATATCATTGTTTGCCAAATTTTGTGCTCTTTTTACTGAACTAGAATATTTGAAATGTGTTGAAAATTCGATTTTTAATAAAAATTTTTCCGGTAGTACACAAATCTGGCCTTCTTTGCGCATTTCAAAATTCATAACAGAATAACTGCTCAGGGAAATTGCTTAATTCTAGTTCAGTAGTTGGCAACACTTGTGTAGATGATTGAAAAAAAAATCAGCCGTCTGTCTCGAAAGGCATTGGAAATAATGGTACCTTTCTAAGAAAAAAAACACTGTTTTGAGATAATAGAGCGTAAATAGAAAAAAGATGTGAAAAACCATTTTTTATTCGCTGAAACGCCTCCATAGTAATTGGTTTAATAGCCCCCTGCTTCGTAGTCACTGTCGCTGTCATTTTTTCGCTTTTCGGCTTGTCGTTTTGACTGTCGGGCCTCTTTTGTAAGCTGTCGTGTTGCTCGGTCCGCAAAGTACATGCGCTTATGGTCAGCTTCCCTCAGCCACTTGATGGTGTTGCTCCCTGGGTTCAATCCACACGCCTTCAAAACGTTGGCCCGTGCGATGCTACCATCATTAAATGAAAGAACAGCATCCAGTGTTGCCATCCGTAGGGTCCGAAGCCTAACAAACACATTCTTCGGCGCGCGTTCCCAAACAACATGGTTGAACGACTCATTTGCATTTTGAGTTCGCCCATACAGGCACTTCTCTAGGAGCTCAGCCTTCGATAGCTCCCTATAAATGGGTTTGATAGCCTCCAAGACAGATGCAGGCAAACTCTCCTTGTGGAAAATCTTGAAAGCTTCGATGTCGAGGAGCTGGCGCGTTCGGCGTTCGGGATCTCATTCGGTCGTGGACATCCTTTTGCTTTTTCACGACGAGCGTAGCGGTTGCCGTGAAATTCACGCCTGACGAAGGCCTTCTTTGCCCTGGGCATCTCAACTTATCAGCAGCAACCAACACCGGCACAAATTACAATACTGATCGAAAGGGATAGCACTCGGACGCAGCTGCATGAAGGTTGCAGAAACGTGGAAAAAACGTGCAAAGCATCTCAGGATTGTCTTGGCTAAAAAATAGGAGCTGTACAATAGTTGCCAGACAATTTTTTATATGTAGCTGATTTTAGACAAGTTTTGAAATCAGGTGGTGGACTTTTTGGTTGAAAAAATTGACGTTAATCCTGAAAGGGGGCGTGGCCGCTCACTACTTGGTTTCGGAAAAAGCGTTCTTCAGCCATAAATATGGCTTTCTGAGGAAAGTGCGATCATGGAACATGTGTAGAAAGAATTGAACTTCTAAAATTCCAAAAGAAAAAAAAACGATTTTTTTCTAATTTTACCTTACCCTGTGCCCAGTCCGGGCACGTATCCCGTGTCACGGAGTTTCCTAGCCGTGTTGGGTCCGTAGTGGAGAGCTCCGCTATAATTTCGGCCACCTGGAGATCTATAACGTGTCCTGACATCGCGCAGCACACGGGCGCCTTAGCGTTTCGCCTGCGTTTCGCGACCCCCTGTACTCCGGATCTGTAGACGAGCGCCCTAACCACTGAGCCACCGCGGCGGGGCTTACGGCGCCTCTTGCTCTCCTTACGAGCCCAGAATTCAATGCGAGCCCAGGAAGTAGCGATAGCGCCTGCTGCCGGACGCCAATTCGAGAATAATCATCACGGACTCCCGAAAAGCGGGCTCCTCGTCTTAGCTCTTCTGGCTCGGAGACAAACCAGCCGCTGCTGCGCTTCAGGGAAATCATAACACATAACGACAATTACCGCCTTTTCAAGGAGGAGCGAGCTTTAAAGCGCCTGCAGACAGGTACTCCATCTCTCCTGCAATCATTAAACATTACGATCCCAACACGGATGGGCAATGCCAGCACTGTGGGGAGACCTGTGATATCTGCCACGTGGTGTGGGCGTGTACTCAAAATTCCCGCCTCCCGCCTTGCCCCACGCCTTCCCGGGAGGCGTGGGAGACTGCCCTCCCCAACTGCTCCTCGCTTGAGTCCCAAAGGGCTCTGGTGAAACGGGCGCGAGACGTGGCCTCGTCATGCGGTGTCCCGAACTATGTACGTCGACCATGCCGCGGGGCCACTCTGTGGCTCCAAAACTCTATTGCACATAATAATTAATGTTTTCGCTACCACGACGCGGTTCGAGTTCATACCGAGATATGTGAAACAGTTACTGCGTCATTTCCTTTCCTGAAAACCAATTTTTCAACTTTTTCAGACCCGCCGCGGTGGCTCAGTGGTTAGAGCGCTCGGCTACTGCTCCGGAGTTCCCGGGTTCGAACCCGATCGCGGCGGCTGCGTTTTTATAGAGGAAAAACGCTAAGGCGCCCGTGTGCTGTGCGATGTCAGTGCACGTTAAAGATCCCCAGGTGGTCGAAATTATCCCGGAGCCCTCCACTATGGCACCTCTTTCTTCCTTTCTTCTTTCGATCCCTCCTTTATTCCTTCCCCTTACGGCACGTTGGGGTGTCCAACGATATATGAGACAGATACCGCGCCATTTCCTTTCCCCAAAAACCAAATAAAGAAAACTTTTTTCACGTGGTCACCTTATAAGAGTATGACGCGATATCGTTAAAGGGTCCCTGCGGTTGACTGGGGGACCCTGGCCCAGCCTTTAGCAAGCATCGATACGCTTAATTGTTACCATCACTAGTGCTTTAAGTACACACTATCGTCCATATTAATTGGTGAGGATAATTACTGACCTTACTTAACTGTTACTCTAATGTAATTCGCTTAATGTGCGACGTGAGGTATTGGCACAGAGCCTCCATTTATCCCACTCAATGGCATTCTTCAGCGGTGTAGAGTTAGCGTGCCCGACTCCAGACCCAAACGACAGCGGTTCGATTCCGCTTCACCACCTGTTTTCTTTTTCAGCGCAACTGCTTTCCTGCTTCACTACACTCTCGACCAATCACGATTTTCCATTCACGTCACAACGAAGCCGAAAACAGATATTCCGCCGAAAGGGGCCTTTAGCGCTACGGGGTTTTAAATTTCGGCCAGGGTGCTCGATTACTGAGCAAGAGGACGCGGTTCAATCCCGGCCGCGGTAGAGGCTTTTCGATGAAGGTGGTGGAACGCAAAAGGAGCCGTCTGCTACGCGATATCTAGCTATCTACCTATAAGATGGTCGAAATTATTCTTAAAAGTGCTTTTTGAGAGCAAATGGCGTAGTAACTGTCTGTCTTTACGGTGGTGGTGCTGAAAACATTTATTGGATATACACGGGACAGGAGGTATGCTTGGATCGGCCCGTAAGGGACCGCTCCTTACAAGCACTAGGTGGAGTTCCCTAGTTTGGGACCCCGGTGGAGGTGGGCGTCCCCCGGGCGTGCTCGACTAATACCCCTGTCACATGGGCACTGCAAAGGCTTTTGAGAACCAGGTCCTGATATTCAAAGGCGTAAGGAGTGCAGCTACATGGCACAAATGTTGCGCCTTTGCCGCCAAGGGCCTTGGAGGCGAAGGCGCTCGTCAGAAACCTTTGGAGCGCAAAGGCGCGGCCTTCGATAACCTGCAATCGCAGTCCATCCAACGTCAAAAAGTAACATCAAGAAAAAAATAGATGCAACCAACAATGTTTTAAAAGCACGAAAGGTGTGTCTGGCTTTGCTTTCTGTACGGATGTTTATATTGTATGCCCAGATTTCAAGGCAGTGGAAGTGTTGCAGCAACACCGAGCCCATTGGTGGCCAAGGCAATACACAAATCCTGCTGCTGCTGATGAGAGTAGCTGTTGCAGTACTTTTAATTAAGCAATCAGAATAAAAAAATTGTCTGAGCTCAACGAATGAACAGAATACACCACTTTAATTTTAAAACACTAACTTCAGCCGCCTCGAGCACAGCCGCGGGTGCTAAGCCTGATCCACTGTTTCACCTTTGGGCTGCACCGTGTAGCTGCGTCGCTGCTCCTTTAAGCTTTCTATTCTTTGGTGAAAAATGGTGCCTTTGCTGGAAAGGCCTTCGAGAAATACCGTGTGACAGGCTTCTTGGGCCTGTGAGTCGTGGCAGCTGAGCAGGGTCGCCTCCCAGTTTTCCCGGGTTGGGGATGGGGGTAATAGCCGTGACACCTAAATCGAACTAACATCTCACAATACAGGGGCATCGTGTGGTTAGTATCCATTAAAATTAAGTTTGTAAGGAAACTATGATCGTGACTCGACACATTCCACAACGTGTTCTGACGTGCTCATGAGCCAGCCACCCAGCAGTGGAGCTGATATCGCGCTCATTGCTTCCACTCCAGGTATAGTTCTGGGGTGGAGTTATACCGTGTATGGGTGAATGCAAGCCGCCTACGCTTAATTCGGTACTAGTTGAGCATTTAGATTTAGCTCACGAGCACCGAAAATGTGCACCAGGCGAAACGCGGAATCACCTGAGAAAATCCTAGTTCACGGGTAATCCAGACAATCGCTTTGGGTGCTTTCAAGGGTTGCCACGGCCACTCTGCTTTACCACTTGAGTTCTATAGAGTGACTGTATTGACTACTACGCAGCACCGACGGTGGCAGCTTACAACTTCAACGCTAACTGCGTACCAGCTGTCTTTTGGCTGGTGATGAGGGGAAAGAAAATTTCCACACAGTCACACACGCGCGCACGAGCACACAGCTCAGGTATTTCAAGATTAATGCAATTTGTTGTTCCCATTTCCTTTGAAAAAGAATTGCCCGCAATTTTCCTTTGTTGTGTTTTTTCATCGCGAATGTTTCGGCACATCGGTTACAGCGTTCGGCTACTCAGCACGAGGACGTTGAAATGTGTGGCATCCACAACTATATATAGCTGCCTAGCGAAGTTCTCTTTTGGGACAGCCACTGCCACGATGCCACTCTTGAGGTTCTTTGAGGACGCTGGCCTTATGGAGCAGTGGTAGAGACGCAGTCATTTAAATCAGCGACTCAGGCGGAGCAATTAGGGATGGTGTAGGACAGGACTGATCGGAGATCACTTCGAGAGACATTCCTCTTCCAGGTAGACTTCAGCCGGCTGACGACAACCAATGCGCCAGCATTAACGGGCGCAATTGCAGTTTAAGCCCGCTAACGTTAGGCCTAAGGCTATCACTAGATCCCAGTCGGCACGTAAGCTGGGGTAACCTCCGACTTTCAGTCTAACTTTACGTAGCTGCAATGTAAGCGTACGCACTACATGGCCCCTTAATAAGGTTAGGCCTAACGGATTTTCTTCAGCTCGCTTTACATATTGAAACGCTAATTGCGTACCTAGGCAGGAATGCTCTCAGTAAAAGAATTTGTCGGGCAAGCTGACTTCAGCTGGCTGATAAAATAAACGATATTGCGTCGACGGATTGCATGCACTTTCAATTCGCTAAGGACAGGCCTAACTGAATCCATATGCAGCTCTCCTCCTACTGTAACACATAATTGCTTATCTAAGCTGGGATTATCCCACCATCCGCGCAGAGGAACAATAACAGCGGTGCTGCCCCCGCCTGTTCGTTGTGGCTGCTGTCGCGTCGTCCTTGGGGGCGCCGCTATAATTACGATCTGCCGCGCGCTACCCGTCCATGCGTGGAAACACGGCCGGGCGGAGCGGCGGCGCAGAAGCGACCAAAGGCGGGTGGGATGTGCGCCCGCCATATTTTAACGGTGCTGCATGTGCGCAATCGGCGCACGGCTCCCGCGGTGGAGGCAAACAAAAAGTCAGACGCGAGGCCTAAAGGAACCGGAACAGTTCTACGCTGTGTAGTAGACTTGGAAGGCCAGCGTTCATAAAAAAAGTGACATTCACTTCTCTTTTTTCTAGAAATGTCTCAGTACGTGGTAATACCCGAAATCAATATGCAGCCACCGGCATTGTTACTGAGGCCGGGAAAGCATTAGGCCCCGGATTCTAATTATTTGCTACCAAAGGTCGATACAAGGAGGGCCACGACTACCAGCAGAGCTCGAAGGTATACTCATTTATCCACACGTTCATTAGGGTGGTCTCATTTATTATGCACAAAAAACTATTCAACGAATCATCAATGAAGGAATTCAACGAAGGGATTCAACGCCGGCAACGAAGAAGTTGACGACCTCGCGACCGCCGCGCAGCAACTACCTCCAAGCTCCAAGCTCCCACATTGACGATATCTAAGCGAAAGGGGCTCGTGCTGTGGGCATGTTGCATAGATTAAGTAATTCCCGGTCCGGAATGCGGAGAGATGCTCTTTTGCTAATATATGTTTTGTATGTTCGACAAGTTTTAGAAATTGGATCTGTGCTTTTTCTGGTACGGCTGCTTACAAATTTCGCTCGCTCGTTCTTTTGGAGCGGGAAGCGCTGCGGTTGTTCATTGGCCTCCCCAAATGTGTGGCCAATAAAGTGCTTTATCTTGAAGGCCGTATTCTCCATTTATTATCTAGATTTCAATTCTTAACTGTTCAGACGCACCTAAGGATATATGAGTAAGACACACCGCTCCTTGTCTGTTTTTTGTTGCCAGCCGACTTCCTTTTTTGGAGTCCACTAGCCTTGTTTTTATACTCCGTGGTAGTTATGGTACAAAATTTTCTTGAACGTTTCAATGTTCTTTTGTATAACATCCTTCCGACAAGAAACAGTGGGTACTCTGTAAAAATTGTCTGTGATGATTTTCGCGAATAACGCTAAGCATTTACCACCCCGCATTTTAAATGGATTATTAGAAGACCATTTACAAAGCCTATCTAATAGCATAACGATAGCTACTGACGCCTCCCAATGTGATGAAAAGGCAGGGGCGGGGATATATTGCCCACGTCAAGATTGCTCTTTTTATGTGCGGCTTCCCGGCGACGCCCTAATTTTCCAAGCGGAGTTTTTGGCGTAGGTGCTTGCTCTTCGCAAACTACAGCCAGCTTTCTTTTCAGTGTCTGTCATAACAGACTCTCTTTCTTTGTGTTCGTCGCTTGTTTCGGCTGTCGATTGGTCAATTCAAAGCACCTTCCATTCCTTACTCCTTCCGCATTTGAGTCTTATTCACATGATATGCGGGCCAGGTCATAGCGGTGTGACGGCCAATGAAGTTGCGGACTGCCTAGCAAAGGCGTCCCTCAATGGCCCCGTGCTACCTATCGTTCCGGCTACAGCGTACATTACAGCAGCGAGGTTCCGGCGACAAAATTTGTTAAGAATGACAACTGGATCTCTTTTAACGTCTGATGATTACATGCACCTGAGGTATTCGTGGAGCAGGCAATCATGCCATTCACGGCAGGTTGAAGGGTCATTAATGCTCCGCTGCCGGATTCCACCCTTAAAGTTTTATTTGCACAGGTCTGTTTTGGCGCTTAATCCCGTCTGCGTGTTCTGTGGTGAGCACGAAACCATAGACCAGTTTTTGTTGTTTTGTCACCGGTACACCATGATGCGAAGACGGTTTTTAGAAAAACATTTACAACAGCTCGGACTTTGTTTGGACAGCCCAGTATTATGGTCGTTTGGAGCCAACATAAATGGGTACAGCCACAAGTCTGTTTTCACTGCCGTGCAAAATTTTTTAATGTAATCAAAACGGCTACCTTGTTAATTTTTTTAAATATTTCAATATGTTTTATTTTTACATATATTATTATCATTTAACTACTCGGCTATAAACATCAGTCTCGATCTCCTGCGTGCGTTCTGTATTTCCCGTTTCATTTCGTTGTCCCTTTTTGTTTACTTCTTCCGTCCTTACCATTCATTTTAATTACGTCCAGGAATTATTTACCCCAAAAACTCTCTCTTCCCCCGAATTTTTGGCCAGTCCCCCTATGTGGGCATGTTCCATAGGATGTGGCAACAACAACTACCTGCAAGCGATCTGCCCCTTGCGCTGGAGGACGTGCGTGCGGTCATCCAGGACATCTCCATCTCCGAAAGCATCACGCCGACAAACGCATCGCAGGAGGTGAGCGCAACGACAGCATCACCGGCTTTCACGCACTTACGCGGTCGCAACGTACACTGATCCCCCGAGCGCGCATTGGCTGCGTGTCGCACGGGGAACAACGGGATCGTCAGGGAATCGCGACGAGTGATGTGTGAGACGCAAGCGGTGCAGTGGAAACGCAAGAGCACCTGCTCCTTCACTGTGCCGCGTTCGCCTATGCTTGTTGCGATATGCTTGCGGCCTATAGGGCGCTGGACATACTACCAGACTCACTCAAGACGACATTCTGGCAGCAGGGCAGTGCGCACACCCTTGAGGGAAGCTTGGTGAGCGTCTGTGCATTCCTCGAACAGATGGGCTTGACGTGGCGTCTGTTCTCCGCCAGGTAGTTACACGCAGTGACCGAATGCTCCTCAAGTTCTACCTTGGACGATTAATAACTGGACGCCCCACTCCAGTTGTAGTCAACATAGTGCTGTGCACGTGTGTTATTATTGCGCCATCATGAACTAGTCACGTGCACAACCTGGACACATTTCTTACTGTGTAAATTGTTTATGTATATTACCTCTCCCCCTGTCCTCTCTTCCTGTCCCCTCACCTCTTTCATTTCATTTCTCCATTCTGGCTGCTGTCTTTTATTTCAGCTGCCCCAGCTCAGGTGCTTCAGTATCGATGGCAGTTACCAGGGCTAGCAAAAACTTTTCCTTCCTCTTTGCTCATTATTTTAATAAAACTACTTACTATTCCTCTCTGTCACTAATATGCAACCGGCAATATGACCCCACATGCCAAAATTGCTACAATGGAGAACCGTACTTCCCCGGTTCGTAACCCGACCGCGGCGGCTGCGTTTCGATGGAGGGAAAACGCAAAGGCGTACGTGTGCTGTGCGATTTCAGTGCGCGTTAAAGATATTATTATATAATTATAATTGGTTTTGGGGGAAAGGAAATGGCGCAGTATCTGTCTCATATATCGTTAAACACCTAAACCGCGCCGTAATGGAAGGGACAAGGGAGGGAGTGAAAGAAGAAGGGAAGAAGGAGGTGCCGTAGTGGAGGACTCCGGAATAATTTCGACCACCTGGGGATCTTTAACGTGCACTGACATCGCACAGCACACGGGCGCCTTAGCGTTTTTCCTCCATAAAAACGCAGCCGCCGCGGTCGGGTTCGAACCCGGGAACTCCGGAGCAGTAGCCCAGCGCTCTAACCACTGAGCCACCGCGGCGGGTCTGAGAAAAGTTGAAAAATTGGTTTTCAGGAAAGGAAATGAGGCAGTAACTGTTTCACATATCTCGATATGAACTCAAACCGCGTCGTAGTGGCGAAAACATTAATTATGATGTGCAATAGAGTTTTGGAGCCACAGAGTGGCCCCGCGGCATGGTCGACGTCCATAGTTCGGGACACCGCATGACGAGGCCACGTCTCGCGCCCATTTCACCAGAGCCCTTTGGGACTCAAGCGAGGAGCAGTTGGGGAGGGCAGTCTCCCACGCCTCCCGGGAAGGCGTGGGGGAAGGCGGGAGGCGGGAATTTTGAGTACACGCCCACACCACGTGGCAGATATCACAGGTCTCCCCACAGTGCTGGCATTGCCCATCCGTGTTGGGATCGTAATGTTTAATGATTGCAGGAGAGATGGAGTACCTGTCTGCAGGCGCTTTAAAGCTCGCTCCTCCTTGAAAAGGCGGTAATTGTCGTTATGTGTTATGATTTCCCTGAAGCGCAGCAGCGGCTGGTTTGTCTCCGAGCCAGAAGAGCTAAGACGAGGAGCCCGCTTTTCGGGAGTCCGTGATGATTATTCTCGAATTGGCGTCCGGCAGCAGGCGCTATCGCTACTTCCTGGGCTCGCATTGAATTCTGGGCTCGTAAGGAGAGCAAGAGGCGCCGTAAGCCCCGCCGCGGTGGCTCAGTGGTTAGGGCGCTCGTCTACAGATCCGGAGTACAGGGGGTCGCGAAACGCAGGCGAAACGCTAAGGCGCCCGTGTGCTGCGCGATGTCAGGACACGTTATAGATCTCCAGGTGGCCGAAATTATAGCGGAGCTCTCCACTACGGACCCAACACGGCTAGGAAACTCCGTGACACGGGATACGTGCCCGGACTTAACCTTCACTCGCAACATACGACACGCAGACTGGCTCAACACCGAGGAGACCCTCGGTAGCGACCACTGCATCGTTAACACTACACTACGCACACGCCCCCTCAAGCGTCCCAGAACACAAGCCCGTATCCCAGATTGGACGAAATTCAGAAAATTTTTTAACTCACTTGATAATATACCCATTTCCGCGCAAGGCTACACAGCATGGTCCCAACAGCTGCTGGCACACATTTCCTCGCATGAAACACACATCCAGCTCTCAGAGGCGGTCACGGACGTGGATAACCACCTTCTACACCTCTGGGAAGACCGTCGCCGCCTCGTCGGCCGTTGGCGACGCCAAAAACACAATAGAAAGCTTAAAGCTCGAATTGCCGAGCTTACCCAGAAAGCGGCAGAGTACGCGGCCCAACTCGCCGACTCCAACTGGGTAGATAGATGAAACACGGCCGCGCGACAAATGTCCAGCCGAAACACGTGGCGTGTTTTTCGAGCCCTAATCGACCTAACCCAAACACGAACCGAAACACTAAAACATTTGCAGCGAGCCATGCACGCTTTTCCCGGCAACACGACTCAACTGGCACAGAAACTTCGGGACCAGTATCTGTGTACAGCCCAAGACCCCCGTGGATCTGCGTACCCTGTTTAAATCCTTTTTATCGTTGCTTTATGCTCTTTCCCGTAGTAAAGGAAAAACAAAACACAGTTGCTGGGCGATTCAGATTCATCAGGTAATTTGATGGTAGTCGATGTACTATAGCCTACACTCTTTATCACACTGCCTTCTTAACATGACTTGAGGCAGCAGTTGGGAGCAGCCATGTCCACCCCCACAACTGGAATCCCAAGAGCAGCCACCCGGTTCGGCTTCTGGCCCAGAAGAGCGTACACGTTTGTCGGCACGTAGATGACGTCACCGCGCCTCGAGATAGCAGGCAGAGAGAGGCTGTTCGCGTCAGGTATCTTGCGGGACAACATGGTCTTTCTGACACCGAATACGTACGAGCGCGCCCCCAAAAGGCTTGCGAAAAACGTTTTCGAAACGTTTGGAACTGGAATATCGGAGGCGACGATTTCCGCGGGCACCATCACCCGGAGCTTATTCAGTTCCTGCGAGATTTGTCCCTTGGACGCCATCCCACCCGGACCATTTTGTCAATGTACCGTGGACGACGACACCGGGCAAGTATTTGGGCGTTCCGCTCGATGCTTATCGCGAAAGCGAGGAGTATTGGAAACAGCAAACGAAAGAAGCACGTGACAGAGCTGGAAAATGGAAAGGCACCAATCTCTCCATTTTCGCCAGAGCTACAGTCTGCGACCTGTTTTTTATTAGCAAGCTCTGGTATGGGATGCAGGTTTTGCATTGCTCTCGGGTGCACATTCAGAAGTTACACCGGATTTTTGCCGTCTTTATATGGGCTTCCGAATGGGAACGTTGACGCCGAACGAACCTGTTCCGGCGGGTAAAAGACGGGGGGTTGGGGCTAGGGCACCTCTTTTTAAGGCAGCTGGTGAACCGTTTTTTGTTTTTTCGCGACGTCTCAGACCCGTTCTTGCGCACCGTGTGCCAGGTGAGGCTGCGGCGATTGCTGCCCGAGTTTGTTGTTACCACAGAAGAGCTCTCGGGTGGAATTTTTGGTTACTACAAAGAGATTGTAGCAAGTGTTAGGTTTCTTTCAGCGCGTTTTTCTGGCGATTATTTGTATAAAACTAAAAGAAAGAAGTTGTACCATGATCTTTGTAATGTTGTTTTCCCAGAGCCTATGTACAGGGCCTTGTACAGTGGAGGCCCTGGAGCTGATGTTTTAAAAAGGGTAAAGAAAATGCAGGCGCCACCAGGAGTAAAGACCTTCTTTTTTAAATTACACACCGGGACACTCCCAGTTAAAAAGTATTTGGAAGGAAATGATTTCTTTTTACCGTGGGGATCGAACTGCTTAATTTGTAAACAGCCCGAAACAATAGACCATGTTTTTTTGCATTCCTGGGATGGAGTTTATTTTTGGGATGTGTTACAAAGGACAATAAAGAAAGAGCTACCACTTGACGCGCAGGGAATTCGTTGTTTAAGCACAGACAATGAGGATGGGGTACCATTTGATCTCATAATGCTCTTGGGCCTCCACAGTATATGGCGCTCCAGAATGGCAGGCTATTATTGTGACAAAGACGCACGACCTGCCCGAATTTATTTTCGGGAAAGAATGGACTGCTTTCTGGCCATCCAGAAAGCAGCTGCGGAGCCTCCCGAGTGGCTCTCGAGGCTAGAGCCGCTCTGTATGCTTCGTGAATTTTAGTATGACGAAGCCAGACTCATGATGGCTGACCACGACAGTGTCGTATGTACATAGCGTTTTGTGTTTTTTGTTGAGTGTTTTTTGTGTAAATGTTATGGGTCAAAGCCAGGCAATAAAGAAAAAAAAGCGTCGGTGGTATAGTGGTTAGCATAGCTGCCTTCCAAGCAGTTGACCCGTGTTCGATTCCCGGCCGACGCATGTCTTTTTTTTTTCATGCACAATTTTTATTGTAACCCTCCTTTGGTCGATTAAGTAATGCTGTCCAGAAAACTTATGCTGACCAACCACCAGTTGCCCCGCCTCGGTGGCTCAGTGGTTAGGGCGCTCGACTACTGATCCGGAGTTCCCGGGTTCGAACCACACCGCGGCGGCTGCGTTTTTGTGGAGGAAAAACGTTAAGGCGCCCGTGTCCTGTGCGATGTCAGTGCACGTTAAAGATCCCCAGGTGGCCGAAATTCTTCCGGAGCCCTCCACTACGGCACCTCTTCCTTTCTTCTTTCACTCCCTCCTTTATCCCTTCCCTTACGGCGCGGTTCAGGTGTCCAACGGTATATGAGACAGATACTGCGCCCTTTCATTTCCCCCCATAACCAATTATATATATATATATATATATATATATATATATATATATATATATGTCCACCAGACAAGTAATATGGCGATAAATTCCGTACCCAGGATGTCCATCGTAGAGTATCGACTGGATGTTGCGGCAGATAATGAATAAAAAAAATGCCACCTGCAAACCGTCCAGGCATGTTTTCTTCTAACTTACCATGAAGCACTATTCTTGCGCGTTTCTCTGCAGCAAGCTTCAGTTCGTGCTTCTAAGTTGCGGAAGTTTTACCTAATCATTAATCCTTCTTTTTAATTACATCGGTATGCCCTTTGCCATTCCGTATAAACTCGATGATAAAAAAAACACGAAAGCGATGCGGTTAACTACAGAGACTAGAATAACGGCTCATCATGCCTCAGCTCTTGGCTGTCCGAGTGGAGTTTCGTGCCCCCAGAACAATTTACTCAGATGTCTTTATATTATTTGTGTACTTTTCTGCATTGTTCTTTTGTGTTTACTTTCATTTATTTGCGCAGTTTTTACCGAACGATGTATGGATGTAATTGAAATGAAGAATTTGTGCCTAGGTGAAACTTCCGCGGAGGGAGGCAACCAAATGCATAACAATACTGAAACTTACTGCACAAAAAGGAGAAATAGTAACCATTTGAAAAAATATCGAAGCAAACGCACAGGCGGACCTTGTAGGCAGCGGAAGTTTGTCAATATCTGCTGCGACATCGAAGCGCCTATTACGGCGAAGGTGGTGGATAAGAAATTCACAGGTATGTTATTTTACTGATGATTATGCATTTATTATTAAAGATTAAAATGACTGCGTCGGCCGGGAATCGAGCCCGGGTCAACTGCTTGGAAGGCAGCTATGCTAACCACTATACCACCGACGCCCGATAGACGTTCTCCGTTATACGCGGGATTTTCCGCTACATCCATTCACAGCAGCTCTGTCTTGTATGCGAGCAGCTACTAACGCTGCTGTGGGTCGTTAAAGCGAGAAAATAAAAAAAAATGACTGCGTCAGCCGGGAATCGAACCCGGGTCGACTGCTTGGAAGGCAGCTATGCTAACCACTATACCACCGACGCCTTTTTTTTCTTTATTGCCGGACTTCGACAGAATACAACAAAAAGCATACACGTGTAGACACCCAAACTACAAAAAGGTAGCCTACAGCCCCCAGAGGGCCAGGCCTTGTCAGTTTAAAATTCCCTGAGTTCCGTCAAAGGTTCGAGCTTTGAAAGCCACTCAGGGGGAGATGCTTGTGTTTTCAGCACCTCAATGAACTTGCGCATTGTCTCACTGAAATACAATCGCGCAGGCCGCGCATCCGGGTCACAATGAAAACCTGCCATTCGGTAGCGCCATATGCTATGGAGGCCCGCGAGCATTACTAAATCCAACGGCATGCCATCTTCTTTTGCTGTAGGCAGGAATCGGATTCTATACGGATCCAATGGTAATTCTTTTTTGATGGTCCTTTGAAGGACGTCCCAAAAATATACCCCTTCGCAACAGTGCATGAAAACGTGGTCGATTGTTTCTGGTTGTTTACATATAAGGCAGTGGGATCCCCAAGGTAGATAAAACCCCTTTTTTTCTTGGAAAGATTTTACAGACAGAGTCCCGGTGTGAAGCTTGAAGAAGAAATTTTTTGTTCCCGGTGGGACCTGCATTTTTTTCACCCGTTTCAGGACATCTTTGCCTGGGCCTCCGGAGCATATTGCCCTGTACATTGGTTCCGGCAATAACACGTTACATACATCCTTATACAATGTTTTCCTCTGAACAGCACTTAAATAATTTTTTGAAAATCTCGCCGTCAAAAACCTGACGCCAAACACAACCTCTTTAAGAAAACCAAAAATACCTTCAGTCATAGTCTCCGTTCCAACAATGAAATCTGGCACAGCACGCCTGAGCCTGACTTGGCATACGGTACGTAGAAAGATATCTTTAACGTCTCGGAGAAACAAAAACCTGTTTACTATTTGCCATATGAACAAGTGCCCCAGACCAAGTCCCCCTAACCTGACGCTCTGAACAAATTTGTCCGGCTGCACCTCTCCCATTTTGAGGCCCATATAAGGACAGCAAAAATACGGTGCAGCTTTTGCACATTTAACCGTGAGCAGTGGAGTACTTGCATCACGTACCAGAGCGTGCTTATCAAAAACAAATTGCACACAGTTGCTCTTGCAAATACAGACAAATTAGCACTTTTCCATTTTTCAGCTTTCTCACGCGTTTCTTCAACCTGTGTTTTCCAAAAAGGCTCAGTGTCCCTGTAAAATTCGAGTGGAACACCTAGGTATTTCACGGGTAACAAGGTAACCATGTGGGCTAGTTGGTGTGTATCAGACATAACTTCACCAGCGAAAGAACGGGACACCAGGAGAAGAAGAAGACAGGACAACGCTGGACTGACAACTGAAGTTTAATCGAGAAACGTCCTGGGTCACCAAACGACGCATGCGAATCAGGCTCACAAAAACCCCTTAAAAAAAGACAAAAAACCTATGTGGCGAATCACCTAGGAGAGGATGCACGCACCATAATTGGCAAACAAAAAACAAACAAAAAGCACAAAATTTGCCTGTCAACCTTGCACTCGTACACTTTTGCTCAGGAATCTAAATTCCTTGTCAGTGAGATATAAAGACGGCGCCCTGACGCATGTGTCACTGCCTTGCAACCTAATATGGTAGGCCTCCAGGATTTCCCTCTCCTCCCTGTTTTTTCCTTTTCCGATAACTGACATGTTGTTAAAAGCTGGCACGCAGTCTTTGCAACTCCTGCAGTGACGTGGGAGATTATTCTGATCAGATAAATTTCTCAGGAAATTGTTATGTTCTCGTGCCCGGTCATTAACGCATCTGCCAGTTTGGCCCGTATACACTCTACCACATGATAGGGGTAACTTGTAAACGACACGAGTCGAACAAGCAACGAACTTGTTGGCATGCTTCACAGTGCAGCTCTTGGGCTTCCTCCCCTCACTGGCCATCGCGATACGTGAACATAAACCAGACAGCTTACAGGGTGCAGAGAAAACTGCCGTCACGCCGTGCCGTTGTGCCACTTTCTTCAGGTTATGCGAAACACCGTGAAGATAGGGCACCACTTCAACTTTCTTCCCCTCCATTCTTTCATTCCCGGAATCACGTTTGTTCTGGTTTTTTATCTTCTGCAGCATCGACTCACCAACTGCAGTCAGCACGTCAGCCGGAAAACCTGCGTCACCAAGGCGGCGGATTTGCTGGTAGAAGCTGTCAGTCACAGCATGTGTGCAGCTCTTCTGCAAGGCATTCCTTAGGCAAAGGCTAGCTATGGCTCTTTTAGTCAGTTTAGAGTGCGATGAACCATATGGCAATAGCGCTTTCTTAGTTCTAGGTGAGTAGCTCGAGCAGATATGGCCTTTGTTAAAGGTTAGCATTAAGCCTAGGCATTAAGCCTAGGCATTAAGCCTAGGCATTGTTACGTCTCGCCTACGACGCGCGGTATAGCCGGCGCGGATGCAACGGACGCCGCGGCTTCGTTCAAAGTGGCGGTCATTTTGGGCCCGTTCATCGCTGCCGCAACGCCTCCCGCCAAGCGCGTCCAGGCAGGTTTCAGTGCCACGTGTCGTCGTGCGTGCGTGTGTGTGTGTGTGCATGTTGGTGCCCACGCTTGTCAAAGCGCGGCAGCCGGGGAGAGGAGCTGCCCAACTGGGAGGCGAGGAGGTCTGACCGGCGCCGGCCCGGCGGACGCGCCCGTCACGTCTGGACATGTTCAAGCGTCGCCGTATCGGACGCCTCTTCCCAAGCCGTTCCTTCTTGCCCTCGACTCCGTGGGTATAAAGGGAGCTGCCCCGGACGCCAACGAGAGACTTCGATTTTCTTCCTTCGAGTAACGTGGTCGCCCTGACCGGCTGCTCTTTTGCGATGCCAGAATAAACAAGTTGTTCTGTTGCCAGTCGACTCATCCTTTGCCGGGACCTTCGGATGTTTCCAGCTTTGCCCCAGGCCGCCAGGCCAACGCTACCCTTGGGGCTTGCAACCCATTTGCAACAACTGGTTGCCAGCGGTGAGATCCCGACAACGGAGGCCAGCAGCGAAGATATGCGGTCAACTGTATGCTGAGCAGCACAAC